>NC_092814.1:121281840-121620590 GCF_023375885.2 Dermacentor andersoni | reverse complement strand
AAGGGCAGTATGAATGCTGGCATTACGAGCGGCAACGGAGCCAGGTGAGGAAGACGACGCCAAATGCGCAAACAGTAGCAAGAGTCATTGCTGATGATGATAGTTTTTTGCTCGCACATGAAAATTTCACGGAACCCTAGCCATAAACAGCTTTGCTGTAAAAAAATTACAGCAGAGCTCATCTCATGATGAACGTCTAATTAGCATTTGAGCAATATAGCAACACGCAGTATTTCTGAAGTCACATTTTTTTAACATCTCTAGCAGTCATTTCGAGACTTCCGCTGCTTCGGCTATATGCGGCATACTCCGGTATAGTCCAACCTTGCTATGACACTCGCTTGCTAAGGTTGCCCATGAACATGGCAGAATGACGACGGCTGTATGATACCTATGCAGTGACAACGATATAGCGACGAAGAAGGAATTGCGTTGACGGATCGACAAAGACAATATGATGACGGCACGATGACAGTGGAATGGTGACCATATAACCATGGCGGCAGGACGACGGCATGATGACGGATGCGTGATAGGGACTCAGTCTGATGACGATGGCATGGCAACAGTGGAATAATCATGACTGAATGACATCATCATTACAATAGGATGACAAAAAAGGAATGACAATGGATCAATGAAGCCGGTATGATGACAACATGATGAGAGTATTGTGACAACTGTGTGACAACGATGTCATAACAATGGTTGAATGATGAAGTTAGAATGACAGCCGTGGAATGACCGCGACATCATCACGACGACAGTACAACGAATGCATAACGACGACAGAATGAAGATGATTATATGACAACAGTATGAGGACAATGGCACGACAAGGACTGTATCACAAAGCCTATATGACAATGATGGCATAATGATGACAGTCTATAGAGAGTCAGATGATGAAGCTACAGTGACGACAGCAGTACGATGCAGTGACGTAATCATGTAAACAGTAACCATGTTTCAATGACAATAACATGATTACAATAGAATGACGAAGGCAGTATGACGACGATGGAATATCAGCAATGGGATTATGTTACTGAAGTGATAACGATGGTAGTAAAAAAAAATAGCATGGCAACAATGGTATGACAACTGTAATAGTACGATGATGATGGCATGAGCAGAGTCGGGTGAATGACAAAGCTAAAATCATTACAATGGAATTACCACGATGGAATCACTATGATGGTATGACAACAAATGCATGACGACTGTATGACACCAACACAATGATGTGATTATGACTGTATCACGAAGCCTGTATGACGACAACAGCACGACGGGATTCCGATGACAAAGCTGGAGTGACGATGGCACAACTACAACAGCATCATGACGGCGGTGTGACAAGAAATGCATGATGACTGTGTGACCACAAAGGTGTCACGACGATGGCATGATGAGAGTTCAATGACAAAGCTGAAGTCACAACAATGGCACCGCGACTACGAGAACTTACCTAGTGGCCCAAGCTATTAGATAACTAGGGCCACTGGACTGCCAGAGAAGGCATGACGACGACGGTATGACGAGTCAGATCACAAAGCTGGGAGGACAACGATGAAACAACCACAAAGGCATCACGACCGTGAGCACACACCTAGTGGTCCAAGCTGGTAGACAACTTAGGCCAGTGGGTCGGTGTAAGAGGATGGATGGATGGATCGATGGATGCGATGAAACAACCATGATGGCATCACGACCATGAGCACACACCTAGTGGTCCAAAGTGGTATACAACTTGGGCCAGTGGGTTGGTGTAAGACGACAGATGGACAGATAGATAGGCTCAAAATGCCTGAAGTGGGAAAAGAATGCTAATCGCATTAAAATTAAGTCCAGCACATTCATGCAGCTAGTGCAGGCATAAATTACACCAGAGAATTGTCTTATATCTATGTTTGCCACTACTGCATAAAGGTAATCTGCCAGACATGCACGTGTGATAGTTATGAAGAAGCGAAACAGAAGACGCAACACTGAATTATTCCATAACACCACATATTCTAATCCAGCTGCACGTCCCAGGTGATGCAAGAAGTTGAAGACAATATGGCAATTGCACAATAAGAAATAGGCTAACAAGTTTTTTTCTGGAAACTAAGCACTACAGAACTAGTTTTTTACTAACTCTATAGAATGCAGAAGTACATAAGCACAGGTATAGAAACATAACAGGGAAGGTGGTGACACTATAATATTTCAAAGCAGTAACCAGAATCAAACACTCAGATGTCCAATATGAAAAGGCATGGGAAACACAGGATGCCACAAGTTATATATGGTAAATAAAAACATGAAATGCAAGATGTTATGCAAGTAAACAGCTGTCAGCAAGCTAATAAACTGAGTTTTCATGTTTGGAGGCATTTAATATTTCCAATATAATCTTTCTGGCAATCCTTGTCAGGTCTTGAACGACCACTTAAGGTTATTTCTCTATTTCTATATAGTACATTACAAGCTCCTGCTTACCTCACATGCATGAATTGTTGCCCCACGAATCTCCATTTCTTCTCTGCTTCCACTTTCCAAGATGCACCCTGGGAGAAGTCACATTTTACCTAATTATGTATACTTAACAATCCAGTTTCAATCACAATCTACGTGATTTCAAACCATTTGAACACTTTTAATGAACAATAAAACTAGGCATTTTCTGGCTGTGTTCTCATTTTTTTTATAAATGCCCTGAAGAAAGGCATAAAGAAACCTACATTCTCTCAAAGCTTCAAATAATTCACCATTGAAGGCCACTTTGTGGCTATGGCTTCAATTCTCCCAAAGCTCAACTTCTATGCTACCTCAGAAGCCCAGTTTGTTATTCAAAGTTGTATGCACAGAAGCCAAGACAACATGTGAGGTGATCATGTGCTTAATGAAGGTTGGTATAAGCCATGAGCACAGTAATGGCTAAGCAGCAGTGGAGATGAGCTCCTGCTCCAGACAGGGTTCTTAGTGCTAGTATGTTCTTGGGTTTTTAGTGCTAGTATGTTAGGTGAAGCTACAATGCCCCATCTTTCACTGTAAACAGTAGTTGTGAGCTAGAAAATGGGCTGATCATGCTCAAGTGTTTTATTTTTTCTCATGCTCTGGTTCAGGCACAGCAAGACAACATAAAAAAAGATGCCCGAGAAGGGATACCTGGGACCATAGTAGTAATCACATGGTATCAAGCTCAGTGGTCTAGCCACAATGCCACAGCTGCATTGCACAATGCAAGTGCAAACAGATAACTTTTGCATTGTCAAATCATCCTCCCCACATTGCATTGAAAAATGTCCAGAATCAGCAAAATTATTGGTACTGTGAAATTCATTTTGTGTATTACTTGTGCGAAGTGAATAGCATGTATGAGATGAAGCGAACACTGCTCAGATATATAGTCAGAGCTACATCAAATATAATGTAAGTTTGACAATCTACTTAGCATATGATAAGACAAGCACATAGAAAAATTTGCTTGTTGATGATATATAAGGTTTTATGGCGCAAGGGCCAGGTATGGCCAAAGAGCGCCAAAAAATGTGCTTGAAAGATTAGCAGGTATACTTCCGTGGTTTTCAGGAGCTTCATCTCCAGGTGGCCACTGAAGTTCTCCCAAAGTTTCGCAGGCGTACAGAGGTGGTGTTCTTAAGATTCATGTGGGAGTCTCTACAACAGTGGCTTGTAACTGCTGTTCGCAGTAACCGAGTCAAAGGAATCAAAGAGTCACTAGCATCTGGGGCTTGTTTCTTCCTGCTCTTTTATTATTATTATTTGCCAGGTCATTAATTCAACCATTGGGCAATGCGTAGGGATTATGTGCATGTACCTCATTACCGGTTACCTTAAATTGAATGCAAGTGCAATTTTTTACCATCCCTCGGATAAACTGGTGTAACTCTTTTTGTGCTAAAGTGGGATGATAAAAAAAAGGCCCCTTGTGTTACATGTTGCTAAGAAATTGTATTGCACACAAAAAGATTTAGATTGATATTCCATCCACAGAATTTGTGACATGTATGACACAAGCTCATCTCACTATACTATAGAGTTGAACATCATTATAACAAAAGTCATATCTGACATGAAGATACCTTCATTATAGTTGACATTGGCTATCAGCATATATTCATTACATGATGATTTACTTTGTTATTATACAATAAATCATTATATCCATGTTATATTCATCATGGGGCACATATCCTGGAACAGTGCACTATGTACCTTTGAAAACCCTCACTTAGTTTTCCTATAAGAAAAAAAAAAAAGAGAGAACTTCATGCAGATTTTGCCAACATTCAGTAGGTATACATCAAGAAAAACAGCTGCTGCCACGATGCCCACCTGCTAGACCAAAATTAAGTGCAATAGTTGTTGGTAAATAACAGCCTTTAATATTTCACCAGGCATTTTTTAAGTGGTTCATTAATATCTAAACTGGGTCTACTCACTACCCTCAATGTTTCATCTCAATATGTATACTTTCCTGGCGTTGAATACTCTTAGGAAAATGCCTAAGTTCTCTGGCAGCCGTTACATCCACTCATGCCTCCAAGGCTCTTTGCAACCTTGTTTATAAGCTTTAGGATTTTACCAGATATTACTTAAAAGGCTCACCGACATCTACAAAGTTTCAACTCACTACCTCTATTTGCCTGTCTTTGCAGACTACTTGAAATTGACACCAACATGGATCGAAGACTGGAGAGAGGATAGCTGTGGCAAAGCACAAACAAGTTTTTAACAGCTAACACTACAAAATTTCTTTGCCATTACAGGGAAGTCACAGTAGCAAAAGAATTGAGGAAAAATTAGGTGCAGCAGCGCTGATCTTTTCTAGTACAGGGCAGATGCACAACACACCTGCCAAGCAGTGATGTGCCACATCCACTCTTCAATCTTTAAACTTCCACCGTAAGCACGTTGGAAAGGCAGCAAACTTTAATTGCATAGGTGTCTGCAGTGACTCACATTTTCACTGCACTTAATTTATTCCATAAGAACAAATCACACTCCCTTGATGAAGGAGTTTTCATCATGGTAAGTCTTGTGGTATACAAAGAGATTGCCTTGGAGGTCTGCAATGGGTTCATAGTAGCAACAAGCAGCAGCTAACAATGTCTGGTGCCCCTAGCACTGCCCATATGAATACTTTCTATAACGGGATTTTCTCTTAGCAAGTAAATTCAATTTCAAGCATTAATTAATGTGCACAAGGTTTTGTGTACAAGATTTCTCAACTCTTGAGAAATAATTTTGTAGGCATATGGAGCGATACTTAGTAAACAGGAGGGCACAGATGGACTGAAGTATCAACAATATGACAAAAAGCACAAACACGGGAAGAAGACTGTCTCATATCAGTATAAGATAAGGTTACCACATGCATCAATGGACTGCCAGTATGGTCTATTTCTAGTCTTTGTCCTATGTCAGGGCTGTTTGCCGTATTATGTCATCCTACCAACAAGTCCTGCCAACCATTTTGCACCACATAACAGTATTCATGAAAGGGACAGTTGGCAACCACACAAAACTAGCACAAAGCTACAAAGAAAATGTAGAGGCTCCTCAGAAAGAAAGCCTTGCAGCTAAAAAAAAGATTGCCCTCGTTTGGTTATAGAACATGGCATCACCACCTTTTCAGGAAAGTTGCTCCACTGCCTGGGCTAATCAGAGGCTAGCAGTTGGGACCGAATGCACTGAAAGTTAGTAATACGAGGTCCAATCTCTGAATCAAGACAAATCTTACATCAACAGCAGTTAGGAGCTTGAAGAAGGGTTTACTTTCTACATCTGTCCATTCCATTACAGTGCAGTGTGCCATGATCCATGCATTATTTAATGACTATAAGATACGGATACCATATGTCATGCTTTACTTTAGAAGCTTGAAATTGGGTTTGTGTTGTCTATCTGTTCCCTTATACAGCAGTGTGTTGCATTGTGCCGTGATCCACACATTGCTTGATAAGTTATAGGATATAAATTCCAACAAAACATTTTACTGTGACAGCAGCTAACAGCTCTGGTAACATAACACAAGCTCTGTCATGAGATAGACTGATGTGGCTCAAACTACAGCAACAACATCCCCTCACTGTATATATTTCTAAAAATTTTGTCAACAAGAACAACTTCCAGCATGAATGGCTTGTGGCACAGAGAAGTTGACAACAAGAACTAAGTGGACACATAACAGATGAATACGATCAGAAAACACTTTTCACTCACATTAGTGACCAAGTGATGATCTTGAAACTGTCACATAAGCAAGAAAGCCGCTAGTGTTTTTTGAAATGACTGAACAGTATGTAACACTCGCACATCAACAGCAAAAACAAAAAAGTGGAGTGCATGAGTCAAATTTATACACACTTTAAAAGCATGGCTCCGGAAAGAAGAAAAATGTATACAAGCACTCAGTGGCGTAGCAACAGGGGGGGCCGGGGGGCCGTGGGCCCCGGGTGCAAGGGGCCAGTGAGGGGGGGGGGGTGTCATCTGAAAACACCCCTCTTTCCGCCGGCTACACCCGGGGAGGGGGGTGACAGAAGACCTATGGGCCCCGGGTGCCAGACGACCTAGCTACGCCACTGCAAGCACTCACCTTTCTCGAGCAAACTGGAGAGGCGCGGGGAGTAACGTAATGCTCCAAAATAGGCGAGCACTTGGGGCACACGGTAGTCAGCAAATGCTGTCAGCATGGCAATATCCTCAAAGAGGCCCAGGCCTTGGCCTTGAAAGCAGCTCCAGAGGTCAGCAACAAGTATTTGAGCCCGCTTGTAGAATGACACTACAATAGTTACAATGAAAATGTCAAAGTTAAACTGCACAAAAGGTTACCAGAGAGAGGACATGAGCTAGTTGGTTCACGATTGGCAAAACCATGAGCTGAAGCAAGGGTCACAACAAGGAACAGGACAGTAAAGAAATGCAACAGAGCACTGTTTTCATTCCCCTTCTAGAGTCTTCTACTTCAGCATATGGTTACATCTTTCCCAGCTAATTACAAGGTCAGCAGAATGTTGAATATCCTTCAGCGGATAGACAGCTGGCATGTTTTTGTGGTGTGAGAGCATGACTAAGAAAGACTGACACAAAGAAAGGAGTCAACACAAGTGCTACTATAAACAAAATTGAAGAACTAATGAGATTGGCAACAACGCAAATGAAAGTATCAGCATTTCACTGGCTCCAGTTGTATTTTAGTCAATGTTATGAACAGTTATATGATAAGTATGATGGTATAATTAGGCCCGCCAGAATGCATAGCTTTATTATTGGTACTTCCATAATGCTAAACATACATTTCATGCTCCGTATTTTGCCACAGTGTATTGAAAGAGGCTTCAGAGCATGTAGGTTTTACACAGCAGCCTGAGTGAACATGTTCACAATTTAATACAGGTAATACAAGACAACTTGGTTAAAAATCCATTTTCACGAGAAAGGGCTTTCATCCTTTCTTATTGCTGGAAAAAAAAATCACAGAAATGACTGCTTTTACGCTTAGCTTTGTCATCCAAAGTTCCATTTTAAAGTATACAGAATTCCATGTAAAGCACAGATTGCTTTCACTCCTTAATCATTCAGTGGTTAATATAGATTCAAGTGACTAAACACAGCATATAAAATAACCTGCTTCACCTCTGCACTGCAGGTCATGGAACCTTTGTGTAGTCAAATAGTGTACAACCCTGACCTTATCGGTTAGCCTGACAGTAACCTTTCAACTGTGCACTGTTCGGGATTATTAGATCTGGAGGACAATCCCACCGCTGTCCACCAGTTATCGGATCTTGCCATTGAGTGCGGGAGTTGGCCGACGTTGAGGAGGATTTTGAGATGAAAACTGGAGGAAGATCTTGAGATGAAAATTGGAGGTTTATTTACATTATTTACAGTAAAAACATGAAGTCATTGACAGTCATAAAGTCATTGATGGCCGGCAGCAAACCGGACGCTACGGCCCGTGGCAAGAAGCCCGAAAGAGATGAATGAAGGAATGCTTCTCTCTGCTCCCTGTCTCTGGCTTTTAACCCCTTCGTGTCTCGGGGTCACGTAATTTTCGGCCAATGGTAGTCGCCCGTGCAAGTGCAGTCACATTCGGCTCAGGGGTTCGCTCCATGGGCTTCACTGTCCGAGGGATGACTTGCCACCGGTATTGCCTCTGGGTCTGCAACTGCCATCACAATCAGCAAATGGTGCGGCTCCGAGGGCTTCACGGTGACTTACAGCCGGCGTTCCCTCCGGGTTTGCAAGTGCTCAGCGGGGGGAGACGGGTTGTTTTCGAGCGACCTTTCCGAGCTGCAAAGCAGCTTTGCTCGGGACCCAGGTTACCTGGAACCGTGCCGGGCTCCCGTTGCACTTTCGGGAAGAGTCGAGCAGTGGGACAATAGCTCCACGTGCAGCTCACGAGGTGGGTGGGGGTTGCCAACTTGTCTGGACGTGCTGCGCCTCGGGAATGTGGTAGATGCGCTGCTGCGCACCTTAATTAGGTGCGATGGCGATTCGGTGTGCTCTGGTGAACTCGAAGGATGCCAGGAAAAGGTCCCATATCTAACAGGATACTGTAGGGCAAAAATTCATCCATGCTATTGTTTCCTTCTATAAGGGACGTTCGACAATAAGCTAACCTATTCTTGAATGAGGTTGAGCTTTTCATTTATAGTGTCTGCGTCATGACATTTTACATGGTATTTGAAGCAACGTGGCTTGATTCATCTATATTTTTCTTCAATAGAGAGCGCACACATAAGGGCCTAAGCAAGCGTACGGATTCTATGCACGTGAGCTCACAGGATGCTTTGTCAACTGGACTGAAGTGCCACCCACATCGACTTCCTCGGATGCAGTGGCTATAAGAGGGTCATCACTCGAGTGTTCTTTCAGTGGGCACGTCAGCTGGCCACTATTGAACAGGATGTCAAACCCATTCTATTTCACATAGGTGAGCAATAAGCATTCAACAATTAAATCTAGCGACTGATGTCTAATCCAGCTGATGTGCCCAAATAGCTTGTGTGCTTTGTTTGGTTATGCAAAAGACGTTGTGCTGTCTCTTTTAATACTCTGTGGTGACATGGAATCTAATCCAGGGCACGAAACATAAAAGATGTTGTGCAAACTTCTTGACGGCCAAAAAGAAATACATTTTTAATTATGGGGTTTTACGTGCCAGAACCACTTTCTGATTATGAGGCACGCCGTAGTGGAGGGCTCCGGGAATTTCGACCACCTGAGGTTCTTTAACGTGCACCTAAATCTAAGTACACGGGTGTTTTCGCATTTTGCCCCCATCGAAATGCGGCCGCCATGGCCGGAAATAGAAATACATAAAAGACTAGAGAAAATAAACTTAACAATGCCAAAGAATCAATGGTAATTGTTACACAACTTGGAGGCAAAATTGTAAATTTGGAACAAACTGTGGAGCAGTTGGATAAGAAATTGAATGAGTTTGAGGATAGCAGCAGGCAGGACAATCTTCTTGTCCTGCCTGCTTGTGTTTGGCATTTTGGAGCTTACTGGAGAAACGCCAGAATCACTTGCACAGACAGTGGTTGATGGCTTATTTCGAGATATGCTAGGTTTCAAGTCTCTTCGGTAGAACATATTCATAGAATTGGCCAGCGGCATACTAACAAACCATGCCCTAGCCCTATAATCTTAAAGCTTTTTTGAGCATCGTGAAAAAGTTGCCATCTTGGGAATATGCTACAAATTAAAGGGAAAGCACCTCTCGGTCTCTGAAGATTTCTTGGCCACCACTAGAAAAATTTTAAAGTGTCTTTTGGATAGCACGATTGATGTCAGGAAAGAAGGAATAAAAGTGAAACTGGTCTATAAAGAAATGAAGATCGGCACAGAACTATATGATAGGGAAAGAATTGAAAAAATGTGGATACCTAACAATCAGCGCCACAGAACCAAACAGTAAGTGAACCACCAGCATTGCACAGATACGAGGGGGACACAATGAATCAAAGAAGGCCGCAAAAACACTTTCTGATGTCTTAACCTAAAGGCCCGAAGTATAGTAAACAGCTGACTTGGAAAGTATTGTTTTGGCACACAGCTCCGCATGCAACAGTGATTACTGAAACCTGGCTGCATTACGGCATAAGTGACTCGGAAGTTGCACCACATGGCTATTGTATTTACCACAAGGAGAGAAGCACCTGCGGTGGTGGCATTGCTATTTGATACTAAGAGTCGTTATGCATTACAAGACTACCGGATATTATAGACGTAGAGTGCGTTTGGGTGAAACTTCATTTTGATTAATTACATTTCGTAAATGCTGAGCTTTACCCCCCCCCCCCCCTTGCAGTGATAACTTATTTTTCGAAGCACTTCACGAATTCATGTGCAGCAACCGCACTTCTAAACTCATGCTAAAACTGGCGACACCACTGGGACAAGCAAGTAAGCAAGCACAAATGCACACACATACGAACTGTACATAGAAGTCGATGTGCCATTCACCTGCAATAGCTCCCTCACAGATAGGTCTACAAGATTACATACAAAACTCGCAGGGAGTTGAGAAACATTAAGCAACCAATTTTTACAGTTGTGCCTTCTGAAAATTGTGTTAACGTCGAACTTATTTAGTTCAACATGAGGTGGCATTCCTCGCAAATACTGTCGATTCTTAGTGCCGAAAAATTACCAAAAGAAAAAATTGCAGCACTTGCAGCTAAACTGCCCCACAGAAATTGCAGCAAGTGTAAAAATGGCAATGCACTTTCCAAATAAAATAAAAAAAATTTCACAGACCTCTAACACCATCAAATGTTCCTTCATCTTGAAATGATGTGAAGCTTTTCACAACCTTCTCCAGCAGTGTCTGGCAGCTGTTTTTACATTCTCGAATGCAGTTGGCAAATGATCCACCATACTCCTGTATTCAAGATTGTAGGAAAAGAAAATAAGCAGACCAGGTTCCACAACACAGTTGAGGTCATTAATAGTGACTAGACAAGTATATTGTACTGCAAGTTAATAACTAACCACTGTTTATACAAAACAGCATGCTATTGTTACCCTCTAAAAAATATTTTCCTTAATTACTGCCAGTCAGACAAGGTTTCTAAATAAGAATACCAATTTGGTTCTTACTTCAATTGTGCCTGCAGCAGGCATTCAGGATAAAAAAAAAAGAAAACGAAACATTTTTTTCCCTTTTAATTTACAATACAGTCGAACCCACTTGTACTGATACCGGTTTTAACTAATATTGGTTATAACAATGAGAAGCTGCTGCACCGTCAACTTTTGTATGTTTTCCATGGTGAGATAACCTGCTTAATACAATGCCCCGATGTGGCACTATCTGTTATCACGATGAAGTCTGGCTGCTGGGTGTCCGTGCCGAAAGGTAGTGAAATGCGAAATCCTTGAAAAGAAAAAAAGAAAAAGAGAAATTCGAGCCACTGCACGATGGGCTGCTGCTCCAATAGCCGCCGCGCGCTCATTTTCCAGCCATCTCTGCACGCCTCTCTGCCGTTATCGTTCCACCCCTCCGAACACGAATGGGCTGTGCCAATCATGCTGTTGCAGATAGCTCGCATGTTGCTCTCTTTCTTCTCATTCAGCACAGTTCTGCTAACAGCTTAATCGCTCGTGTTCGTCTTTGTTGGTTGCATTGAAATCGTTCCTGGCCACACGGTTTCCCAGGCTTGTTTGGCCAACAGTTGGTTCGACTCACCGTCGAAATGGAAGATGGCTTATGTGCCCGCTAATCATAGGCAGTGCACGACGTTGCCGGTGAAAAAAAAGTGCACGGCTATAGATTTAAAAACTAAGTGCTTCTAACTGATGAGGTGATCGTTGTGAATGTGCTTGCATTGGATAGTGCTGGTAACTATGGCAGCAATGACGTGGAAGGGCAGGCTGCCTCAACGTTGTCCTCACAGGAGGCCCAGCACGATTCAGTTTCTCCGGGGCTTTGTTTTCGCAAGGAACCTTCCGCAGCACTACATGGAGCACCTGGATGCCTTGGAGAAGAATGTTGGCAAGCTTCGTGTAAAACATGCAAGGCTGAAGGACAGGCTTTTCTCGTGCAAGCCAGTGAGAGTTACGTGGCGAGATGCTTGCGGCAATCTCGCCTCATCGTTTCTCCTGGATTTCTCAAGCTGACAAGTTGCCGTAGTAGCCTTCTTGCAATCTTCAAAAAGCCCCTTTTGGGGCCACCAAAGAGATGCCATACCCCTATTTTGATTTTTTTCATGCAACACGGTTATAACAATTATCGGTTATAACAATGGAATTTTTCATGGCACTTGAATATTGTTATAAGTGGGTTCGACTGTATCCCCTTTCATCAATGTTTCTGAAGAATTTATTTCACTGTCTTATCAGTCGCCTATTCGTTCCTTAGATTCTTGGTGTTAAAATATTTCTAGACACTACCTTCCCACCTTTTCTTATGTTCACTTTGCTTCCTCTTGCCATTGTAGTACACTGCCAATGTACTCTTGCCAATCCAAAATTTGTCAATACAGTACTTATTACACAACCAAGCCATCTGTCTTGCCTCCTTGACACCTGCCGCACTCTACAGCCTCGACAGTTCCTTGGAGGTGCACATTTTATACTGCCTTTCCTTATTACTCCACACATTCAGCTCAGCATCCTCATTTAAGCCACGCACACCTCCTTTATGTCAGACAGACGCTGCTACTAAAGCAGTTGCTGCTGGAGTCACCATAGGGGTCAGGCGTGTGCATGTTAACAGGTCAGGTTCGAATTATCTGGCAAAGGCCAATTTTAGGATCGAAGTAACGAAAGTCTGGGCCTATAGAAATGCATGTGCACCAGCCAGCACCTTTGGTCAGGATCGAATTGACTGAAAAATTGAATTAATGGATGTGTATTGTGTAATGAAGCGGACGCGCCCCTGTGTATGTGTCATCTGAAGAGGAAGACGAAGGGCCGTGCCGTGATCGCGAGCGAGCCCCATGCTACGAACAGCCCTTGCAGTGCCTTGATTTACCTAGCGTTCCACAACGTTATGAACGACAATAAACCTCGTCGCATTTGGTGGAGGTTGCCGAGATCCTTCGCCTCGTCCTGGAGCTCCGCAATCGAACCCTGCCAACAAGATCGCCCTGCACTATGCCTGATCCCGCCACCTCGTTGCCTGCACCACTGGCTGCCACTATGATCTGCGCCGGCGTCCCTCGTCAACGCAACCCACCCATTTTCAGTGGGACCGCCGAACACGACGTGGAAGACTGGCTGTCATCGTACGAATGTGTAAGTGCACACAACAAATGGGATGACCAGTCTAAGCTGACCCACGTGCCTTTCTACCAAGCCGACGTAGCCAAACTTTGGTTCTTCAACCACGAATCAGACTTTACAAGCTGGCCCGCGTTTAAGACTCTGTTTGCGGAAGTGATCGATCGCCCAGCTGTGCGTAAGCTACACGCTGAACAGCGTCTACGCCAGCGCGCACAGCAGCCTGGAGAGACATTCCCCAGCTACATCGAGGATTTTCTCGATTTGTGCAAGCGGGTAAATCCCGGCATGTCAGAGGATGGCAAGATCAAACACATCCTCAAGGGCATCGAGGACAGCGCATTCCAGATGTTGCTGGCCAAAAGCCCAGCTAGCAGGTCAGTCCTCATTAACCTCTGCCAGAGCTTTGACGAGCTGCGCCGCCAACGTTCCATCGCCCGCCAGAACATTCAGCACGCTGATTCCGTCTCGAGCATCGCGGTTTCTACCGACATAACCAACTCGACCCACTCGCAGCATATTAAAGATTTTATTATGTGAAGAGGTTTATTGTCGTTCACAACGTTGTGGAACGCTAGGTAAATCAAGGCACTGCAAGGGCTGTCCGTAGCACGGGGCTCACTCACGATCACGGCACGGCCCTTTGTCTTCCTCTTCAGACGGCACATACACAGGGGCGCGTCTGCTTCATTACAATTGCTCATATTTGTCTTGCTAAAAAATTTGGTGCATGTTAGATCTCTACTTTGGACACACAGAAAGTGGGAACCCATTTGATTCGGAGGCATATTAGAATCTGGCAAATAGTGGCCAATGAATCAGGGGTATGTTTTAGCCTTTTGTACAATTTGACCCACCTGACAATTCAATCAATTTCGTCGAGCTTGTCAAGGTCAAATTAATGAAAGTTGACTGTACTAGAAAGTAAGTGGACAGGACCCAATCCTTGGCCCGGTCACCCTTCTCTGTAGTTGAGATCAACAGCCCAAACTACCACCAGCTTTATGAAGTTTTACAGATGTGCACACTATTTTCTGTGAAGGTAACTTATACTGGTACAGGTGGAAAAATTCATACTAATTGCCAACAGCTGTACTTCCATTACAGATAGAAAACAAAACACCATTTGTAGGTAATAACCATCAAGTCCCTAAAAATCAAGTTTCTCAGCTCCTCATATTCATTTGTAGGTAATGTAATAAAAAAAATTATGAAACTGATAAGACACCAAAATATGTTGTGTTATCAGCACTAGATGAAATGAAGTAAATTTAAGCTGTGGATCATTGGCATTGGACCTACATTGGACAAGACATGGCCCCATTCTTGCAAAACTTTGTGTCTTTCCTTGAGCAGGGGGATCTCCACATTTGTATCAGACCGAAATATATGCTGCACTTGCTGCAAAGAAATGCTGCAGCAGAATTGGGCACTGAGAAGGGGAACACCTTCCTGGAAGATTAGGCAGAAAGAGAAGCATTTTGTGTAAGCATAGAAGAGTGTGTACACATGATCTCAAACAAACAACCATTAATCACTTGCTATCTTGTTTGCATTGCACACTAGCATACTTTGGTAATAAGAATAATCACGTTATAGTAACTGCATAAGAGAAACTTGTCATTGTTAACACTACTCTGCAATCACCTTCACTACTCACATGAACGAAGCATAAATCTACCTTGGGAACTTTAATAGAGTCCTAGAACAGCATACACAAGAGCACTCAAGGTACACAAAAAAATTGCACTGGTGGAAGCACATATATGCACAACCCAAACTCAGTTTGGGTTCTTTAGTACGCATGGTGGAAAGTGTCAATTATTTTTAAAACTCTCTTAATGTTGCAGAAGGGCACAACTTGATACCTGCAATATGTGTGCAGAAATACTGGTGTCTGGCTGCAATGCATTTTAAATTAGTGGGCACCCACTTTACATTGCAGCTTGATTGTACATGTCCCAATACAAGTGACAGTGCTTACATGCTATATTTTTTTTTTAAACATAATGAAATGAAGCTGTAACATCCTTGAACTACTTACAGTGAATTGACTTTTCTTTAGCAAGTGAATTCAGTCCAAAAATTTTGTGGATCAGTTCCTCTTTATTTGAAGTTTGACAATCTGTTTTACTAATTTTCAGCTTCAGCGCTACATCAATTCAGGGTAGAAGAAATCAAAGTGTGTGGTGTGATGAAAAATTGCCTCACCTCCAAAGCACGAGCCACAACAGCACATAATGAATAGTAGCCAGTATGCAAAGTGCCATTCCATTGCACTGCAAACCGTTGTGTACTGTCTTCCGACCAGAAGTTGAAGTTCAGGGCGTCGACAAGAGAAACCCATTGGGCTGCAGAATCATCCGCAACCTTTGGATGCAATGGGTGATCTCTCCACGCATGTGTCCCAACCAGGCCTCTGTTGTAGCAGTCCAGCACCTGCGTTGACAACACTTTAGCAACTGCTACATTCTTTTGGACTGATTGTTGAATTAATAATCATCTGGACACCCACACACATACACAAAAAATGTGTTAATGATTGAGAAATACATTGATAGAGCCGGTGACCAGGACTGACTGCGACCTGCCTGCTTGCATATCTCTATGAAAAGAGTAAATATGTACAGGACTTTACATGTCACTTATGATTACCAACTCGGCTATTGTGGCTTGCTTCAATTTTGCATGCAGCCAATCAAAATCCAGAGAAAACTAAGGTTTGGCAACAAAGCTAGCACTATTTTGTCACATGCAGGTCTTCACTGACAAAGAACACAAATGTTATCTGCAAAAAAACAAAATTTTTTATTCATTCACTGGCGTAGATATGCTGGTTACATCTAGCATGTGAGCGGGCACAGCAAGCAGGACTTAAATCTCTTATCCATCCTCATTATCACAAACTCCCACCATTTTTCAATGTCTGATAAACCTTATAAGCAATGCCTGTAAATTGAGATTAGGCACAAACAAATAGACACAACCTATACAAACAGTACAAGCACCCTTGTTTGTTATCATCTACTGTACCCATTAACTTTTGTGCCAAATCTCCAAAGCAAACAAGCACCAACAAGGCCAAAAAGAAGTCCCACGAAATGTCTGTTAGTTTCACATGACCTATGTCCACAAAGCATCGTTTATTCGTGAGCAGCAGCTTAATTTCCTTTAACTCAAATATAAGAACACCTCCTCTTCAGTACTCTAATTACTACAAATATCTCAGTGGTAGAGCAGTAATACATGCAAACAAAACTGACTTTCTTGATAACTGTTGCATATTGCATGTTGGCAAGTGATCTACTTAGCGTACATCAAGGTATTAATAATACATCACATTGCTATTTATATCGGCAAGGCATAAACTTCGCCACTTAATCCCTCAGTCGCAGAACTAAGTACAGGTGCGAGCAATGCCTGGAGACCAGAGATGCCACGAAAAAACTTTTTCTTTGCAGCCCAGGCATGCAGGCTGAAATCAAGTACAGGGTATGTGCTCGTGTATGGTACAGACTATGTGCTCGTGTTCGACCAATGTAATGCACCGAGACAATTCCATGTTGCACACTTGCATTAGAAGATATTCAAATTTTTTCCCTGATGCCACGAACTTGTATACAGGCGGGGGGCCTGTACGTGCATATGGCTGAGCTTCACAAATCTTGACACTAGAACTAAATGTAAAACCTAATTCAAGGCGTTGTTATGTAAGTAGCACAATAGATGCAGCACAGAGTTAACGAGAACACAGCAATCAGAAAAGAAACCAGTGGTGTACTACGCTGTACAAAAGAAAACATTTTCTACATTTATGGCTTGTAACATTCAGCACGCAGTGAACGTAATCTCCCATCTGCATCGTCTACTACTACGAGGAATGGCTCGACACGTACGTTTTTATCAATGTCAAGACATTGTAATCAGCCTGCAGAAAGGCCTTAGCGTGCTCTTGACGACAGTACAAGGAGCGCTGGCATCAACACGAAAAACGCAGTCATAGCGATAGAACGTTTAATCAGAAAATTGCAAGACTACGTTTGCACCGATGTGTGCCTACCGAACGCCAAGCACAAACAACCGATGAGTCCGGTAATTGAAAATACGTGAGATCGAACCCTCGCTACATCATCCACCACAACTTGGCTCGTGTGGTGCAGCTGCACGTGTTGCCGATATAATTATGCATGTAATGCTACTATATGCACACAAAATATCTTGTAAATGCACTCACAACATCTGCAACCTTGCAAATGCCGCCACGGTCAATGGTTACGTCTCTAGCGTTTTTGACGATGTAATCTGCCGAGTGCCTCGGACTTAGCACGCCCATTCCTAGGAAACAAGACGAAGTAGAAATGTAGCGCGCGCATGGTCATTAACAAAATTAAGTGACGAGAAGAAACTGCGTAAGTGTCACTTGCTTAACGTCCAAGCACGCTTAAAGCGTCTCAACAAGCACGTTGTCACGCTGCAGCTCACACTGCCTTGTCTGTCCCAACTTCAACATCAAGAAAAACCACAAGTGAATTGGTCACCCCTTCGACTTCACTTTAAGCGACTTAAAAAGGGTTTCTCGCTTTTTTTTAGCTGCGCACGTGGTACAGAAGAACACAAGAGACGGCCTCGCCAACCGACAGCTGACACGAGATCGTTGACTGCATTGGTTGCGTGAGGCACGTGACTGCGACTCCACGTGACTGCTGCGATCCAGCCGCCGCCAAGTTGACAGGCTGATTTAAAAATGGCGGCGCGCAACCGGCGAGGCGGCGAGGGGAGCCACAACAATCCTTGCGCAACCACCGGTGCACGGCGGCAAAGGGCAAGCGTCACGTGACGGCTACGTACAATAACCCGTGAGGGGGTGAATGTCCGGCGGTCACCTGTAAACAGTTGCCCCGCGGTCCGCCGGGCGGCCCACGATACCGCGGCGGCGGCTGCTGCGACCCGAGCCCGGAGCGAGCAGCCAGGTCAGTGGCCGTGATGCTGTCGCGCAGGTGTTCCTACGTGGCGCGGTGGCTTGCCCCGCTGCCGCCGCGATGACCCCGTTCGCTGCTGGTTAGCCATGGCGCTCAACTTCTCGGGCGACGACTACGGCAGCTTTAAGGGCCGTCTGGGCCGTGGCTGCTCGTGGACGCGCGAAGAGACCCTACTCCTACTCGACCTCTACGAGAAGGAGCGGCTCAACGACGAGCGCGCCGACTACCCGCCGCACAATACGCCCAAGTACCAGAAAGTGCACCAGGCCATCTCGGGCTTCCTGGGCGCACACGGCTACAGCAGGACGCCCATGCAAGTGCGCGAGCGACTCAAGCGGCTCAAGCGCGACTTCCGAGAGAACCGCCACGGTGAGTTCACCGACCGCGTCGGCACGATCCTGGCCAAACGCGCCGCGCTCGGGGCGCCGGCGTCGCCTCCTAACGGGTCCGTAGTTGTCGCCGCTGTTGCCGGCGCGCACAGTTCGCCCGAGCACTCGCTAGAGGCGTGCTGCCCCGCCGTGCTGGTCAAGACGGAGCTGGGTGCGCCCGAGCAGCAGTCATCGCTAGGTAGCACGCCGCGCAATTCCCGGGCAGATTGGCAGCCGCTGCCTGCATTGCGAGTGCCCGAGCCCAGGGTGGACAAGCAACGTCTACCAGCGGAGGAACCCACCGACCGACCGGCTGCCACAGCGTCCAGCAACGGCGGCCCTCGCGCCCGCAGAACCCTGCAGCAGCGGGTGGTGCGCCTCCTGGGACAGTTACTGGCAGAGAGCCGGCGTCAGACACAGGCCGCTGAGGCCTTCCAGCAGCAGCTACTCTACCAGATGCACCTCATCTCCTGCTCCCTCCAGGTCCTGGCTGCAGGCAGCCCCCAGGGTCCGCTGAAGCGCGACGATGCCAGCTGACCCTGCTGTCCGTCCCTCGACCAGCACGACTAACTGCGTACAGGGTTCTCAGCTGCTGCCCTCGAAAATAAGTGTAGTGGTCCTTGCTTGACTGCTGACTTGACAGACCTATAATATTGGACTTGTTTGTAAGGCAGTGCACTGCAAGGCAAGATGTGAGCAAAGAGGATAGTGTGCTGCGTGCAACATGTGGTCTGTCCTCCATGCTTGCATCCCTTGTAGTGCACCATGCAGTCACCCCTCCGCAAAAATCCTTCTGTGGTGATTTGCAAGTGTGCATGGTTCTGCTTAGAATGCAGTTGTCATTGCATCTCACTCTTACTGTGAGGGAAAGATAGATCATGAGCCATTACAAGACGTCGAGGTTGTTGCTGTTCTGTGGTATATTATGGATATCTATTTTTCTTACGGTTAAATGCTTGGAAGTGTATGGAGGCAGAAATCACTTCTTTCCAACTTTTGGGAGATATACAGTCCACTGTGTATAACAGCACCTTGAAGAGAAATGTTATTTATGGTCAAATGGTTGGCAAGACTAATATTATATATGTCTACTATGTATACATTATATTTATTGAGGGGCAATACTAAGAAATGCAGTGCATATTGACAAATCTGTGGTGTATTTTTAATGCAATTTCTTGAGCAACCAAAGGAATAATTGCAGTGCAATTGGAGAAATAAAGCAAGTCTTTACACATCTGGGTTATGTTGCTAGAACTTTTTTTTTTAAACGCCACATCACTGCTGGCACTGACTATATAGCTATAGAGATTTGCTGAAGCTAGTGCTGGCTGCTACAAGTCACTATTTAATTGTATTTATGCCTTCACAGTATATGGCCAAAGTGGATTTGCGTAAATAACATTAATATTTGAAAATAATGCATGTTGATGATTAGTCCGAAGTATATATTAGCTTGCAACAGTACGTGTGACAATTCCATTCAATGCTTCTGCGTGAAGTCACTGAGCTTTTTAAAGATGTGACCGGATCTAAACAGAAAACACTAAGCATGAAAGCTGAACTTGCTGTTTCATAACATATATGTACAGTGCTGTTAGATGAAACATTCAAGTTGTTTAATTTAGTATTGGGGGCTAGCTCCACTACTGGAAAAGCTGGCGTCGGCGTGACGTGGTATGAGGGATCACGCGGACACAGCGGCCGCTTCGGAAGCGCCGAAGCGAGCTCAAAGTTGGTTCTTTATTCTATGGCAAGCTGAAAACGAAAGGTTGAAGTCCCACTTGCGCTGCGTTTTTAAATCAGTGGGGAGGTTCTCCTGCTTCGGATGTGCGCTTAACACTTGAAATCCTTATAATAGGGAGTGGCTACCTTTGAAGGCGTCCAACATGGTAGGCTACTGCTCAGTGCCGCAGTGCCTGACGGAGCCCGGTGTCAGTCTTCACACGTACCCGTAGGACAAGAAGCTGCGTGAAGCTTGGATTGCGAAACTTAGAACCGACAAGCAGCCATCGGCTACAACTCTGGGTATGCAGCTCGCACTTTCGTGAGGAACATTTCTGATACGACGTTGAGGATGCGATGTACGGTGGGTAGCAGAAATGAAGCGCGTACTGAGACGCTCGCTTGCGCGCGCTGCCCAGCTAATGTTATGAAGCTTTCGCCTATGAACTTGCCGATGCTAGATACTGGCAAGTTCACTGGAATGGATAGAGAACGACAAAACGCACATTAAGAAGAGGCATGACATGTGCTCACGCTTGTGCGCCAAACAATGAAATGTACTGGATTAAGAAAAAGCCGCGGGTAATTGCTCGCTGAGAAGACCGATAAACATGCAATGTGACGCAGCTTGAGAAAAGATAGTGAAATGTCCAAGACTTTAGAAGAAAAGAAAAAAAAATTGTCGCGATGGCACATCACAAGTCGATCGTCATATAGGCGCCGAAGTCCCTAGTTATAACGAAATTCTTTTTGAACGGCCCTGATAGTGTCCACGCAACAATGGTTGCCTGTGTACTATCAAATGTTCATATGCTGCGGCCTAAAGCTCACGGCACCGTGCGAATACGCGCTCGTAGCGATACATTGTGCGCGGACATGCATGCATATATACACGCAGTCGGTCAACACGAACCCGTGCGATCGCTGCATTGAGGATTCATTCTGTTATGTTCCATTTGGTTATACAGACAGCCCACTATGATAAGATATTTCACATAGTTCGCTCTCAGCGATTGCCAACCTTTCACGCAAGAAGGCAGTTCGGGTGACTCCATCGCGGCGACTGCGTGCAGTGGGCATTCTGTGTGTGTGTGTGTGTGTGTGTGTGTGTGTAAGATCTAGATGATGATTTGTGCAGGAGTGCCCAGAAACGTGGTTACACTGTTGTTAATCATGTCTGTCATTTTAAGGCTTCCAAGTGTTGTGGTCATGGATCAAAATTACGCTGCATATTTCTAACGGGACACACTCGAAGAAAACACTCTTGCTCACACAAAATGGTGCACAAATTAACTATGCAGTGCAACTTTGCATCCATGATCAAGAAGCAACTAGCCTACAAACAAATGTTATAAACACAGCTGTGCATACGAGAGCTTTAAAGGTGCAAGTTTCTTGAGTTCAATGGAGACATAGTTCATGGGAGAAAAAAAATTATTTTCTTGCAAGGTTTTTGCACTGCTTATGTAAATGGGCGTCCTTACCTAGAAGAAACTTTTTTCTTTACGATTGCGAACAGAGGAGGCCTGTTGTGCCAGCAGTAAACTCCTTGCGTTTTTTGCCGTCTCGTATGGTTTGCAGTACATTAACTATCGAATTCAGCTAAATATGCATGCATTAATTTTATTCCTTTTTGCAGACAAGCTTTCTCCAATATTTGATGCAAAAATATCCCATGAAAAGTTCACAGAAGTTGTAGAAAGGACGGATGACAGATAAGCTAAAATCGAAGCAGACTGTTGATGTAGCTTCTAGGCCATCATAAATGTTTCATATCAGTTGAGCTACTGCAGTACCTATACAGCAGGGCCACAACACCTGCATTCCAGACCCGTTAAGTTTGCATGTATACAAGATTGTCTTGCAATGCTCAGTTAACAGCAGCTGTGCATGCTTTATGCAACTAGCTAAAGTGCTTTTGCTGCCATCATTTCTTGCCTGTGATATTTCATTATAGGTAGCACAAGTAATCCGAGTTGACCTTTAACACACCTGTGGTGGTGTGCGACGGTGTTACCAAATGAGTTAAAAAATTGATGACAGACAGCCTGTGTTTCGTACTAAGTTCTTTTGTGGTGTTTAATTTTAACATAGTTTGCTGTGCAACATTCGCAGTAGCTTTCTCATCACTCTCTTAGAATCTCGCCAAACCAGAGTCAAAGACATACCGTGACGCTCCATTTTGAGCACCAGAGATTATTGTTGCACTTTATTAGACTTTTCATTTACTAGTCATTGGTGGCATGTATGGCATTGTTCCTGTTATGGGCTGTGCTAAAGGTTCATTATTTTGAAGCACGGTGTGCCTACTTCCTTGTCCCTTCAGTAACACACATGGACTAAGATTCAGTGCATTGTAAAGCAAAGGCTGTGCCTTCTGTGTCAAAGCTTCAATTGACCTAGGCACAACTATGTGCCGACTGCAACGACATTGGGCTTGAATGGACTCCAAATAGAAGTGTCCCATGCAGTCAGATTCTGCACTTGTAATTTATTCGGACAGTTTTACCCATTTGCTATTCAGCATCATACCATTATGTTCTTGTTGCAGTGTGCCATTATGTTTATGTCACACCAACTAGCCCAACAACTTTTGGAACCAGGGGGGTGCATATCCAGGCATGTGGACCCCGAAAAAAAATTCCTGGCTGGTTAAAATAATCATTACCTGCTGGGCGGCACTGATGTCTAAGTGGTTGCGGCATTCTGCTGAGCACTATCATAGCCTCCTATATACCTTATATAGGAGTACGTACCTAGTATATAGGAGGCTATGGAACAGAGTCGCTCATTCGACACTCGGCCGTGGTGACTGCATTGCGACAGAGCCCTAATGCAAAATTAACCACTGCAGCGACCCTCATACCTCACCCACTCTGCTGCTTTGGAATGCACGTGAAACCTTTAAACTGAATTAGTGTCTCAGTTAAAGAACAGACAAACGAACTAGCTGTATTATCCTAGGAATTTAACAAATTTAATTAAACCACTATACCTGGTCAGTCATTTTCACCTGGCAACACAAGGAAATGAGGACTTGCACGCAACGGCGCTATATTCCCAAAGTTCGCTGTAGTAACATGCAACTTTCAAGAGGAGCGTGTAGAAGGGCAGTTTGTGGACAACCTACTAATTTAATCGCATCGTGGCTTAGCATCACTATGCTGCTGCTCTTTAATGGCAAGTTGTGTGTGCCCTTGGGGAAAATGGTGAAAAAAATGTTGCTTAGGGAAGTTGGGTGTCTACACTGATTATTGAAGGTTAGTTGTTTACACCAGGCGTGCCTACACTTGTCAAAAGTGGTAAACTCGCTAGCTATGCTGGAAAAGAGAAACACGATACGGATGCACGAAAACCTATAGATAGTACACCATGACTGGTGCAGCAACAGTGGATTTTAAACACTTGGTCACTTCTACATTCTATAATATTAATTACTCAGCTTAACACTTTTTTATCTTTCTGTAGACAAAGAAGAGACTACCATACGTCAATTGTAAGCTATCGTAGGATAATGAAGTAGGATGAGGATGAACAACCTTTACGAGGCATTTTTGACAATGGCGAAGCGAAATACATAGATCCAGGAGCAAATTGAAGACTAGACGGACAGGGCAAGCACTATTACTCGTGGACAACTTTCTGTGGCTATGAAGGGAAAGCTACGGGCGTGTGGCTGCTGCACGTGTTACTATGTCAAGTAGTTGAGCAGCATTTAACAGTGCTTTTGGTTGCTCGGAACAGACACTGAATCGATGCAGCTTCCATGTGTGATGGTTTTGCATTTGCCTAGACACAGAAGGGAAAAGTCGCAAAATAAGTAAACTTTTACACTCAGTGGTGTGTTCTCTTATTTAACTGCTGCTAGTAAGGTGCTTATGTTTTTTCTTCCCCAGCCTAACCTAATGTGGATTAAAACACGGGACCCTTTTCAGAGGCACTCTCACTTGTGTGCACTTTGCTTCTGTAGCTTTCCTTTCCTAGCCACAGAAAGTTGTCTGCGAGTATAACTACTTCTTTAACAAGGCTTGGGAGCCGGCTAGTTGGCACTTCAACTCTACCCGCTTGTTGTTGTTGTTGTTCCTTAGTGAAATGGCGCAACCCACTCTGGGGTATCGGCCCTGAATCGGGTCATTGCTTCTTGTTGTGTTTTGCACATACAACTGCGTATTTTTGTTTCTTTGCCTCTGAGAGTGACTCATACCCACTATGAGGGATTGGCCAAGACAGGGGTGATTTAAGAAAAAATATTCTACAAGTCTAAAAAGAATATCCATCAGACGTCCTATGGATATCCATTTCCAATATAATGGACATCCGATGGATGTCCGCAAATCTCTAACAGATGTCCATCGGACATCTGAAATGGGATCCTGTGGTGGACTTATTTCGGACGGCATGTGTGTGTGTGTGCATATACATACGAATCTTGAAGTAGCGATAGTGGAATGTATTCAAGCCACCTAACCAATGTTATATAACAACCGGTCGGGTGCTTCAATTCATTTCACTGTCACCACTCTGCTCCAAATAAATAAACTAACAAACCAAAAAATGAGCCCACACCAGCCTCAAAATACAATAAATATTTTACTACTACCTTATGTTATAAAGTACACAAAGCACACATGAGTACTGTTCATAGCAACAAATATACATGCTGATAAAAAGAAAACTTGTAGATCTAGATATCATGACTAAGTTAGAACAGCGTGAAAACAAATAGAAATCCCTTTCAGCATGTTAAACAGCCTAACAAATATGGAAAAGACTGTACAACCAAGTGAGGTCTCACGTGATTATCACACGTATTTTACTTTTTAGTACTGCTAAACCTTATGAGGATTCATTATCGGTACATGCCTTAGAATAAAGAAAAAAAGCTCACAAGCAAGGCTAAACGTGTGACGGAAACCACAGAAAGACAGCACAATGTGTAATGGAAGCAGAAGCATCAAGGCTTGCCTAATACAGTAAGGTATGACAACAGGCTAGACAAAGGACAGCAAAAAAGGTGGGACGAGGACAAACGCTGTCTTCATCCCACCTTCCTTGCTGTCCTGTCTCGTTTTGCACTGATTAAACAAAATTACTTAATACAGCCATAAACAACAGTCTACACAGAATAATGTAAGACAGCCCTGAATTACATTTATGTACAACCTGTCAGAAATAGATTGCATCTTCAAAGATATGAAAAACAAAATGTGACGCACCTGCAAACTCATAGTGATGGAAAAATTTAACACAGAAAGGACTGCCAGCTTGAGAAAATTATGTATTGTCGAATAAAAAAAAAAATTATTATGCATACAAGGAGCATTTTTTCACTCGGAAGCTTAGTAAGAAAAAAATTAAGTGCATGACACTTGAACCTGCGAACCTTTAGCGCTTTGTCTACAAGGTCGACACATTAAGACAGCCATAACATATATTCATTATAATATGTGGAAATTTCCACCACAAATGTGTTTTTGTAACAGTACAGCCAGTGCTTGCACTTAGCGACTGCGGAATAGTAAACGATGTTTACCTCTTTAAACATAAATACATTCAATTTAATGCTATAAGGATCTGTAATACCCACTGTGCTAGTGGTGGCTACAGCATATTGCTGCCGAGCCCGAGGTCGGGGTGCACGTTGTGCTACAATCATCGGCATTAACTTCTGATGTTTCCTCTGTACAGCGGCAAACACCACAAGGCGCACAAACATTCGCACAGATAGGCACACTGCACCATTCTGGATTTGTGATTTTTCTGGCCATTGACTGCTAGCTGCCAGCACGAGGTCTGCCTCAAATATGGCCTTTGCTTGTATTGATGCCTTCTTTCGCGTGTATGGCTTTCCCCTCACTTTAGGTCTTGTTGGCACCGGTGAACAAAACACGTTCCAATACTCAAATGGCTCAAATAGACATAGATGTAGCTGTCATGCCTCAATAGCTGCTGAGCAGGTGACTTTGGGCAGGCTGTGACGATGGCAAACGACTCAACACTGCACCGTCGCTTCGCCGCCATTAGAACGATGGCTATATCTTGGATTGGATCGCTGCAGGACGCTGTCGTCAAACAGCATGCGTTACCAAGGCTTTCCGACACATCAACGCAAATATAGTTTTGTTGAAACATTTTTATTATATATGAAATTGGGCAGTGCAATACCTACTTGTTTTGGGAATAAGTGAATTGCTTCGGCTAAATTCAAATAGGAAAATTATAGAAAAAGCATAACCTTAGGGACTGTTTACCAATACGCATGTATTTTTCTTGCTTCTCTAATAGTTCAAGCAGCCAGTGAAAGCATCGTCTTTGAGATCTACTACGCTCTATGCTATATACAGTGGGGTTGCCCGAATATTTCTGCCCAAGCAACCACGGATATCCGTTGGACGTCCTATGAATATCCATTTCCGACATAATGGACATCCAATGGACGTCCAGAAATCTCCAACAGACGTCCATTGGCCTTCCGATGGACATCTAAAAACATTTGTACATCCATCGGACATCCGAAATGGGATCCTGCCGTGGTTGTATTTTGAATGGTATGTGTGTCGTGTATATGTGTGTGTGTGTGTGCACACGCACACACATCTTCAAGCAGTGATAGTGGAATGCATTCAAGCACACAACCAATGTCATATACCCACTGGTCGGGTGCTTCAATGCATTTCACTGTCGCCACTCTGCTGCAAATAAACATGGGTCCACACCACATTCAATATACAGTAAATTTTTTATTGTCACTTTATGTTATAAAGTCCACAAAGCACACATGAATACTGTTCATAGCAACAAATATACATGCTGATAAAAAGAAAACTTCCAGATCTCGATATTATGACTGAAGGTAGGGCAGCATGAAGACATAAAGAACAAAAATAGAAACTCCTTTCAGCATGTTAAACAGAGTCTAATAAATGTGGGAAAGACAATACAACTAAATGAGGTCTCATGTGATCATACTTATTTTACTTTTTCGTACTGTCAAACCTTACAAGGATTCATTATAGGCACATGCTTTAGAATAACGAACTCACAAGCAGGAATGAATGTGTGGCCAGTGGCGTACCAACTATTTCTCAAGTGGGGGGGGGGGGACTGCAAATGATCTGATCTCTCTCTAATATATATATATATATATATATTACTATCACTATAAGTGAAAGAGCCTAGAAATGCATCTGTCAGTTATACTTATTTTTAACAGACAGACCTATTTATCAATCGCACGTGGTGAATCATGGGGGCCAAAAAATTATTTAATTTTGCATTTATTTCTTGCCACTATGTAATTTCAATATGATACATGGACAAAAGTCAATGAGTGCCTCACAGAGGTCCCAGATCCTGCCCAGTAGCAGCAGTGCAGCGCACATAAAAAATGCGCATTCGCTACAATTTTAATAATTACAGAATTGTATTTGATGTTTAAGTCTACAACATAAATGTATCGCTAGTTTACATAACAGTGTTGTCGAGGTTATAGGCAATGAAGTACTATCAACATAACTTACTTGCAATATTCACAACAACAAACGGCAGCAGATGTGTGCGACCTTTGGAGAATTACAACCCAATTTCCAGCGAAGCTGCTTCTTTCAAACAGTTGCAATAAAAGTTTCAATTTCTTTTGACTATATTGCATACTTTAAATAGTTGCCTGTATACATATGACTGTTCTGTTTGAAACCTTGCCCACAAGTAATGCTTTGAGCACTTCTTCCTGGGAATTTTTAAAATGCCAGTAATTCATCGGCACACAGGTTACTTCGTCATAACATCCACCATGGTGTCCTACCTTCCTCCTTGCCCCCCGCCACCCCATTTCAATTTCCGCTAGATTTGATATCAGTTGAATTCACAGTTCTTCCAGGGCAGCGGGATGATTTCTCTGTTCGCAAGACACATTCATAAAACTCTGGACCACTTGCATGCGTAATTTACTGCAAATGCCATAATTAGTCCCCTGTCTTTGAAGTTTACCTACATATTGCCTTAATTTTCGCCAATTATAAACAAAATGTCTTGTTTAATTCATCGAGGAAATCGCTTTAACCCAGTTGGAACATGTTATGACGCCTGAAAATAAGGAAACAAATTTCCTATTTTTTCCGATCAGTAATTATTTGCAACGCTTCTAACTAGACCAAGAACGCAAAAATTTTGTCACACATTGCAGTTACCATGGCCCCATGCGCTTTCCACAAAATATAAACCCGTTGTAAGGTATAGCTATGTCGGGACACTGGGAAACATAGCTGATAGCAGCCATATCACACACTAACACTTGAATAAGAATTTTTTTTTTTTTTTACAAAGGCTGTGTTTGATCCAGCCATACTTCGCACAGTTTCCAGTGCATACCACCATTCCTTGCTCAATTTGGTCTTGGCGGCTTTTATAGTTCTGCCAGGGCAGCGGGCTCAATTCTCTCCAGCTCGTCAGGCACGCTCATAACACTCTAGAGTACTTGCATACGTAATTTATTGCGAAAGCCCATGTATTAACCTGTACCCATTAACTTATCTTTGCAGTCACCAAACAAAACGAACCTGTCTCTTTTATTTCAGTGAGGGTACCAGGTGAAACTAATTTATTACGCATGAAAATGTAAAAAAAAAAAAAGAGAGAGGCATCAATAATTATTCTTAACGCTTCTAAATAAGCCAGAAACGTTAACACTCATAATGCTGCCTATTCCTTCAAAGTATAATATATGTGAAACGCAGAGTTCTCTAAGGACATGGGGAAACCTAGCTAATAGCAGCAGCATGATACTTTCAAACACTTGCTTATAATTTTTTAATGCTGTATTTGATCAACACATATTTACCATCGCACATGAACTTGGCGGATTGTTCCCTTTATGTTCACATAATTTGACCTCAGTTGTAGTTGTAAATATGTCAGCGCAGCTGTCTAAGTTTTACAAAGCTCGTAAAACAGACTAATAAACGCTATGGAGCATTTGTATGTGTATTATACTGGAAAATGCACATTTAACCCACCCACTTAGAACATTGGCCATACCATGCCCATAATTTCCCCTCGATGTAAACAAGACGCCTTGTTTAGCTCACCATGGACACCAGAGAAACAAACTACGAATCTCGTATGATGAACGAAAACACATGGGAAAATGGGGATTTAGTAATCATCTGCAACACTTCCATTTAAAGCAGGAAAGTGAAAGGTCCACAACACATTACGTTAAAATTCCCTCTTTTTTCATGGAATGTCAACCGTCTTGTGCTGTTGTTTTAGAAGACTGGGAAACATTTATATTAGCGGCAGTATGACACTCTGGAACGCTTCAATGAGCAACTTCCTACAAAGGCTGTAATGAACCTACACAGAATAAACATATATCGCTCGTCACTCAGAACAATGCTTCGTACTTCGAATAAATATAAACACCGTGCCCTGCATATTTTACTGAGGATACCGGGGGAAAACAACTAAATGCCGTGTATAATGTATAAGAATTGGGAGAAGGCGACTGTCATTAACTGTTTTCAGAACACATAAGCAACCTAGACAGTGCGAATTTTCAGTACACGTCACAAAAATGTGGCCCTTATTTTTTGAAAGACGGAATATCTGCTGTTCTTATCTCCTGCCGGGAAACAAGTAATAGTGTAGCCCTTATTTAAATATAGCCTAAAAATCAAATCGTCAAAGTCAGAAGTGACACATTCCTTTAGAAAAATTTCAAGTGAGTGTTCTATTGGTATTGAAATGGCTCTGCATGTTTGACCACAGTCATTTTCACTAGCATATCTACGACAAATCGTGATTACATGATGAATATAGACAGTTATACCTGTAAGAGGTTTGATTAGATTGTTGATGTACAGCCAGCACCCAGCGTATTCACCCCATAGCAGTGTGCACCGCTCGTGTTGTCATTGCAGACTTTCTATACGCCGTCATGGACGAGACATTGTCAACGTCGACCACCTCAAGACCTACTATGACCCACTCATAGTGACAAGCTGTTAGGTCGCTGAGTGGCTCCCTTTTCAATCCCGGGGGTAATTGCAGAGAAGGATTGAAACGGTATAGTGGGTCGTCCTCTTCAGCGCTTTTGCTCGTAAATGCCACTTGCGCTCGGCGTTTGTGCTCTGCCTCGACTGTCGCCGCTGCGCTGCTTCTAGTGCAATCAAACACCTTAACAATGTTAAGATACCAAGACTGCAATGCTACGTAGGCTATCTCTAGACAGAGATTAAATAGCTCCAGCATTTGATACACCAACGATTCATGCCGCAAGGCACACCAGTCGTTGGAAGGCACACCAGTTGTAATGCTTTATCCGGACCTCCCTCTCGCCCACAGGTTAAATGTACCTAGCTGATTGCGTTTTCGAATACGGAAATAGCGGTCCCAAAAACCTGGCCATGATTCAAGTTGTGCAAGCTGACATTTGAGCGCCAGGCGTTCTCCGCAACGCGAGTGTGTGGGGCCAACCCCGCGCGTCGTCCGCTATAGGGTGTCCCAAGAAGGCACAAAAGTCAATCCTCGCTGTCCACGCAGGGGATACGCAGTAAAGAAAAGCATTACTTATGTGGTCACTCTATTAATAAAGAAAATTAAGCTTCTGCTGTAGTTTTGCTCAACTTTCCAGCGTGCAGCCGAAAGTGCCAGCTTTCGATAGTGAGGGGGCAAGTGCCCCCCTTGGCTCCCCCCCCTCGTAGATATGCTTATGCGTGTGGCGAAAACCACAAAAAGACAGCACAATGTATAGTGAAAGTGTAAGCACCAAGGCTAACCTAATACAGTACAGTATGAGACCAGGCTAGACAAAAGACTGCAAAAACGAGACAAAGACAAACAATGCCTTCACCTCACGTTCTTTGCCGTCCTTTGTCTTGTTTTGCGTTGATTAATGATTACAACGAAGGCGCCAAATAAAACAACGGACGATGGAAGGCGACACGGAACCACCACGTAGCGCCTATGTGGGTGTCCCGTGTCGCCTTCCTTAGTCCGTTGTTTTATTTGGCGCCTTCGTTGTAATCATGTATAACCAACTCGCCCACCAGCACGTGCTCAGCGTTGATTAAACAAGATTAGTTAATACAGACATAACAGTCTACACAGAATAATGTAAGATAACATTAAAACACAATAATGCACACGTCAGATATAGAATGCATCTTGAAAGACATGAAAAACAAAATGTGACGCACCTGGCAAACTCATCGTGATGGAAAGATTTAACACAGAAAGCACTGCCATTTTTGTCAGTTCGAGGAATTTATGTATTGTTGAACAATAATTAAAATGTATCATGCATACAATGAGCATTTTTTTAAACTCAGAAGCTTAGTAAGGAAATAATTAAGTGCATGACACTTGAACCTGCGAAAATCTAGAGCTTTGGCTACAAGAACCATATAGCGTGACAGCCATTACACATATTCATAATTCGATGCGGAAATGTTCACCACAAATGTATTTTAATAACAGTATAGCCAGTACTTGCACTTAGCGACCATAGAATGGCGAATTATCTTTACCTCTCTAAACATAAATCCATTCAATTTCATGCTATAAAGATCTTTCATACCCCCTGCGCTAGAGAGTGGTTACATCATTTTGACTCTGAGCCCGAGTCGCGTTGTGTAAGGTAGCCTCTGTAAATCGGCAAACGACGCAAGGCACATAAACGTTCACGCGGAGAGGACAATACATGTTAACGCATGTGTGCGGCGTACATGCACCACTGCACCGTTCTGGACTTGCGATGTCTCGTGCCACTGACTGCTGGCTGCAGACTCGAGATCCTTAGTCCTCAAATATGGCCTTCGTTTGCAGTGACGCTTTCTTTCGCCCTTCACTTAAGGGCTTGATGGCACCTGTGAACAAAACATGTTCCGATACTCTAATAGCTCAAATAGAGATAGATGTAGCTGTCATACCTCAATAACTAAGCAGGTGACCTCGGGTAGGCTGTAAAGACTGCAAAAGAAACCAACCGTTGAAAGAACCCAACCGCGCTCCGCCGCCATTAAAACGACGTAACGAAGGCTATAGCTTGGATTGGATGGGATTGCAGCAGGCCACTGTCGTCGAACAGCATGTGTTGCCGAGGCTTTCTGACACATCAACGCGCACGTAAAAAGTTATTATATGTAAAATTAGGCAGTAAAGTAACTACTTGTTTTGGTAATAAGCGGTATTCGAAAACTAAACGTCTATGCTGTATTTACGGCTACTGAAATGGCTTCTGCTGAAGTTAAACAACAGCATAGCCTTAGAGATTGCCTACCACTACATGGCGTCTATGATGTGTTTTTTGCTTCCGTAATCGTTCATACCACCGTTTATAGAAGCTTTATACTAAACGGTGGTTCATGCAGCCAAAAAGAAAAAAAAGAAAGGCCTAGCTTTTGAGATTTGTTACGTTTTAACTGTCGTCTTAAGTTGCAAGGATGCGTCAGCTACTTGTTTTGCAATGCAAAAATAACTCGGATTATCTGTTCAATAGAATGCGGAAGCATGAAAATTTAAAATGAATTACGAACCTTTAGAATTCCCAACTATACTTTTCGTATTAGGACATTGATCAATGCCCTAACTTGTGTAGGCATGCCCATTTACGTACAGCCAGAGGAAGTTCAAAAGAGAATGTCCCCCCACACATCAGAACAGGCTATGGACATTTCTTGTACGTCCTATGGATGTCCGCGAGGGATATTTCGGTGGATGGACATTCAGACTTATGGCGGACGCCCCCATAATACAGTGAGCTAGAAGATTCTAGTACACTGTACCCAAACGTCGCACGAATATTCATGGTTGCTTGGGTGCATATCTGTCGTCTTGAGTTGCAAGAACGTGTCGGCTACTAGTTCTGCCTTGAAAAATAACCCATATTATGTGTTCAATAGAGTGCAGAAACATGAAGATGTAAAATGAATTACGAAGCTTTATAATTTCCAACTATATATATATATATATATATATATTAGAACATTGATCTATGTCCTAACTTATGTCCTAGGCATGACCATTTATGTACAGTGATGGGACGTTCAAAACATGATGTCCCCTAGACATCCGAACGGGATATGGACATTCGGACTTGTGACGGAAGTCCAAAGGATATCCGCGGTTACTTTGACCAATCCACGATGGCTTTGACCCGCCACGATGGCTTAGCGGCTATGGTGTTGCGCTGCTAAGCGCGAGGTGCGGGATCGAATCCCGGCCGCGGCGGCCGCATTTCGATGGAGGCCAAATGCAAGAACGCCTGTGTCCCGTGCATTCCTGGTGGTCAAAATTAATCTGGAGTTCCCAACTACGGCGTCCCTAACGGTGCGCCTCATAATCAAATCGTGGTTTTGGCACGTAGCCACAACAAAATTTTAAGTGAAAAGGTCGAGGCAATTGAGCCAAAAAAAACCTCAAATGATGTGGGTGGCAAAACTCTGGCATCGACACGTTAGGGGGAGAGAGGGGCTCAGCCCCCGACGGAAAACTCCATAGGGGGCTTGGGCCCCGGAGCTTATGGGGCTTCAGCCCCCCGCCCCTCCGAAATTTTTTCGTGCTGTCCATGCCCCGCCGACCAAAGCAACCCCCGGCGCCGGAAATCATTCTGGATTTTGTCTAGAATGTCCTTTTCACGCTCGAAAAGACATTTCACCGCAAACATTGCGAACTCGGGCTGGATTTCGCGGCAACGTCCATGCACCAGGAGTCACATAACACAGAGATTCCCATCCGAGCACAAAGTTTCAAGGGCGTTTTGATGGCGAGCGGGCTCGTCGGGGCATATCGCGGAGGCCGCGGAATCTACGGAGCGCATGGATGTCAATTCTGAAACTTCATGGGTATACAGTTCTCATAAACTTTTGATGTGAAAGGTGCATTGACATTTCCAAAGTTGGGCTTTAGATATTCAATTGCGGAACTTTGTGGGTTTAATGTTGTTATAAACATTTGACAGCAAAGTTTCATTGACTTTTCTAAAATCTTACATCGGAACATGCAACGAGACAAGGCAAATCAGCCCACTATCAGACAAGTTGACAAAGCACGCAGCGAGGTTCGATGAGACAAAACTTTGTGGTGGTTCATTTGTGCCGTCATGTCCCGTAATAAAATATATTTTTTCTTTCACCTACGCCAAAGCATCCACGTCAAGACACTAAAGCCAGCCAAGGTAACTACATTCTTAGTTATTTTTTCTACTTTGGCTTTTATTTGCGAGGACACATTGAGCTTCTTCATTTTTTTTTTTTTTTTTCTCGCAACCCTACCCGCGGGCTGCCAGAGCCAGCCAGAGCGCATGCGTTTTTCTGGTGTTGCCCCGACCACCGCGCGGCGCACTTGGGTGCGCGTTCGGTTTTCTCTGGCCGAGTGAATTTTCGCCTTCCAGAGTTTTGGACGCTTTCTGGCTAGCAGACTAGAAAAAGAAACAATGGTCGCTCGCCGCCATCACTGTGGGGACTCGACGGATTGTACTGCGTTCGCTTGAGCGCAACCTCTCCGGAAAGTCTTGTCTCGCCGGTGTAGGATACCGAGAAGTATGCATATGGGCTCTCGGTGGACCAAGCATTTCACGTTTTCTTCGATATTCCCAAGGTAGCCACATTAGGTGCACAAAGTAGGCATTCGATTGTGGCCAACATACTATGCGTTTGTTCATTTCGGTGGCCCCGCCCCTCAAAAGGAAGAAAAAAACACATTGTTGCGGCGCAGCGAATTGTCGCATGGTGAAAGTTCGATTTTGTTACTTCTTCTTTTGCGGAAAGTAATGGGCCACGGGACGCTTCAGTTGCCGGATACTCTTATATTATTGCGATAGCACTTATATGGACAATCCAGGCGCATTCCTGCCGTCGCCGTCGCCCTCATGTTTCGGATAAAGTCCAACGGTGATAACATCGTGACATCGCGCCACATGGTGTATCTGCGAGGGAAAGAGTGGGGGGGGGGGTGGAATGGGTGAGCCGACGATGTTGGCTCACTCTTATGTGCTCAAAAGAGAAAAGCGGGGAGCAAGCGCGCCGCCTTCCGTCGCGCGCTATACATCGGGGGAAGTGGAAGTAGGGTGGGCAGGCCTTAGGATTCTGTGATCTGTGAATCTGTGATTGCGCAACATGTTTATTTGCCTTGTTTGACACATTATAACAGCGGCTTTTTGCTTAGATACGTAGATTTATTGGATACTTATACGTATATTTAAATATCTTGTTGCGAGGCTTTGTGTATACGTGCAGTGAGATTTGTTTCCAGTGACACTTTTTTGCCCTTTATCAAGCTATATCTTCGCATTTGTATATTCCATTGTGTCTTCACATTTCTAATGTACGAGGGCGAGTCAAATGAAAGTGAGCCAACCCACCCTGCGCAATAATGATTCGGTGCATTATCTGCGAGGGATGCGCGTAGCACACAAGCATCTCTCATTTACAAAAGTGACATGCAGGTGTGCGGATAAATGTTCTTTAATGCTCTCATACACTTGGTTGAACATGGTTGTGTGACGTAATGGACGCTGCAGAAGTTGAGAAGAGTGGTGCTGTAAGGTTTTTGACAGCTGAAGGTGTTTCCTTAAAAGAAATTAGTTGCCGTAGGGCTGCCGTGTACGTTGAACATTGCATTTCATTGGCCACTGTGAAGCGTTGGAGCAAACGTTTCAACAAAGGACGTGAAAGTTGCAAAGACGATCCAAGACCGGGCCAAAGTCACCGTGCAATCACCCCCAACACAATCGCAAAGGTTGATGAGCTGATTAGACAAGAACGTATGATAAGCATCGGTAAACTGGCAGAGCGTACATCAGCCACGCTTCTGTTCACACCACAATTCATGAACATCTCGGTTATCGGCTCTTGTGTGCGCAATGGATGCCCAAGATTTTGAACCACCACCAGAAGAAGGTTCTGCGCTGCGTTGACTCATCTGATCCGGTATCACAATGAGGGTGACGACTTCTTGTCTGCAATTGGGATCGGGGATGAACCATAGTGTCACTACTACGAGCCCGAAACACGATGGCAAAGCTTACAGTGGAAATATTCGAAGCCACCACCTCCAAAGAAAGCAAAACCGTCATTTGCGCCGGAAAGGTGTTGTTGACTTTCTTTATTTTTCGATCGTCAGGGGCCATTACTGATAGAATTTGCTGAAGCCGGAGAGACTATCAATCGTTTCCGATATTGTGAAACGCTGGATCGTCTGCGTGTCGCAATCAAGAAGAAACGACGTTGAAAAGTGTCGAATGGGGTCATCTTGATGATAAGCACGACCCGCAGTGGTTGCTCAGTGGCTATGGTGTTGGGCTGTTGAGCACGAGGTCGCGGAATCGAATCCCGGCCACGGCGGCCGCATTACGATGGGGGCGAAAGGCGAAAACACCCGTGTACTTAGATTTAGGTACACGGTAAAGAACCCCATTTGGTCGAAATTTCCGGAGTCCTCCACTACGGCGTGCCTCATAATCAAAAAGTGGTTTTGGCACGTAAAGCCCCATAATTAATTTTTAATTGTTTCACGACAATGCCCGTCCCCACGTCGCTGATGTGGTTAATACAAAACTGGCAAAGTTCAAGTGGGAAACGCTGCAACATGCCCCATACAGCTGAGACCTGTCGCCTTGCGACTTCCACATTTTGGGACAAATGAAAAACAACTCAAGGGAAACAGATTCGTGTCAAACGATGACGTGAAAGAGTCAGTTGCAGATTTTTTGAAGCAGCAACCCAAGGAGTTTTATGAGACGGGAATCACCCGACTCGTTAGTGAATGGGACAAATGTCTCAATGCTCATGGAGACTATTTTTAAATAAGGTACCCCGTTTGTCATATATTCGCGTTGGCTTACTTTCATTTGACTCGCCCTCGTATATGTTGCAGAACGGCTTTATATACGCGCTCTTTGTTGGAACAATAATTTCGGTGCAATTACGATACATGACCGGTGGCAGCTGCTACTGCGTAATACATTGGAATAAATGACAGCGTCATAGATATTTTTCCCTGGCCGTTGCATATGTACAAAAATGTAAACAAGGTTCTTGAATCAAGGCTTGAAACAAGGTTCTTGAAAGTTTCATTAACATATTTGTCCTCAACTTGTTCATTTCATGACCTTTATATTTTTCATATCAGCGGCATGAACTGCTTTGCTGGTTTCGAACTGATATAGTTCTAAAGATTGGGTGATATTTTCTTTACTTATTAAATAGACAAAAACATGGAAGCATTGATATCAGTTATTTTGGGCACAATTTTTGGCACATACGAGTATAACTTTTTATGAAAAAATACATATATTACTTGCTTTGGCAGTGCGTAGCGTTCAAGAAATCGTTTGCAGCATCTTTGGCAATGGCAATGCAATTATTATTAATGTATTGGGTCCCTCGACAAATTGTTTAAGAGGAAGCTTTAGCTCGGGCCCAACTCCGACGCGGCCAATTGAAATACATGTAAAACGCAGAAACGCTTTTCTGAGATAACCCCTGGGTCGCTTTTAATGAAATTTGTTGCACTTGAGAGAGGAAGTTAAATTATAGTAGAGGAAGTTAAATTCTAGTATCTGTTGGAAGCGGAATATTGATTTAGGGCCAGAATTTTGTTTAAAATATTTAGAAAAATTGGAAAGTGCGAAAAAAATAGAAGCACGACGTTTACAAACTAATAGCTCTGCATCAAGAACAGATATTGTGGTTCTTCAAACGGCATCTATAATAAGAGTCAAAGCGGACAAATTTCGTATGTCAATTGGTATCTTACGTGAATTGGTTATGTGGTGTACAAGGGTTCTGCAAAAGCCGTATTTCAATAATACTAAATGTTTTGAGATTCATTGCTAACATATCAATTTTGTCCGCTGTAGATGTACTATTAGATGCGATTCACATAAGTGTAGTATAATTTTCCATTGTTGAGTAACATAGTTTTAAACATGGTAGTTTTGTTTTCTGAAATTTTGCGATTTTTGCCAATTTTTAATAACGAATTGACAACCTAAATGAAAAATTCGAAACCAGAAGTCAGTAGAATTTAAGTTTTTCTTTTAAATGCAACAAACCTCGTCAAATCTTGTGCAGTGGTTGCCGAGAAAAACGAATTCACCTTCTACACGTATTTGTATAGGAGCACCCGAGCTAAAGCTTCCTCTTAAGGAGGAGACCAAGCTGCATTGTGAGCCCCCCCCCCCCCCCCCCCCCCCCCCCCCCCGAACGAAATTTCTGGCTACGCCACTGCCGGTATCATACCCTGAATGGCGGTAACTTGGCGTGACTTGGCTTCGACGCTTTTGCAGCTATACACGGACTCCGCATTGTGTCCTTTTACCCCTAAACGCTGTTACGACTGGCGTGTAACACCCCGTTCAAAAAGGATGATCGAAAGACCCTGCCTAATCGAAACTGACGATTGGCCCTAATTTGCTATGGTTGTCTTGAGAGGTTGCCGGTCTGGCGGGCACCCCGCAGTGATTTTGGGCCCCTTTGTGTGTGTGCGACTCAAGGGGAGACCCTTTCCGCGAAGCAAACAGGACCCACGGGTTGCCGCCAGCGGAGGCAAGCACGTGCAACGTCGCCTAGGAGAGAGGGAGCAGCCGCCAAGCACCGACGGAACTCAGTACATGGTGACGTTGACGTGAGCAAAATCCTGCCTACGATTTTAGCGGGCCTATTTAAGGGGTCCCGCAATGTATTTTTATTCATTCATTCTCTTCTTTTTTATCCTTCACCAACCATGGAATAAACAGTGCAAGTTTCGCACTAGAAATTTTCTCGCCCCTGCCTGGTCGCCATGGTCTACCGGACGCCTGCAGCCTGCCGACAACGCCACGCTACCCCGTAGTAACGCCGGTCAAGGTTCGAGTAACCGGCGTCCCAACAACGCGCAGGCCGTACTTGCGCGTCGATAACGCGACAGCATGACGGCGGCAGCGCGAACGTGCCTCTGGTGTCCTAATCACTATGGCAATAAATATATATTGTAAACAGTTCTTACAGCGAGAAGAAAAATTCTAAAATTATATTAGGTACAAAAGCAGCTAAATGTTCAAACGTGCATATTCTAATTTGGACACAGAAATAATCAGGATGGGGAATGTACTGCCACTTCCAGAGCCCACGACGAAGCACTTCTCACGATGAACATCGCGAATGCGTTAAAGGTGGAATCCATATGTTTTACACTGCAGCAACCATAAACCAAACGCCAAAGTGATGTAATAAATTAAAAGCGGTAAAATAATGCAATTAAAATAAAATAATCGTATCGAGAGTGATAAAATAGTGCAACAGCAGAAGCGTTAACAGTCCGTTAGTATCAAGAGCTGTCTCCAGCAATTTAATTCTTTCTTTTTTGAGAACAATTTTTATTTTTTGTAGAAAAAGAAACGAATTGAAAAATTTTTTTAGAGAACAAGAACTAAACAAAAAGAACGTATAACTATTTTTTTTATTTGTTTGCTAAAGTCATTAACCGCCTGTTTTTCCAACTTCAGCTTTCTAAAGAATGCCTTTCATCTATGCAGTGCGCCCGCGTGTATTCGAAAGCCCGACCTTGGTGAACGGGCCCGTGGCGGCCCTCAAAACCGATACAGGCTTGCGACTTCAAGTCCGAGCCCGGCCCAGGCCCGAAGGCATTAGGCCCGGCCCGGGCTTTCGAGCTGGCCCGGGTCCGTGCAGTGTTGTACCTCGTGGTTCATCCTCGGGCCTAACTTTCCAATGATATATTTCCCCCGGTTGTACGGTTGTACTGTTTTTGTAAGGTAGGTGACGCGACGAAAGGTTGGTGGTGCTGTAGCACGAACCACCTTATATATGGTTGCCGTAGAAATTTGTTAGAAAGAAAGGCCAGTATGCATGCATACTTACCTTCTTTTGCTGCCTGTCTTTATTTTTGTTATTTTTCACTTTTAGAATTGAATTGTCAGTATATATAGAAAGCGGTCGTCTAGTGTCGTGCCCCTTCATGCGTGCCTTCCACGCGATGACACGTGTAACAAGTGTCAGAAAGGTAGATATGCTGGGGCACATACTCTTGCGAGGGGCCATAATTTCCTTGCGCACGGATTATGGAAGTACTTCACGCCTTAACATGGGCACTTAGCCTCGTTGCATGTTACCCGCACCCTTTCTCGGCCTATAATTTGAAGTGATTTCCTCCATTGTGTATGTGCCATGTTTCATCATCGTATCTCACGTTCACTAGATGTAGTTGGGGTCTTTCATTAGGTGGACGGCGCTACGTCAGTCTCCCCTCTCAGACAGGGCCATCGGATATATTTGTGATTGGAAGGTGTGGCTGGTGTGAGGCGAACGTGGGAGTGCGACTGCACACCCTGAAGGCCCACGCCTCCACCGCACTCAACCGAACTGCAAAGACCGTGGCCTTGACTTTTCCTCGTTTGCATACCGTACCCGCATCATGGTGATCCCACGTTTTAGTGCAAAAAGCTCTCGGAATGAAACTAATGTTACATTCACATAAGTGCATTAAGACTGCAATTTGGGCTAGTTGTATTGGATTCGTGGTAACAAACAAAACTCAGCGCTAGGACTTATAAGGCTGAATTCCTTTTTTACTCAATTTATAACTAATAAACGGGCATTAATGCTCCAGATTATATTCAACCAGTGCACTATCAGTCCTCCCATTTGGACCACGAATTTAAAGGTCGGCCATACGTGCCCCAGGACAGATATTTCTCATCATTCTTTCTTTCCCAAGAACGATTACTGCATGCAATTTGATATCAACATATTTGGTTGGCCACAAGAGCGCGGATTTATTTTATGAAGCTTCGTGCCCCTCGCAATAATGCCGACAATGGCGCTGCGGGCAATGCTTTCAAGAAAAAGAAAAAAGAAACGGCGCTCATATCGTGTGCGCTGCTTTCTTTGTCTTTAGTCTTAGCGCTGAGTTTTGTTTGTTCACGTAAGTACGATTTCCACGGCGCTGTTAAGTATTCCTCTTGTTATTCAGTTAACCGTGTCCAATATTTATTATATGAAATATTGCTTTTCGTGAGGGTCTTTATTCACAGCGACAATATATAGTTGTGGGCTTTTCAACGTGAAAAACGGTGTTGTGTCCATCGTATTTCTTTTTTCTTTTCTCTCTCTCTCTCTCTCGGTGAGAGAGAGAGCCCTAAATTAATGGTATGTACTTTGTTGAGCCAGGGCTTTCGTGTTAGAATCTGTGACTTGCAGAGATGTCTTTACGTGCACCACTGGCTCCATGCGTTACTACCGTTGAAACGGCCCATGGTTCCCTGCCGATGGTTCCTCAGACGCCACGCAAATTCAAAATTATACCCCTTCTTGTTTTCTGTTAAACTGTTTTATCATCTTCTATTACCGGTACCAATATTCTGATTGGCATAGCCTGGGCTCTTTGATAACTGAAAGTCCGACATAATTACAGCTCTTCAGCCAGGCTTGGAGTGCCGCCTGACACCGGCAAAAATGCCGAGAGCCAGTAGGGCTATCCTAATCCAGGTACAACCAAATTAGTAAGACCCACTAAGCTTCAACTAAAGACAATCCCTCACAAGAACAGGAATTGGCCTCCCTGGTGCAGTATTCGGCCACTCCCTCCCAAATGACTTATTCGATCACGCAACATGAAAGCAGTGTGAAGTAAGCTTGGCATAGGACAAACTAATATGTATGCACTGAAAGATAACCAGGGCAATATCGTCAGCAATTTCGAAGATGTAGTAAAAGCAGCAGATGAATTATATATTGACCTGTACAATACCCAGAGCAGCCAGGACACCTCCTTTGAAAGTAGTACTGGACAAGTTACAGAGGCTCCTTCTGAGACTAGCGATGAAGTTAGAAGGGCCTTCCGAGACATGAAACGGGGGAAAGCGGCAGGAGAAGATGGAATAACAGTCGATTTAATGAATGGATGGAAACAACTTTATTTTGAATCCGGCAAATTTGACGACCCGGGCTCAGGTCTCCCATGAGGGGACTTCGAGGCCTTGCCTCGTCGCCGCCTCTCGGGCTTGCTGGACAGCCCACTCTTGTGTCTTGAGGTTGGAGCTGCGCAGAGCGGCGGCCCACTTCGACGCAAGAGCCTCCTGAGCTACTGCCATTGTAGCTGATGTAACACGACGCTCCCACAACATGTATGACAGCGTCACTCTAGTTTCCTGACATAATTTGCAAAGAGCAGTCGGGTATTGCGCGGGGAAAATGTGCTGCAGTCGCACCGGACTGGGGAATGTTTGTGTTTGCAATTGTCGCCAGATGACTGCCTGGCGACGTTTCAGCATGGGATGAGGTGGGGGCAGCAACCGCCTGCCTAGCTGGTAGTGCTTGGTGATGTCATTGTACCTGACCAGGCGTTCTAGCGTGTTTTGAACCAGGAGTTCCGAACTCAAAGAGGCGGTCTCCGATTCTGCGCGGCGGGTCAGTTCTCGCGCAGAGCGGTGTGCTACCTCGTTCAAGTTAGGGGGGCCCTCATCGTGGGGGGTGGCGACGTGGGCTGGAAACCACATGATCGCGGTGTTATCGAAGTGCTGTCGACCAGCTTTTCTTAGAATCTGGAGAGCTTCGGAAGAAATGCGCCCCCGCGCGTAGTTGCGAACTGCGGATTGTGAGTCGCTAAAAAACTACCTCGCAGAGGGGGTCGGTAAGCGCAAGCGCAATCGCTACCTCTTCCGCTGTTTCGGGGTATTCCGTTGCGACACTATATACACGTGTGCGGAAGCCGGGAGCTAACGTCTACGACTACCGCCGTGAACCGGTGTTCCCGTGGGTACTCTGCGGCGTCTACAAAGCGCGTAGTCCTCTTTCCACCCAAGGAGCGCAGCAGTGCCTTGGCACGGGCCTGGCGTCGGCCCCGATTAAATTCGGGGTGCATGTTTCGAGGGATAGGAGCGACAATCAGCGTGTCGCTGAGGTCGGGTGGAATGACCTGTTTCTGACCGTGTTGGACGTGGTAGTTGAAGCCGAGTTTCTGCAGGATGCACCGGCCCATGGCTGTCAGAGACATGCGTTCGAGTTGAGAGGTTCTTTGCGCATCCACGATTTCCTCAAGCGTGTTGTATACCCCCAGCTGTAGCAGACGAGCAGTGCTTGTGGACTCCGGTAGGCCAAGGGCGATCTTGTAAGTCTTGCGTATAGGGGTGTTGATTTTCTCCATTTCGGTGACATTCCAGTTGTGGAAGGCAGCCACATAAGTGATGTGACTGACTGCGAAAGAGTGTATGAGTCGCACGACACTGTCCTCCTTCATGCCCGTGTGCTTGTTTGTAATGCGTTTGATCAGGCGGGTAGCCGCTGTAACCTTGCCTTCGATTTTGCGAATGGCTTCTTTGTTTGACCCGTTGGCGGTTATATGCATGCCTAGGATGCGTATCTTCGGGACTCGGGGAATGCAGGAGCCGTCTTGCGTATAGAGGATTATGTCGTCACAATGGCGCGATTCGGCTGTAGGCTTGGGCCGGCGGCGCGGGCGGTAGACGAGCAGCTCCGATTTGAGTGGAGATAGTTGGAGACCTGTGTCTTGGAGGTAGGTTTCGACTGCAGAGACCGCTGCTTGTAAGGTGCATTCTATCTGACCGTCACTGCCCTTGTTGACCCACAGGGTGATGTCATCTGCATACAAGGCGTGATGGAGGCCATCGATCTCGTCGAGGTAGGCCGGGAGACCCAACATCACGAGGTTGAAAAGGAGCGGGGATATGACCGACCCTTGAGGAGTGCCGGTGCTTCCTAGTGTATGCTCGTCGGATGTCATGCTGCCGATCGCGAGGGAGGGTGACTGTGCGGCGCAACAGGAAGTCTCTGACGTAGTTGTAGCTTCGCTCACCCAAGTTGAGCTTGTTTATGCGGCTCAGGATTGCTGCATGTGCTACGTTGTCAAATGTCTTTTCCAGATCTAGGCCGAGGATGGCCCGGTTGCCACTAGTTGGGTCATTGATAATCTGGTGGTAGAGCTGGAGCATGACGTCTTGAGTGGAGAGGTGTGACCGGAAGCCCACCATAGTGGGTGGGTAGGCTCCAGTGTCCTCGAGGTGGTGATTGATGCGGGAGAGGAACGTGCGCTCCATCACCTTGCCAACGCAGGATGTGAGGGAAATGGGCCGCAAGTGATCGAGGCTGGACGGCTTTCCTGGCTTCGGTATCAGGACTGCCTTAGAGCGTTTCCACGCCTCTGGGATGAGACCTGCTCGCCAGCATTTGTTGATGTATGCCGTAAGAGCGGTTATCGAGGCATCATCGAGGTTTCGTAGAGTCTTGTTCGTAACCTTATCGGGACCAGGCGCTGATTTGCCATTAAGGTCGTGGATAGCTGCGCGGATCTCTGACTCGTGAAATTCTTCATCGAGTGTCACATTTGTCTCTCCAGTGTAATCTCCGTGTTGAACATCAGGTCGTTGAGGGAAGTACTTGGCTAGCAGGCGTGTCACGAGCTCGTGATCACTCGTGGTAGCCTGTTCCTTGTGCAAAAGGCGTTGAAGGTTTGCTCGCTGAGCAGACTTGCTCTGCGTTTCACCCAAGAGATGACGAAGGAGACGCCACGTGCTGCCATTGTGGAGCTGCCCATCGACTGCGTTGCAGATGTCATACCACTGTTGGCGGCTTAAGGTCCGGCAATGTTCTTCCAGCTGGCGATTGATATGTGCGATCTTCTTACGAAGCTTTCGGTTGTGCCTTTGCTTCTTCCATCTTGCGTGTAGTGACGTCTTGGCTTCCCAGAGGTGGGCTAGTCGGCTGTCGATCTTGTCAACCTGGACTTCGGGTGCGAGCGTCTGCGTCGCCTTGTTCATGTCGTCGTTGAGCGTCTCCATCCATGCCTCGATGTCATCGATGTTCTCCTCACCTCTCTGTTCAACTCGCTGCTTTCGGAATTTATCCCAGTCCGTCCATTTGAATAGCTTAGGAAAAGGGGGTGTACCCGCCTGAGGAATTCGTGTTTCTATGATCATGTGGTCACTACCGAGATCTTCAAAGGTATTGCACCACGTTGCTTGAGGGATGTTACGGACCGCCGTCAGGTCTGGTGTCGTGTCCCGTGCCGTAGAGGTGCCCGTGCGGGTCGGCGCCGTGGGATCCGTAATAAGAGTTAGTTCGGCATCATTCAGGTCCTGCCACAGGCGTCGACCTTTGGCGGTAGTGTAGCCATAGCCCCAGGCCTCGTTCGGGGCGTTAAAATCTCCCCCCACCAGAAACGGGTTCGCGCCCGCCAAGGCAAGCGCCCCTCGGAACAGAGAGAGGAAACGAGCCCGTGAGTGAGCCGGATTACTATATACGTTGAGGAGAAATACACTATGGTTGCGTGTTCTATTGGGAAGGAGCTCTACAAGCATGTTTTCCGCATGTGTGCCGCTTACGCTGTGTTCTTGCACTACTATCCCTTTCCGAATTAAAATTGCAAGTCCGCGATCAACGGGAATCGGCGAGGCATGTGCAGTGTAACCTGGAAGCTTTGGTACGGTACCTATTGTTTCTTGTATCATTATGACGTCGGGTTTGGGTTGTGCGTGTCGGACGTATTGTTGCAGCAGTGGTTGCTTCTTAGTGAAGCCCCGACAGTTCCACTGCCACACCACGAGCTCGTTAGTGGGGCTGGCCATGGTGGTGCTGTACTTGTGCTTTACCTGGCTAGGGTGAATGACTGTAGGGCCCATGGTGGGCATCATTTCCATGCCTGGGCGAATGCCTATGTGAGTCTCGATTTTATCTATATGGGTTTCAACCCTGTCTGTTCGAGCAGTGAGGTTATTGACCGCAACGCCGATGTTGCGGATCCCGGTTTGAATTTCAGAAAGCAGCTTCCTCACTTCTTGTTCTTTCCGCCAGTCATTTATCGTGACATGTGCTTTGCGCCAATCACTTACTGCTGATTCGAGGTTCTCGAGCTGTTGAGACTCGGAACTGGCCGCCGCGCGTTTCTTTGTGGGCGGCGCCGCACTGTCGTTACCTTTTGTGACGGGAGTCGGGACTAAAGCAGGTTTAGGTATAGATGTCTGCGCCATCGACTGTTAAATCTCTCAAATTTCTTGGGTTAATTGTAGCACGACCGCGCGTAACTGTGCGTTTTCGCGCTGCACTTCTTCTAATGCCACATCCCTAGGGTCCGTCTTATTATTGGGTTCTGAGGCAGTAGCTCCCTGAGCCTTGCTTCTCAGCGAGCCCTTAACCGCATCTGCCCAGCTCACCTTGTCAGGTAGGTCCGAATCTTGCAGGCCGGCTTCCTTCGGACGCCGAGAGCTCGACCGGCCACGGCTCGGTCCGGGGGTTTTGCTGCGCGCCCGGCTCCGAGACCTGCTCTGCCGGCGGGATTGAGGCCCCGCAGCCGAGCGAGACTGGGCCCGGCCTCGAGAGCGGGAGCGAGGGGCAGGTGGGGAATGTTCGTCGTAGTTCTGTCGCTGTAGCTCGAGGGCGGCCTCCACCGTTGCCCTCTGTCGGTCCCCGCGTCGTTTCTTAACAAGATAGGGGGTCTTGAATCGAGCCTTGCAGGTCTTGTCCGCAGTGGGATGCGCTCCCCCACAAAGGTGACACCTTGGCGTGCATGTGTGATTGGGGTCTGGGTTCGAGGCTCCGCAGCCTCTACACACACGGTCTTGGGGGTTCGGGCAGACGTCCATGCGATGGCCGACGCGTCCGCACTGGTGGCACACGTCAATCTGCTTTCTGTACAAGGTACACCTGAGCATAGCACCCCCGTAGTACACCCACGTTGGTACTCGGCTACCATCGAAGGCGATGATGACCGACGTGGTCTTGCTGAGTCTTTTGGCCGCTAAGGCATTCGGGTTCCTCTTGTTGACGATATTGAGGTGAATGTCCTTCGCGTCTTCTTCGAGAGGAATGCCTCGGACGTCTCCCTTGACTGTATAGTCGGGCGCAGTTTCGTATGCCCGTATCTCGAACTGGTGTCCGTCGACCTCAAAGCTGTCGAGTCGGCGGTACCGTTCTGCATTAGGAGAGTGAGGGGTACTCACAACGATGATGTTTTGCTGCATATTTGGGCAGACAATGTCTTCCGTGGCGTCTTGTGGATATACGTTTGCTGCCCTATATAGAGCCGAAGCGAGTCGATTTAATCAAAGATGGAAGATAAATCCTTCTGAGACTAGCGATGAAGTTAGAAGGGCCTTCCGAGACATGAAACGGGGGAAAGCGGCAGGAGAAGATAGAATAACAGTCGATTTAATCAAAGATGGAAGATACATAATGCCTGAAAAACTGGCGGCCCTTTATACGAACTGTCTCGACTTCAAGGGTGTGGAAGAATGCCAACATTATACTAATCCGCAAACAGGGAGACGTTAAAGAATTGAAAAATTATAGGCCCATTAGCTTACTTCCAGTATTATATACAACATTCACCAAGATGATCTCAAATAGAAAACGGGCAACACTGGACTTCAGTCAACCAAGGAACCAGGCTGGTTTCAGGAAGGGATACTCTACAATGGATCACATCCATGTCATCAACCAGCTAGGTAATATAGAAATCCGCAGAGTACAATCAGCCCCTCTACATGGCTTTCATAGATTACGAAAAGGCATTTGATTCAGTAGAGATACCAGCAGTCAGAGGCATTATGTAATCAAGGAGTACAGGACGCTTACGTAAATATCTTGGAAAATATTGACAGAGTTTCCACAGCTACCTTAATTCTCCACCAGAAAAGTAGGAAGATACCTACAACGAAAGGGGTCAGACAAGGAGACACGCAATACTATTCACTGCGTGCTTGGAAGAAGTATTCAAGCTATTAAACTGGGAAGGCTTAGGAGTAAAGGTCAACGGCGAATATCTCGGCAACCTTCGATTTGCAGACGACATTGCCCTGTTCAGCAACACTGGGGACGAGTTACAACAAATGATTGAGGACCTTAACAGAGAGAGTATAAGAGTGGGTTTGAAGATTAATATGCAGAAGACAAAGATAATGATCAATAGCTCGGCAAGGGAACAAGAGTTCAATATCGCAAATCAGCCTCTAGAGTCTGTGAAGGAGTACGTTTACTCAGGTCAACTAATCACAGGGAACCCTGACCATGAGAAGGAAATTCACAGAAGAATAAAAATGGGTTGGATCGCATACGGCAGACATCGTCAGCTCCTGACTGCATGGAAGCTTACCATTATCATTGAAAAGGAAGGTGTACATCAATGCATTCTACCGGTGCTGACATATGGGGCAGAAACTTGGAGACTAACAAAGAAGCTCGAAAACAAGTTGAGGTCCGCGCAAAGAGTGATGGAACGAAGATGGCTAGGCATAACGTTAAGAGACAGGAAGAGAGCGGTTTGGATCAGAGAGCAAACGGAAATAGCCGATATTCTAATTGACATTAAGAGAAAAAAATGGAACTGGGCCGGTCATGTAATGCGTAGGTTAGATAACCGGTGGACCATTAGGGTTATACAGAATAGGTGCCAAGGGAAGCGCGGTCGAGGACGGCAGAAGACTAGGTGGGGTGATGAAATTAAGAAATTCGCGGGCGCTAGCTGGAATCAGTTAGCGCAGGACAGGGGTAATTGAAGATGGCATGGAGAGGCCTTCATCCTGCAGTGGACATAAACTAGGCTGCTGCTGATGATGATGATGATGAGACACCATATATACTGTACTGGTATCTACACTCTTCTTTCAGATTCAAACTTACGCACTTTCTTCCCTTTATTTACGAACTTTTATTTTTTTTTATCCTGTACAGTAATATTCTGATTGGCACAGTCCGCCAGCTTACCTTGTGCCCGCCATACCCCAAGCGCAAAGCTGTCATAGGTGAGCTGTAGTACAGTGCGCATCAGCCTTGTTATAATGAACTAGAAGGCCTTCTAGTTGACTGTACCCTTATGCAGAGCGCGCGAACGGCGGCCGCCGGGGTTCTCCGGAGACAGCCAGCGACGTCTAACTGTAGTTGCTGGGCTCCTGATAAGAAGTGCCTGGGCACGCAGCGGCCGACGCATCCAATCTCGGGGCCCAGCCACTACCGTTAGACGTCGCTGGCTGGCTCCGGAGAGCCCTGGCGGCCGCCGTTTGCGCGCTCTACACAGGGGTGACGCGCGCTGTACACAAGACGCAGTTCATATATGCTAGCTATTTGCTGACAAAGTTCGCGTGCATTGGACAAGACTGCATACCCCACCTCCGCTTTGTCCACTTACCCATTTCTTCCTCAGCATTCCGTGATCGTCGGGATACTCCTAGCCGCCTCGTGATCATGACGCAGGGGAACTATCATTCATTCCCCTGCGTAACCCTGAGCCCGCGATTGCTTGAATGGGGTCCTGGAAAGGATGTTTTACTGAAGAAGACATCGAGAAGCGTTCTTCCTTGTTCTGCATGTTTCGTCATCTGCGGTTTCAACTAATTAGCAGGACGCAGAGTTTGGTTACCAAGTGGATCAGAATCTGCCGTCAGCGTTTTGAGAAGATAAACAACGAGGTGTAATAACGGTACTGGTACTCTGTCATGTGTTAAAACAATCAACTGCTTTTAAAAATACACGTAGCCGCAACACTGTACGCATCGACTGGCGCCGTCGGTACTCTGCGCCTTTCTTCCTTTCTTCTCTTTTCATTCAGTTTTTGCTCTCACTGAACCGCCGTGAACAAAAAATAAAGCCAGGGAAGAGAGTTTCCCCATTGCTCCCACGAGAATTTCGGCAACTTTTGATGTCCGCCGAGCGCGGTGAATATCTGCCCCTGCACAATGGCCTGCGGTAGCATGTGGCGCGCGTACCCCCCTACCCCCCCCCCCCCCCAAAAAAAAAAAATGCACAAGGGCACTCTGCCTATCGCGTGCTCCACGGAAAGTGTTGCCATTACTATAGGCAGGATTTCTGGACAAGCACGCGCGGAAAACGCCGTTCAACAGCCGGAGCACGTTCTCTTGGATGAAGCGTTCCGTAAAGGACCAGCCTATTTTGCGCCTTCAATACATCCATGAAATGATATATTTAGGAGATCTTGGGCTCTATAACGTAAAACTATGCCAATATGTTTTTATTCCAATCTCCTGACGTCAAATTTACGTAACCGCCGAGGCAAGCATCCGGCAGTGACCCGCAGCGTCGCCTGAACAGCCTAATCAAACGCTCTACTCGTTTATATATAGGAGGTCACTTTAGTTTGCTTTCAAAACGAATAACATTGCCTACATTTAGCGGTTTTTCTTATGTAATTGGCTGACAAGAGGCGAGGAGCACGCTCAAGTGAAGAGGATTTCGATGAGGCCGAGCCAGCGCACTGAAAATAGATAACCGGTTGAAGAGGGTAATGCCGGCGTCTGCCATTAGTCCGCTTTCTCTACTTAGCTTGCGGTGGCTGGTCGAAAATCGCGGCGGCGTGCAACGGAAGGTTAAAAATGCCGCTAAAACGGATTTTCAGCAAGGAAGAGTTGACAGGACGAGGTCGTAAGCGTGCCGAAAGTGGTCGAAAACGTTACACGGCGACGCAAAAAGCTTTATTATACGGTAATAAACCCATGCTCTCCGGCAGGTGAGAGTTGCCAGTTCCTGAACTATCGGCGGCAGCCATCTTCTATTCATATTGGAACGTGGCAGCCTGCGGCTATTCAGAAGAAAATTCAGTTTTGTTCGGCAAAGCGACGTGTTCGGCAACGCGTACACGTCACTTTGAAGCGATGAGTTTTCGCGGTTTTGTGACGTCGCGTGACAGACAGGTAAAGTGGGTGCAGCTTGAAACCTTTTGACTAATAGCAGAGTGTTAATGGCGAAAAGGCGTCAAAAATATTGATTTTTCTTTTGTTCAGTCGAATCATGCATAGTCAGTGTGTACACGTCATGTCAGATTGGGAGCTATAGCAGTTTTCGTGCACGTCGCATGACAGACAGGCGAAGTGGGGTGGTCCAAAATTTTTTTTTTTAACCAATCGCGGAGGTCTGATTGCAGAATTAGAATAGAAAAGTTTGGAATAGCTTTACGTTATAGCGCTCCTTTATGCAATAATTTCACGCACGCAGCGAGACCACCCGGGAACGCCCTGTGCTGACAGAACGCCAGGATCCTCCTCTGTCGCGCAACGGAAGAGTGTCGGCCATGAGCGCGACATTTTAAATCCGTGACCGCGCGACCATGCGCGGGGTCGCCACACGGCAGCGGCGTCAGGTTCACGTAGAATATCTCTTCTATATTATTTCCTGGCATCTTTGATAATCTTATCCTGCAGCCCTCGTTCACCTAATGTTCTCTAATCATTTTCAGGTGCCCACGTAAAGCCGCATCACTTTCTATTATACCCCCGCCATTCTATCTTCTTTATTTTTTCCACCCTTTTCTTCTCGGGGATCCGCTGGCGCCTGCAGTTCCCCCCTCCCGGCGACATGGTCGTGATACTCTGTGTTCTCGATCCGCGCCAGCCATTCAAGACGAGGGAACTTTCACCATCATACAACTCGAAAGTGAAATCGCGCCACCTTTATGGGCAGCAGGAAAGTCCTTTGTTTGTCGTTTATATGGCTAAATGATGGTACTTCACGAATATATAGATAGTTAATTGATTTGTTCAAAGAATTCAATAAGAATTATTGTGCAAGGAAACCGAACTGTGCGCGAAACGAAAGCATGATCGGGCATTAGTCGGTCATTCCATGTGCAGACTTAGTGTGTCCAACAATAGATTCGTTTCTTTATCGATTTTGTGACGGACATGGACTTTCTGTTATGCGTATGCTATAATTTCCTTTCTTTTTGACACAAGGGTGAAATCATTCAGGAAAATGTAAAGAGGTGCAACCGAAAGGTAATCTGCACGACTGTCAAAGGACTACATTTCGCGACTCCCACGACGTTTCAGAGCGTTAATGCGGCAGTCGGGGTTGAGTTTGCGTCGGCAGCACGAGGTGGGACCAGGTGGTGCGGGCTCAGAGCATGTAGTAATACAGCGCCCGCCATTCTCGACCCTTCTCTCCTGCGCTAAATGACAAGCACGTATACGTACCACGGTGGTGCCATCCATGTTGGGCTTTTTTCTCGCCGATATGCTTGTGAACGCGATCTACTCATCCATATACTAGGAGGCGGGTCAATGAGTGGCTGTCGTTTTGCACGAAGTGAAAAGATCCCGAAGCAACAGAATCGACGAAGTAATTCGAAGCGGAATGCAGGAAGCCGGAAGTAGCGTCACCGGTCATAGCGGCATCCTCAGGAAAGTTCTGTCTCGTCAACTTCGCGTGGGACATTGACCTTCCAGCCCCTATTTCAGGCGTATGTCTGATCCCCCTGAGTGGCGGCGCTGCACTGAATCCCTTCGACACATTTCTCTCCTTTCATCCACCTCTCCCGCATTGCGGTTGAGGTGTCCGCCTTGGCGTTACAGTTACTGCGCTTTATCTCGCTCACTCTTTTCCTTCGAAGCCACAGCGATCACTGACAAAACATCAATTAATTCGCACTTGACGACAGTATTTTCCTTCGGCAGGTCTTAATGATATAGTACCACTAAACGGAAACTCTTTGGCTCCTTACTGCTCACGCAAATAACTGCAGTCAGCCGCTGACGGCGGTTGGGACCTCTACGAATGCTGCAGGTGAACAGCTCAAGACAGACTGCCGACTGGTTTCGGAGATAAACTTCTGAGAAGCGAGAACAGAACGTCGTAGGAGTACCAGGACCAGGTTACTTTCCAAGACAATATATATCCAAGCAGAACGAATCGTTATGCATATGTTGCGCTTTACCCTTTGCGAGAGTTCCAGGGTATGGTTGCAGATGGCGCGCATGGTCAGCGGGTTGCAGAAAAAGGAACCGCCGGAGGATATAGTACGGCGCCGTTGCCTACGCGCAGAGCGTGAAGAGGGACCCTCCGTGTCTTGCGAGGGCCAATATCGATTTCTTTGCGGGCGAATGGCAAGGTGAGCGCGATTCACAGACAATGCGCCAGGCAGTGGGAGCTGTGTTTGCATGAGCAGCTCTCCAACCGCGGCTGGCCCATTTGAGAAAGAACAAACAATGCGTCGCATAAGCTCACCTTTTTTTCTATTCACAGGCACATACAAGATCCAGGCGCGTCGCCACGGCAATAAGAAACCACTTAAGAACGCTGTGATTCCGGTTCCCACGGCAATGCAAGCATCAAGTACACCGCAGCTTCTCTCAAGAGACGGCAACAGGCCAAAGCAAAAATAACGAGGCGAACACACTTTTTTTTATGTAACACTCTTTATTAAACATGTACGCTTGTGCGCAAACGTAAAATAGCTTAAAAAAGGACAAAAACATGACAATTCATTCCTTACTTTTTCATACAAGTCGATGCAGGTCAAGCAACTAATCAACTGCTCTTTCTTGGGTACATGGACCACATAGCATTTTCCAGACACCAGCAGGGCTCTTGCCACCCCCCCCCCCCCCCTCTATTCAAGCTATGAGATCGTGTTTTTAACTGCATGCTTGTTTAAGAGAAAATGTTACTGGTGGTCACGGGTTCGACCCGCGGGCTCGCTTTCGTGCGCATCATTGTCGCGTCCCTCTCTATAGGTTACAGTCCCGTACACCTCTCAGGTGGTAAACGAGAGCACTCGCGTTCCGACGGCTGCAAATGTCGCGGGGTCAGCCACGCAGGGACCCACCTGTCGCAGAAAGAGCTCAAATGGAAGACCTTTGTGTTACATGACGTCCACGGAAGACAAACGCATCTCAGGTCGTATCCATGTACGCGCCACGCCACACAGACAAAGCGTATACTTGCTGCGTTGAGTGTCAGACGCGCGGCTTATCAAGTATACAGCCTATCACAAAAAAGCCAAGGCCAGTCGGCCGTGTTATCGGCAATGGGCATGCTGGCCTTTTGGTGCGATCGCGTGTGCGTAACTGTAGCAGCCGGGAAGGGGGGGGGGGGGGGGGGGAGGTTGAAGTATTCAGCTTCATTAGCCTCTGATCCTGAATTCTACCAGACGGAAGCCTGAACTTATGGGCAACATCATCGGATAAAAGGCTCACATTTAATGAAGTCACAGATTAATGCAGAAAGTGGAGAACAAAGAACGTTATCTTGGATTACGCTTTGTTTTACGATTATATGACATTCAAGTGGAAGCTATACAGCTGGCTTCACGCAATCGGAAGAGCGATCATGCGCTTATGTCACGCGAAGTGTACTTCCTAATGTGTGCGCCATCTGCTAAGTCTGTAGCGCGGTATCGAGAGCCAGAGCATGCTTATAATGTATAGTTCCCACTTCAGTACCACATCAATCCGACGTCGGCGTGCCGCGTCGGACATCGCTTCGACAAAAAAGAATTTCCAACCACGCATACCCAACCACGCAGGCCCATTCATATTTAAATCAGCGCCAAAAAACACGGACAAGGGAGGACACAGGACGAGCGCTGACTGCCAACAACCTCAGTCAGCGCTCGTCCTGTGTCCTCCCTTGTCCGTGTTTTTGGCGCTGTTTTAAATACGAATGATCCGTACCAACTAGCTCACACCCATACCCTTCTGAGTCACGCAGGCCCCCATGTGGCGCAAGGAAATTACTGAACTCATTGAATTTCTCAAGGTAAAATACGTATAAAAATCGTAAAGTACGACTTACACACAACCTACAGAGATGATAGCGTCGGATAGTTATTTGAATATACGAGAAAACATAATTCTGTTACGCGGAAACTCAAACACAAACCCCTTTTAACGCGATAGCGTTTTCCAGCTGCCGTTTGAGGTCTGTCTGAATAGAAGCGGCGCGGCACCCTCGGCTCTTTGCACACCATTTAAAAAAAAAAAAAAAAAAGAAAAAAAAAAACACCCACACACACGAAGCTCGCCTTCGTGCATAGCGTTCGCCGCTAGCGTTCCTCGGTGAACATTACGGTTACATTGCATTACGGTGAACATTACGTTCTGACACGGACAAGAAGAGACGACGACACACGCTGTTGCCGTCTGGTATCGTCGTCGACATGCCTCGCGCGGGGCATGAAAAAAAAAAAAATCATAATAAGCTGCAGTTGTTGGGAGGCGCGAGAAGCACTCAGGGATCTTTGAATGCTACCGCGTTTCACTCTTAAAGGCGAAGCTTAAGCGTCCTTCCATTTTTTTTTTCGTGCCTAGAGAGCTAATTAGCCAAGATCGATCGAATAAAATAAACATAAAAGGAAAATCCCTGTGATAAGAAACACGCGAGAAAAAAAAAAAAATTGTTCGCGGAATGCGTCTACAGTAACGTTGTTTGCTGGGCGAATTGGTTCATATTAGCGGGTGAAAGAAACCACTGGAAGAAAACGCGAAGACAAGGAAGGACTACACAGAAGCGCTGGCTTGTCACATGTAGTTCTTTGTCTTCGTGTTTTTTTCCGCTGGTTTCTTTCACCCGCGCCTACATTATTTCTTCACGTGCGGTCGAGTTTACTCGTCAGTTGAAACGGTCGTTATATTACCAATATTACCGCTTGCGTGAGCACAACTTGTTGATAAGCAACGAAATTGGGTTAATTTTTGTAAAATTTAGGATCTTTAAATCTACACCGGCATAGGCGTTTTTTTTTCGGCACCTTCTCGGCCGTCTCATGAGGTCACCTCATGCCAGCCAGCTGCAGAGTCACTGGATTTGATATTTGAGATTGATTTGAGATTGATTTGAGACTGATTTATTTACCACACACTAAGTACAAAAGAAAATTGCACATGAAATATGGTTGAGAAAGTGGGAAAAAAGCTACATACATGTAGCTTGACTGGCCCCACCTCCCTAGTACCGAGCAGCGGACACTTTAGCAGACATACATAAAACATGCACACAAAAACTAACAGCAGCAATATTTATTAAGTAATACATATAGGATAGAAACTACTGCATTGTGTAACCAAATCAACTAAAACACCAAATGATAACAAGCATTATGCAAAAAGCGCATACAAGTCATTTCTCGAAAGTACACGCAAGTTCACTAACGTCAGATGGAATTTATTTAAAACCTGTGGCACGCTAAACTGCATCATCTGAAAACCATAGTTGGTACGAGATCTTGGTACATGCCAAAGTTCTGTGCGCCTCAAGGAGCGCAAAGAAGCGTTATATTGCAAGTTTGAGTATTTTGCAAGTGTTATCTGATTGTGTGTATTCTTGCGTATTTCGCATTTAAAGGCAGGCAGTAGCTTAAGTTCATATAACTTGTCTAATTTTAAGATTTTGAGTTTAGTAAACAACAGAGATGTGTACGCATCATACGGCTGCTTGGAAATCGCTCGTAGAGCATTTTTCTGCATTATAATAAGCTTATACAGAACTTTATTAGTGCTATTTCCCCATGAGAGGAAAACGTTACTTGATAAAACGTGAAGGAAAGCGTTCGCGTAAATTTATAACGTTCCTGCATTCACAAATGGATATGGCACTGTTCCAAAGCACTTGTCTTTCAATCTGTAGGATAATAAACGTTATGACGGAAAATAACCGCCCCTACTCAGCTGGCCAGGGGGACCACTGCAACCATTATGCGCCTCCGAAAGTTGGGCAAGGTGGTTCATGGTTAGAATGGCGAGAGCAGCGCGAACAAGTAGACAGATGGGGCGGAGATCTGAGTCCGTATTCACGAAAAATGTCTGACGCTATATTTCTTCCTCAGAGAAAATTTCAGCCGATCTCAATGCTGGACATATAGCGAAGGCGGCAGGTCAATGGCAAAGAGCACTTGAACGAATAGTTTTGCTAATTCGACCCCTGGGCCCTTTCTCTGTCTGCGTATTTTTCTCGCTGCTTTCGCCATCCCAACCTATCCGGTGAAGAAACAAGACAGACATGCCGCATACTATCTGGTCTGCTGACGGCGCAAGATTATCTTACTCATTTATCGAAACGTATCTTAACCGGATGCACGATGCGGTTGGTCGCACCTCCAGTATATGTATTATAAGGCGACAATCAAGAATGAATTAATGTGCAAATACACCGGACAGTTAAAAAAGCCGCACGCGGTCACAAAAGTTTCCATGATGAGATATGAACAATTTTGAGATGACACTTCCAAAACGAGACTGTACTGATGAATCGCAAAGTCGTGTTCAGCCAAACATATAATAAAGTGGTAACAATAAAGGCTTTGCGTTGCATATGTGCGATGGACATGACCTAGTTAAGCACACAAAGGCAGCAGTAAAATGACAAATATTTGAACGTGCGGAGCTTCGTATGTCTTCCCACGTGTCTAGAATAGATTCTTTTAAATAATGCGCGTTGCTGACGAAGTCATAAAAACACAAAGAATAAGAGCTCACGAATTTTGTGTTCTAGAGATGTCCCGGGGGTAGATACTTTCTAAAAACGCTGTATATACTGCACCACAAACGTTTCTCCTGATGGTACAGACAACCCATGAACTAACATCCTTCTGTAACACCTTTACATACACAGGAGACATCTTCAACGCCAATAGTCGGCGTCTTAAAGCAAGCAATATGTTATTTAATGTCACCGCTGTTACGCCTCAACAAGGGCATTGCTTAGATGTTTACCACTGGCAACGCCCCCTCCTCCTCTCCCCTTTCATCAGCGCCTATCCAGAAGTCGACGCAGCGTTGACGTCGACTGTTGACGAGTCAACAGACCCCTCTGTCTGAAATTGACAACCTGAACTAATGATGGAAAGGGCCAACGTCGAATGCTACCGTTGGAACGGCTTCGACCTTGAATTCCCAGACTGCTGCGCGCTTGCGCCGTATGCGGGGGAAAAGGTGCAACAGAGGAGGCGGAGTTCGGCAGAACAGTGCGATATCACGGGTGGGATAATGCGACCGATTCGACGATTGTGATTGGCCGCGATACAGTCATCAGATTCCCTCGTGTAGTCATCTAGGGAAGACGACGGTATTAAAAGCGGATACCTTTTGGTGCCGTGAGGTGAGGCTGGCGTGTCCTGATGTGAACACAGACGTTTAATATGCTCCTGCATGGAGTGGGCTTCCGTAGCTGGAACCAGTGCAAATAATGTAAAATAACCCTTTTTCCTTCATTCCTAGTTTCCTACCACCGGATGCACTCGTCAATGAGCTTGGTGGATTCCTGGCCCAAACGCCACCTCGAGCCGCAACCCCGCTAATACCAACTGGTTTTGTCACGTTTAGTCACGGCAGACCTATACGGTATCTTCCGTCGCGGATGCCGCAAGCGTTGTGCACGAGGCGGACATGCGAGCTGTTCTCCACGGCATATTGACGCGTGTACTTATCTTTATCGGGCGACCACGTTTCGCCGCCTAACAAATGTAATCGCACAGCGCGGGATGCGCCTGCATGTATCCGAAGTTTCTGGAAAGTTATCGATGCTTCTATCCGGCTGTCTGTTGTCGCCGAGCCATGTGTTATCTGATTTCATCGCGTGACGCGAATAGTGTAGAACTTTGTGGAAGGCACGCGGGTCCGAACGATTAGTCTGGAACATTCGACGGCTGCTGTATAAAAGCCGACGCGCTTGACCCGCTGATCAGATTTTCGACGATCGCCGACTGTGTTCGCCGCTATCGTTGTGCTTTAAGTGTAGCCTGTTTTGTGGGCACAGGTTCGCCCAATAAAAGCTAGTTTTGTCTTTCACAGTACTGCTACTGTGTTCTTCAACGTCACTACCACGTGACAATATAAGGAATGCCATCCTGAGTTTCCATGGAAGTCTCCTTCAAAAGGCCGACCCCAATGCTGCTTGGCTTCGATGGTCTGACGAGAACCGGCCAACTCTACAAGACATGGCCGATGATTCGAGAGGACCAAGCAGGTGGATTCACTAACGTGTTCTACACAGAGGTGACAACAGATGTGAACACATGACCAACATTCCTGCGTGAGGCGTTCACGTGCCGCACCGTGTCCGCAGGCCACATTGCACAAGAATGAATAGAGAAGTTGAGTACGTTTTGAAACACTCGCACATTAGCCACGACCATGTGTATACTTACTCCTGCGAGTCCATGACTTGCAGGAGCGCTTGTGCTTGTCCCTTCCTGTGTCCGTGTGAAAAAGTTTCCGCGCTAAAACATATATCAATAGATAGTTTTAGATTAGGGGACGCAAGCGGCTTGCGTCCCCTAATCTAAAACTCTCTAATGATGTCGCACCAGCAAGGCAAGTAGTCGATCCTTGCCAATCCATGACTTGTAGCATTGCAGCCTGTTTTGGTTGGCGGTACACCTTCCACTGAAAAGACACCGTCGCGGCATATTTTGACAGGTTTTCGGCGAATTTGTCTCGCATACGCCACCTTGTATATCAGCCGCCAAACTATGGTGTCGGGGCATAGCCCCATACCAAGTGCACATACTGGGCACGGCTGAGAGCTCACCAAACAGAACTCCAACCTAATACTTCCTATTCTGTCGGAAAGCGGGACCACTCTGCCTACCGAACGTCAAGCATAGTTATGGCCGCAGCTAGTGGCGTATAGATTGCGGGTATTTTGTAAGCCGAGACACTCGAGGCATCCACAACAGAGAGAAGCCTACGGACCCACCGCGGTGGCAATGGCGTTCTGCTGCTGATCATGAGGTTGCGGGTATGAACACCGGCCGCGTTCCGATTAGCGCGGAATGCAAAAACGCTAGCATACTTAGATTTGGGTGTACATAAAAGAACCCCAGCTGGTCCAGATTCATCGAGGGCCTTCCATCACGGCGTCCCTCGCAGCCCATGGAGATTCAGTACCCAAGGGAGCAGACTGTAGCTGTCAGATTCACTGGTGTCTACACTTAGCAGATTCGATCGTCGTGCAGCCCGGATAACGGAATCTGTACACAGGGTGTTTAAGCTAAACTTTAACCAGAGTTTAAAAATATGCGAATGCCACGTAGCTGGACAGAACCAAGGTAATGTTGCTTTCTGTCGCTTGGAGATACTCAAATTGCGTTTTCTTTAATCCCACCTAATTAGATAATTAGTCTTAATTAATTAATCAACTTCTCAAATATTATAATTCGATGAAAAGTGTCAATGAGAAAATTGTAGAGCGACACGAGAAGCTCCCGATACAGCGTTTTGTTGCTCAATACGTGCTGCATAAAAGTGTTTTTCCAAGCGTGAAAGAAGCCCACAAATGCACGCAATATTGCCGCGCGACTGGCCACTCGAGGCACATTGCGTGTATTCGCGGGCTTGTTTCGCGCTCGGAAAAACACTTTTATGTAGCACGTATAGATTAACAGAACGCTGTATCGGGAGCTTTTCATGTCGCTCTACAATTTCCTCATTGACACTTTTCACCTAATTAATATATTTGAGAAGCTGGTTAATTACGTTAATTAAGACTAGTTATCTAATTAGGTGGAATGCAGAAAGTAATCCGAGTATCTCCAAGCGACGGCAAACAACCTTACCTTGGTTCTGTCCAGCTATGTGGCATTCGCATATTTTAAAACTCTCGCTATAGAGTAATAGTATAACTGTTGCTATGTTCTTCGCATGCTTAATATACACTATTTCGAGCGCGGGATGTTTAAACAGTTGGTACTTTAATCCCAAATATTTCACGGACAACTAACACCTTTTTGCGCTGGATAAACGGTAAAAACGATACTGTAGCGCTGCAAGAAAGCAGCGAACGTGACAAAAGGCTGCGATGATGTGAAGACTGTGAAAGTTTTCAATAAACAATTTGCTTGCTCAGAAACGTGTCATCGACAGTATCGGATCTGCTGCGCTACTTCAGGCCCCTAAGCTGCAGAGAGATTTGTTTAGGAGGCACTGCTTCGAGCAGTTGCACAATAGGTTACAAGCGTGGGTGTTATTTTTGTCGATAGAGTAGTCGCCACCGACCATCATCGTTGTCACAACTGTAGTCTCAAAGGATGGCGATATATGTATGTTCTATGGTTCAAGGGCCGTGTGTGACCAAATAACGCCAAAGTTAGCAGGCTAAAAGGAACGCCCAACTTTGAATGTGAAAAATATGGGTGGAAGTATTGTTACGCCTTTGGGCGTGTCGGTTGACACGCTACTCGTGGAAGCATGAATCTGTGTTTAGAAGTGCCTTTTGTTACACGTATGCGCGTCGCACAGAAGAACCTGGGCCCGTATTCAGAAAAGCTCTTACGCTGGAGTAGGTCGTAAGAGAAGATACCAGCCATTCTTTATGCTGGTCAATGGCAAAGAGCACTTAAGCATTGCTTTGTGAATTCGGTCCATGTTCTTGGAAGAGTTGGCCAGCCATGCTTTTATGCGATAAGAATTGCGAATGTGTCAGCGAGACTTTGTTTGTAGAGGTTCGGTTAGCGGCAAAATAGTTGCGACATAGGTATAGTCTTGTCGGTATATGATGTTTTCTGCGCAGGCATGTGAAAAGGAATATTTCGCCCGTTTCTCTATCAACAAACAGTTGCCAGCGGGTTCTTATGTTCCTGTTGCTTCTTCTTCTTTTTTGCGATAAAGACTTGCCCTTAAGGCATAATTCCTTATGTGTATGAATTGAAGCAGTGTTTTGTGGAATCTGTTATGTATCCAGCGGTCATAGTCGGTTGTGACACTGTAGCGGAGGCCGGATCACAGTAAGAGACGCGAGCGTTCCGATTGTAAGCCTGGACATGTCTCTACCTCCGTCACTGGGACTGAGCAGTGTGGACAGGTAGCACCCAGTGGTAAATGCAGTCAGTTCCACGTTGAGATCACAGCCGGTGTAAGGGCCACCCCGGCCCGAAGCCTCCTAAGCATAATTTCCTCCGCCCTGGTAAGGTGAAGGGAGCAGACACACGGGAGCGCGCGTGTCCTGCCAGAGAGAATTTTTTACGGGGCTAGGAGTGAGTTAAGGGGTTGAACTGTTTATCTGTCTCTCGCGCTCATAGAACTATACACACTGTACCAAGAGTAGATAGCAATTTCAAACGCCATATCTAAACATATTGCGAAGAAGCCTTGCTTTAGTTACTCATGCAACACAAGTATCGAATACCCACAAATTTCCTTTTTCCATCCCGAAAGTGCGGACACTGCTAACGACATTCACCGGACGTTCAAAGGCAACCGCAAAGTACTTCGCCACACAGCACGAAATTTAGGTGAGCAATGTGGTGGTTGTACGAGGAATTGCAGTTTCCGATTCGAGGACGGATACATCGACTGCTAAGAAATTTCGTTTTCTCGCTCTCTCTCTCTCTGTATCTCTTATCCCGTGCATCGGACGTTTTCCGGTTGAAGGTACATGGCAGTGATGAAGCTATTAGATTTGACGTCTAGGCAATCTTTCCGTGGCGACTCGCTAAACAGGAACGTGCATAAGATGTGCCATATCGTGATGCGTTACCAGTGAAAGGAAAAGGCACGTCGTCGGTTGATCTTGCGCGAAAGGTTACGTCTCCAGCGCAGCAAAAAGGTGAATTTCCAGACAATAACCGATGGGGCGTGCAAGAATTGATAAAACGCGGATTGATGAGTCAGTCGTTTGGTGACGCACGACCGCCGAAGCATAGGACATTATGGGTTTTTAAGTGCCAAAACCACGATCTGATTATGAGGCACGCCGTAGTGGGGGCTCTGGAAATTTGGACCATGTGGGTTTCTTTAACGTGCACTTCAGTCTAAGTGCCCACGGGTGTTTTCGCATTTCGCCCCCATCGAAATGCGGCCGGGATTCGATCCCGCGACCTAGTGCATAGCAGCCCAACACCATAGCCACTACGCAACCACGGCAGGTGGAAGCCCACATTCGCTTCGAAATTTTAAATGTACCAGCTTTGGCCCCTGTTATGGAATATAACATCAACATCCAATGTGGCGCCATCGCGCGCATTGTACAATTGAATAAATCCCGCGCTGCCCGAGTGCGCTGCAAATATGAAATGTGATGCTCAGGAGATTGCTTACGGTTAATATGAACCCCTTTCGAGTTCTACCATCGATACGTATGAGTTGGGAATGCAGAAGCAACGAGAAGAAAGGAAGGAAGGCGCGCCGTTAGCTGCTTGTGTGCGTCTCGACTCGGACGACAAGCTAGGTGCACACAGTTGCATTACGTCGCACATTCACGTAATGCCCATGCGACTCCTCGCTGGAGCGACGGGCATCCTGTCACGCCAGCTTAGCCACTGGATGCGCACCGATATACCCGGACCCCGTCCTCCAAGAGAATACGGCTCCAGCGCACATCGGAGCGATGCGCGATCGACGTCGGCAGCGCCAGCCACTCAACCCCCATGACCGCCACGCAATGCCTGTTTCGACTTGTTACTGCTGGTGGGCCGCGGGTCCATTTTTGTCTCGTGCAATCTCCCCGCCGTAAGTTATCGCAGTCGGCGATAACCCTGCCTGCATTGGGCGCCCGAAAGCGGGGGGGCAAGATCGTCCCTGGTGTTCGCGCTGTCAGCGCCAAGCAAAGGGCGCCTCCGCTTTCCTTGTCTCGGCGGTCCCCTCGCTGCGCGGCCACACACTCGCCAATCGATTGTGGCCGAAGAAGGAGTCATCACCGTCTCAGGCGGGGATTCCTGCCAGGACCGGTCGTTATGGCAACGTGACGTCACAAGCGCGTCTCGCAGCACTCTTGTGTCCTCCGGGGCCAGCATGGCGCCTGCTGTGAATCAAGGGCCTCTGCTCCCCCACCCAACCCGCGCCTTTGGGCGACACCGAATCCCAACCGCCGCCGCCCCATGTGCCTTGTTGAACGCAAACTGGTTTCCTGCCTGGGCTGCGGCCACTGCTACTAGACCCGGAGCCACTTCCCGCCACACCGCGCGAGACGGCACTCTTAAAGGAAATGAATAAATACCACACCCGGGGGAAATCGCGTTCGCTGAAAGGTCGTAGCGTCTCGTACGTATCTCCAAGTTCCAACGCGGCTATTTGTTGGCCCAATGAGCAACACCTAGCTTTCCGTACTTCGAATACACCAACGAAGCAGCTAAGCGTCACGTAATGGCAGAATAGTTCGAAACACACCGTGTCCAGCAAATTCAGGAATGCTATCGGCTGCAACCTTCACGCATAGCAATAACCTAAATGACTCTGTCATAGGCGCGTACTGACGTAAAATCTGCCGGCTACTAGCGAAAAAGAATAACAAGAAACGACGGTAACCGGATGACCCTCCATCAAACTTCATCGCGGTGACGTATTTTCCCGCTGCACGTCTGTGTTTGGGGCATCATTTCGTTATGCGTTATTTTCACTGCAACTCTAGCATTACGCCGCAGAGACTTTTGCAATGCTGAAGCTAGCATACGCGGCAAGGCGAAGATAAGGTGACTATATCCCGCAAGGCATTGTCACTGTATCATGCAATGACATGATAAAATATTTGAAACTAAATAACACAGATTATTCTTTCCAGGCACGTACTATACATAATACAGTGGCCAGCTTCTTACCTAGTCCCAAAGTCCAGAGATCGATTGCTACGCTGGTAATGAAAACAAAAAGCCAGTTTTAGCCTTTCAGAACACCCGCTCTTGCGCAAGCGAATATCCTGACCTGGCAATGTACACACTTTCCAACCATGGAAAGTCTTCCGCCAGTGAATGTCTTATACGTATGACCAAAAAAAAAAAATAACGCTAAGTTAATCGGCTAAATTTCGGTAATCACCACTAATGAGTAACCACACGGTCATGAAAGAATAACGAGGCATCTGCCGAGGGCCAACCACGTGCACCTTTAAAGTTAACTAACTCTGTGTGTGCAATCGCTGGCCACTGGCCGAGGAGTGCGAAGTGCCCTCGCAAACACGGGTGCGGGGAGGGGGACACTGATTTCATCATTCTGCCCTCGCGGCCTTTTCAAGACTCGTCGAGGTCGCCGCGGGCACTCGGCGGCTACGGCGCTTGGGTGCTGTAAAAAACCTCACGTCCTGCACCCTGTGGTGTAGCCAGGATTTTATATCCGAAGAAGGGTACCTTATGCATTCTTGCATACAGCACAAGCAGAAGGAAAGGGTGTGCCTGTTCCCCTCCCCCCCCCTTTTTTTTTTTTGCCTACACTCTAAAACAGTTGCACCCTTTGGGGTGTATATTTGTCCCACAACGATAATCGTCATCTGTCTTGCCCGCGTTTCCTTTCTTTAACGCTGCGAGCCCGGTACTTCCCAGTCACGAACGGCATGCGCGTTATCAGTGTGACGCAGCATTCTCGACAGGAAAGTAGCGAACGCCTAGTTTTCAAGAAAGGAAACGCAAGCAAGGCAGATGACGATTATCGTTGTGGGACAAATATACACCCCAAAGGGTGCAAACTGTTTTTAGAGTGTACGCCACTGCAGTGGTGGACAAAAATAGCGTGTTTAAAAAGAAAGAAAAACCCTGATTAGAGTCTGACAGCTTCATATTTGCGGCTATCACTACTGAAATCGCGTGAATTCAGTACCACAACATCGCCAACACGCGAGCGACTCGCAAAGCTCGGAGCCATGCCATGCAGTGGCCAAGAGAAGAGCAAAGAGCCTCCGCGATTTCAAGATGGCGCCCATGGCGGCGGCTCCCTCCCCGAAGCCAGGTGGGAGGCAGCAGCGCGCGTGCGGCAGATCATCTGGCTCAAGGACGCCGTCTGCTTCCTCTTTCGAGCGCCGAGCAGACGGCACGGAAGCTGCCCGCCGGCGCAGCAGCTCCAGTTGCCCCTCGTCTGGCCCTGCCACATCGCGCGATGGCGGCGCCAGCCCACCGCTATCGACCGGCTGGAATGCTGCGAGTGTACTGCGAGCGGGTCATGACACGGCGCAGAGCTAGCTTGCTCACGCTGACAAGGCGGTACCGGTCGCCAACGCTATGCTCATGAACAATAGTAGCAATAGGCTTTCCGCAGCACCCAACACACCCAGGCATTTTGGTTTCCATAACCGAACAAAGCTGCAATCCACACGTACAACGCCCAGCGGAGACGAGGAGGGGGGAGGGGGGAGATAGGCGAGAGGGGGGGTACAACCTCTACAGACATAGTTTACTACTATATGCCTACAGTTACAGATAACAAGCACTAGTGTGTATTCTAGCCCACTCACTCCCAATAGTCGCATGACTTGCGACGTGCAGCTGCAACTTATTGTACTTCTTGGTCGCGGGAGCCTACCCAAGGCAAGCTGTCGCCTTATGAATACGGTGTTTTGTGCTGCAATGTCTTGATATGTGGCCTTTGATGGAGTTTTGACGGCAGACCACCGATATTGATGTTATGGGTAACACATAACGTCATTTGGCGCACATGACTGCAAGCCGCATTTTCTATGATGGGGCCTATCGAACACTACTTCAGTCTGTGCACAGCAACAACAAGCTTGCACAGCTTGTTGGCATTTTCAAATGCAAGCGAAAAGTTTCTACCAATAAAGAATGCGCGCGATAGAGTGACAAGAAAATACGAACAACGCTACGCGTGCCAGGCCGTGAGAATCGGCAATATGCTCTCCACGTACAGCACAATCGGAGCCTTTCGCCCGAGGTGCACCGAACAGAGGCGAATGAGGCACTAAACGCCGCCACGTTAAGGCCGCATGCTGTTTCCATACGCCCAAGCATGTACATTCTGATTCTAAGGCAGCCGTACTAGCTGCACACACCAGAGTCTCCAGGGGCTGCAGCATCCGATTATACGTTCTCTATCTGCGACGATAAAAATAAGTGGACAAGTGCGCGTCACTGCAGCGAAATGGACACAGCTGTGCGGCATTTGCGGACGCCCACGGGAGCACGGCGGGCTCTCTGCACGGCTGCGAATGCGCCCATTGTGACCCCTGGCTTATGTTGCTCTTTACCTACAACAGTGCGACAGTGATGGCTCTTCCGCATCGTTGTCAAAGCAGAAAACAAACAGCACTCAGTGGTCCATGCACAAAAAGGGCGGCTGCCTCAGACGCCGCATGCCGCTGCCATCACCATGACGAGCCATTCGCTGCCTCAGACATTTCATAAAAGCGGAGGAAACACCGCGCGCCTGATAAGATAGGCGCCCCTGCCATCAGTACCCATTTCATCCATCAGACCTGGCCGCTATCGAACGTGCCGGTGGCCAAGCAGGAGAGCGACGGCGAATACCGGGAGAGGCGCAGGTGACCCCTTCCGCATCCACTGTGTAACTTTTCTTTCACCCGCTCCATAACCGTTCCCGAAACTCAAAGCCCCTCTGTAGTTTTCCGCCCGCCCGGAGATGCGCTGACCGAGGAGCTTTTAAACCGCGCCCACCACGGTCATCATCTGCGACCAGCATAAGAACATGTAGCAGAAAGCGCAAACGTTCAACAAATACCGTGTTGATGTGCAGGTAACGTCAAAGATATTAATTGAAAAAAGGGGTCGACAGGGTTTTGTCAAGCAGTCGTGAAACTACGAAGTAAATGCTGCAGCAGCGCACAGACTCTTCAGAAGGTAGATACATCGGCGAACAAACAACGACGACCAAGTTTCTTGGCGTCCCCCCCCCCCCCCCCCTACAGGGGCAGGAGAAGCGAGAGCCGGAGAGCTGAAAATAAACGGCTGCTAAGCACTGGGTATGCCGCTATGCATGCGTTTGACGGAGGAGAACTTCCTAGGGTTTCTAGGAGGGACACAACGGGCAAGTATTGACCGATGAGCGAAGGATGCCACTTTAACGCTTCATGAGCGCGACGCTAAACGTTCGCACTGCGGAATTATCCCTTCCAGATCCTGGCATTCTGTAGGGGCGGGAAAAAAATAGAGAACGCTCTGGCGACTAGTGTGCTGCTCCAGATGGTCTCTGTTAATCCGGAGCCCGTTATCACTGACAGATCTAGAATTAGTCAGCCGTTGCTACAAAGTGGTAAAAGCCTAAATGCTACAGTATAACCTGCAAAGTTTCTGTCGCAAAGGTGCAAAGTAGTAGTCAATTGTGATGATTGAGAAAGTAGCGCCACAGCAAAGACACACACTGCAGAAAACAAAAGTTTACGCATATCGCCTTCTTGTAATCCACCAGCCTTCATGTGCTACGCAGGAACTTCTCAATATACGTGCGGGACCATGGCAACGTAATGGCAGTAGTTAAAGCAAGTGACGTTAAATATTCTGTTCTGTGGTTCCCTTCGCATTATGTGTAATCAAAATGTACCAGCTGCAACTACCGTAATTAGTTAATTGAACTGTAGTCGCATATTGAACTTTGTTCGTTCAACTGTATGATGCATGAACTGTAACCAGTTTAATTGCAAATTACAGAGTCAACATTTCTTAAGCTCCCAAATATGACGTGTGCGCTGACAAGATGTAGGTCACGATATCAACAATGACGTAGTACGTATCACTGCCACAACAGAAAACACAATCCTTTCGGCGGAAAGGCTGCGACAGTGCATCATATTTTGTCTCTGCACGCAATCACAACGAAAAAAAAAAGGAAGTAAAATTAAATAGCTTACAAATTCCGTCGTGGAAGATTTTAAACAAATATTATTGATAATACAGACACCTTGACATTAAATGATCGCAGTATTACGCCATTGAGATCGCAAACTATGCACAGAATAAAGGAATCAATAGTATCACCCCTTATCATCTACAATAAGCTTGCCACAAGTGACCATTTACAATGATTTCGTGTATGCAAGTAACCAAGCAGCAAAAGTAACTCTGGCTGGCCAGATTACAGGCAGCACACAGGCGTATAGCAGCGCAAATTTGCATGTTTACAAACATGCAAACATTATTAACATCTGCATAACCGCCTCCGCCTTCTTTAGAAGTCCTTCATGCAGCAACCGTACAGTCGGTGGCACGGACTACGTCAATGATACCGACTGTCTTGACGGTCCTCTGAGCCATCAGCAGTGCGCGACTACGCCACCCAGGGTCAGCGCTGATATATACAGGCCAGCTGATATTGACCACTGATGAAAACACAGGAGAACGCGCGTCAGAACAAGCGACATTAGAGCGAGGACAGTGAGACGAGAGGAGAGCCCCACATGGCCCACGTCTGGCAGAGCCACACGCGGAGCAGCAGTAGGGCTGACCAGGAGAAGCATCACGTGATCCTGCCAGAGCTGCAGACGGACTAGCAGATCGGCAGCGCACGGAGCGGAGTGCGGCCGGGCCTTCACCGTATCCTTCAACGGACCGCGGCTAGCGAAACCTACGCCTGTGTTACAGTTTCGCCTGCTCCGCATCAAGAATATACGCCTTGCGACTGGCTAAAAGAACAACACAAGATCGCTTTGGCCGTCCGAGAGGTGCCGAGGGCTCTTGCAGTGTTGGCAAAGGCCAACATGGCGCCCCAGCCTTGTCTGCCCCGCTACAAAGAGACTCGCTGCTGCTCTCATCGACGTCGCAGCCGTGCAGGTAAGCAGTCTTCGTAATTACTAGCGCACAGCTCAGAACGACAAATCAAAGCTATTGCATAGCGAATGTCTGTCCGCATCGGCGCGTAGCCGTGGTACCCACCGGTTCCGCGTACCAGAGGACGTCTGATCGCGTCCGATCTTCGCGTTGGAAGAGGAACCATGTTGGGAGGGCCGCCGAGTGACACCGACATGCAGTTTGGCCGCATCTGACGCTGTACACCTGTTGATGTTACTTGTGTATCCGTAGTCGAAGCATTACTCGTTGTTATCGGAAGCGAGAACTTGTGTGCGCGGACACTTTGGAGCTGGAAATCCGCCTTCGTGCATCTGCAAGAGCAGCCTAACGCCGTGGTGGGCAACACTGTGCACGCATTTTGTTTTGCTTTGTTTTGCGTTTTTTCCTGTCGCTCCCGGCGATGGCGATCCGCCGGGTAGCTTTTCGCTGTAGCAGGCGCTTGCATAGACAGCGCTGGACACGAGAAGCGTGTTTGCTTCTCCTCAATAATAAGCCTTCGATGCGGGAAACGTGTGCGGAAGTGGGACGGAGCAGTTCAACTTTCATTCCGCCAGGGACAGCTCAGTACGGAGTGACCCCACCGCGTGCGCGTTGTCGTCTGTCCGTGTCTGTATGGTCCAAGAGGCGTGCGTCCATGACCACATCGCGGAGATCAATAGGCTCATCCGCTGCCTAGCAGACCGCACGTTACGCCCATTTCCCGCTGAATTGTGCTGCTTACTGAGTGGGTTCATACTGTGGTACGAAAATTTTGCATTTCTTACCTTGTGGCTTGCAATAGGGTAGCGCGAGCTGTGGATAGTGTTCTTTCCTTGCAGTTGTCATGTGACTTTTTTTCAAGTAGTTAAGGTTGTGCTTCACAATTTCTAATGTTCTCTTTCTTTTCCTTTCTTCTTTTTTTTTTTGTCTTTCAGTGCATCTTGAAGGCTAGCTGGACCATGGAGCTTATCTTTAGGTGATCACACGTAAGTCTCTGTGTTATGTGTAATTAGCACGTATCTGACATGCCTAATGTTATTCCAGGAACTATACAAGGACTTGATCTTGGTGGCTGTTGTGTTGTGAAGTGCAAGCGTGGCTACGCCGAGAGTGAAGTTGACCGCATTGTCCTATATTGCTGTGGTTGGAGATAGGACTGCCAACAAAATGAAGCCTGGATTTCTCGCCATGCCTAATTACAGGTGTGAGAGCTGTGCATTTGTTGGCAAGAACAGGAAGCACCTGGCCAATCATGTAGCCTTAAACCATAGCACCCGTGTTTATCGGTGCAGCCTCTGTGCATTTGTTACTCGCTACCAGGCCAACTTTTACAGGCACAGGCGAAGCATTCACAAGCTCAATAGCGCCAATGTCTGCGAGATGTGTGGCCAGTTGTGTGATAACCAAGATGAGCTTGTAGCACATACTTCAAATGAACACCCACAGTTTCTGGATGTGCTTCTCAGAAAGCTAGAAGCTAAGAGAATACGGTATGCCAAGTATGCTGCCAGAGTGAACTTGGGGGATGGAGAAAATGCCCATGCAGCAGTAGAACAAGTACCTGACAACTTTTCCCCAGAAGTGGTTACTGGTGATGTGGATGAAGCCCGCTCAGAAAATGGTGTGTCCGAAGAACAGGGTGAAGGTGTCGGACAGTCAAGGAAAAGGCTACGTGAGAGTTCTCCGCCTGCATCCAGCAAAAAGGGACGTACTGGAAGGCGAACCTACACATGTGCTGAATGTGATTTGGTTACAAAATGGCCACGAGAGTTTCTCAGCCATAGGAGAGATGTCCATGGCGATCGAATAAGCATCCATGACTGCCCTTTTTGTGAGTATGCATCTAAACAGCCGCAGAAACTTCAGAGACATTGCAATATTGTCCATAAGGAAGAGATGACCAGTGAAAGGCGTTTTGTCAAGACAGTGTCACCAGCAGCAGCGCAAGCTCCCTCAACTGAAGCCAGGGTGCACATTCAAGAGAAGCTGTTCAAGTGCAGCAGCTGCAACTTCCATGCCAGGAGCAAAGTTCATGTGGAAGAACATGAAAAGACGGTGCATCTAAAACGGCGGTTCTACCGTTGCCAGCAGTGTGGCTATGTGTGTCATGAGAAAGGTCGTTATACTCGCCATTTGCGTTTTCACAGTTTGCCGAAGATCAAATGCCAGTTCTGCAACTTTCAAACTTGTTACAAATGGAACATGGACAGACACCTCAAGTACCACACTTCAGATGGGGAGTTTCGTTGCAACAAATGTGGCTTTATGACTATGTCTCGTAAAAGCCTCACTGCCCATTGCTTGCATCATCATAATGAACTTTTGAAAGATACTTCAGCTAGTGAAGGAGAAAATACTGAACATGAAAATATAGATGATGATGATGACAGACTCATGATTGATGAAGATGCTGGAGAAGAGTCTGCTTTGCCACCGCCACTCAGAATGACTCTGAAGCGATCTGGTGAGACTGCTGTTGTGGAGACAAGTGATGGGGCAATGCGGAAGTGTCGATACTGTCCTCAGCAAGTCTTGTGGCCGTCTGAGCTTAAAAGACACGAGGCAACTCATTTTAAAATGAATAAGAAACATGGTTGTCCTCTTTGTCACATTCGCTTTGACCAACTTGACCACCTTGAGCAGCATGTAATGCTTGACCACCAGGAAGAGCCATCTGAAAAGAACAGCACTGACACCAATTCTGGCACAACAAGTGCACCCATCATCATAGAATTGGGAAAGACTGATGATTCATCAGCTCGAGCTAGCTATTCAGGTTCTACTCAAGCCCTTGACATTTCTATAAAGAGCAAGCAGCCTATGCACACCTGCCAACGTTGTGGCTATACCACGCGATGGATTTCAGAACTGAGAAAGCATGAGTTGGTCCACGGAAACTTAAAACCCTTCAAGTGCACCTACTGTTCTTATACAAGTCGTTGGAAAGGTGACATGACGCGCCATGTTTTCCGTATGCACAAGGAGAATACTGGAGCAGCTGACGGTAGCCCTAGTGGAGATGTAGAACAAGCGAAGTCCAGCCATGTATTGCGATTTTTGCTGTCTCAGCCTAAAAATGCTGACCATGATTATGACTCAAAGGGTGCAGAAGCATCTGGCAGCAAGGACAGTGGAGCTATGACTGGGAAGTTTGTTGGAAAACCTCTCGAAGGTCAGTGTTCATACCAGGCTGCTTCAGGAGTGCCCAGGATTGTCCAGAAGTATAAGTGTCCCCAGTGTTCATTTCTGACTCGCACAGCCTCACGATTTCATGTGCATATGATACAGCACCTCAACAAGAGGCCATTCATGTGCTCAGCTTGCAACTATCGCTCTAATTGGCAATGGGATGTCAACAAGCACATCAAATCAAAGTCTGCAAATGACTTCAAGCACAAGAAGGCTGAACTGGTGGTCATGGATGAAACTGGATTTAAGAATTACGCAAAGTACAAGGTTCATCTTGTGGATGTAGAAGAATCATCAAAGGGTGATAAAGTTCTTCAGACGCCATCTCCCAAGCCTCGTTCAGAGGAAGTGCAACTGATCCGCCCTGATGAAACGGAAAACATTGTAGTAACACCTGACATACTGTATGGTGACCAAGATTACCAGGATGACTTGGTTAGCCCTCTACCTGAAACTAGTGGACACCAACAGCTTTTGTGTTGTGGCCACTGCAGCTTTAGTCACACTGATCGCAAAGTGGTTATTGCCCATTTAGGCACCCATACATCAGTAAAACCTTATCGTTGTCGCCTTTGTAGCTTCGTTTCAAAGTGGTACCACATTGTTCTGATGCATGTGAGGCATCGGCATAACACAGGCCCAAAAGACATCGAAAGCAAGGTTTCTTTTGTAGAGGAAGGCATCACATTTCGTTTAAAAGAAGAAGACGAGCCTGCTGCACCACCTGCACCGCAGAGTTCAGAACAAAAGAATATAAAGTGCACCATGTGCCCTTACCGATGCTCTAAGTTGTGCCACATGGAGTTCCACATGAAGCAGCATGTGCCGAGAGAAGGGGCCGTTTTCAAATGCAAGCACTGCCCATACTATGCCAATGTGAAGAAGACTTTGTCACGTCACATGAAACTACATACTGCAGAGCAGAAGCCAACCACAGAAGCTTTTCCTCGTTCACCTGTGAAGGCGGATATGAAGAAACATGCGTGCGAGCATTGCCCATACACGTCCGATAACAAAACTCAGTACCTGTACCACAAGCAGTTTCATCGGCCCAATAAGAATGCTCCCCACAAATGCACTCATTGCAATTACTGGTCAACCCACAGCCACCTTATGGCCCAGCACCAAAAGATACACAAATCTGCAGATGGAACGATATTGGATGGAGCATCATACAGTGGTGGCATCCAAGCAATGACAACAATGGTGAATGGCACTGCACGCCGAATGTTCAAGTGTCGCTTCTGTCCTCTGACTAACAAACGTAGGGCTAATGTGAAGATTCATGAACGTATGCACACTGCGTCGAAAGGAGCGAAATTTCAGTGTGTTCTTTGCAGCTACCGATGCAACAACACTGGAGTTCTTGCCAGCCATATGAAGCTACACAAAGCGGACAACCCATCCTTGGACTTGAACAGAATGAAGACATTCTGTGAAAACCTTAATGCACTGCCTCCCAGGCCAGCTGTTGCCAAAAAGTCTGCTCCAGAGGCAGCAGCTACAGCAGTGCAAAGGTCAGAGCTCACGGCATTTAAGGACAGGTTGAAGATGCCACCACGCAAAAAGATATTTAGCTACTTTTGTGACAAGTGTCCTGCCATGTTCAAGAGCCACACTGACTTGGACACACACAAGACTTACCATAACTCTGCTCATCTCTATCCATGCCACTTATGTGATTACAGAGCAAGACACAAGCCTCATCTGCACAAGCACCTTCTTGTCCACACACCAGAATACGCTGAACGCCAGAATGGCTTTACATTGGCTGAGATTCGTAACCAAGATCGCAGTCAGCATATCCAGCCTGAGGCCTCAGCTGCTCCGGCTCCAGTTGCTGCTGACCAAATGTTACTTCTGGAGAAGGCTGAGACACGTGCCTTTGTGGATGCTGGCTCTCAAGGCTTAGGAGTCCAACTGCACCGATGCACTCGCTGCCCTGCAGCCTTTCAGAAGGCTACTACACTTGAGTACCACATTAGTCTGCATGGTAGCCCAGGTGTGTATGCCTGCCACTTCTGCAACTATGCTGCCAACAGTGCAGCTAATGTGAGCGCACACACGCACCTTCACTACAGAGGTGCACTGAAGCAGAAACAGCCTCCCAAAATGTTCCGATGTGACAAGTGCCCTGCATCATTTTCAAAGTACAATCGCTTTGAAAGTCACCTTACCCTCCACGGACGCAATGAACGATTTCGTTGTTCACACTGTGACTATTCAGTCAAGTTTGCAGCAAACCTTGTTAAGCATCGCAAGCTTCATGAAGTTCTTGTGCCCGAGTCCGAGAATACAAGAGCAAAGTCTCCCACACCACCTGTGGTTACAAGCACACCTCAGCCATCAGAAAAAGGGGTGGAGCCCAGTCCTGCTGCTGCATCTCCATCAGACAGTGCAGCAGCTGCTCCTGCACCAGTAGCTGTTGAGGAGAAACGTGTTTACATCTGCAGCCGATGCCCGTATGCATTCCACCGACATGAGACTGTTGTGAATCACCTTCAGCGCCATGGCACTTCAGAGGGATTGTGCTGTACCTTCTGTGATTACCGTTCCGTGCATATGTCGACTCTACGAGACCATGCAAGGTGTCATTTTCAGCCAATGCGCCACTACAAGCCGCAGGCATACATGAAATGTGATTCGTTGGAGATTTGGAGTACGGCCAGTGATGGCACCAGGACATTGCTGTTTCGAGATGATGGAGATGATAATTATTGCCCGAAACTTGATGACTGTGATGATGCTGGTGAAGATGATGCAACACCATCGAGCCCCACTTCGTCAACACCAACATCCTCTACCTCAAGTTCGTCTTCAACAGTGTCCAGCTCTCCTGAACTACGCTTGAATAATAAAGACCTTGAGCCTCCGCTCATGGTACCTGTCAAGCAAGAGCTAGATGATGTAGTTTTGGCAAGCAAGGAAACGCTTGAGGACTTAGTGAGCAGTGTTGTTGTGCTCAATGATTCAAAAGAAGAAATGCCTCCAGGTTGTAAGACGCAAGTAGTCAACATTGTTGTCTTGGATGGCACAAAACAACTGAATGAAATGGAAGAAGCTGAAGTTGCACATACAGAACACAAGAGTGAAAGCGAAACTGAATGCAAAGAAGATGGAGAAAGTGCGCAAGATCTCTTTAACCGTATTTGCAATCCTGATGCCATGGAGTATGAAGACGTGGAAGATGAGAAGGATGTGTACTGTGAAGCAATGGATGAGGATCCAGATGTTGCTGATGAGGTGGAATGTGAAACTATTGAGGAGGATTGTGCTGACCGTGGAGCGCTTGTTGCAGAGACAGACCCATTGCTGAAGGCTTCTGTTAAGCATTGCGAGCACAATGAATTTTTGGATATAAGTGAAGCAGATGAAAGTGAAGTGGCTGCAGAATGTAAGGACACATTACTGCATAGTATAGAGCAGAACAGTCACCTTGCAACAGATGTCCTAGATGATTCAGAAACCTCAGCTGCTGTTACTGATGAATGCCTGAAACAGGTGTTAAAAATGGGCATAGCCTCTGATAGGAATATTTCCTATGACATAAAGAAACTTGAAACTAGCAGAACTGGTTGTTCCTCTAATATTGGTAGTTTGCAAGACGGTACGGCAGTAGAAGCTGTTAGTGGTCATCCATGCATTAGTCCAGAGGAATCTGCCCTGTCCAATTCACCCATTAATCTAGAGCTGGACGAGTGCGGTTTTGAAGGTGCTAGGTACGATTTGCAGTCAGAGGGGCACAGCCCATGTGAAACGCAAAGTGAATGTGATGATTTCCCAGGACCCAGTGCTGTGCAAGACTCTAAGCAAAGTTATATGCCATTGAGCCACTGTCAAGAGGTCAGCTTAAATGCTCATAAAGATAATTTCTGTGTGGCTGGAGAAGACAGCAGTGCAGAAGATAGGGAACCAGTTCAGTTATTGTCTAATCTGCCAAGCTTGGATGCCACAAATAAAGAACATAGCTGTCAGGAAGTAAGGGAAGGATCGGAAGGCGATGAGATAGAGCTTAGTGTAGGGCATGGTTGCCAGGAAGGACCAGAAGCTGATGAGATTGATAAACTTCGGTTGGATGCTGATGCAGCCGCTTGCCTAGTGCCAGATGACGTAGTGGAAATTGAAATTGGTTCATCACTGCCTACCATTAAAACATATTCTGGTGATGACACTGTGCTTGTACCACAGGATGTATTTGAAATGCAGTCACCTACTGTGCTTCAGCGTAGCATCATAGTTCCGGAGCCTGACCGAGGTGACGGGCTAACTGATGTAGCAGTGCAGGGTGCTACTGTTGACTTGAAACTTTCTCCTGAGCACAGTGACAAAGGTGCTTCAGATATTGACAGTGTTTCAGGCATGCTTGATGTGGCAGTGTGATGTTGCTGTAAAAGTGGTACTACTGAAAACATTTCATGTCGCAGTAATATGCTGTGCGTTTTAAGTGAAAGTCCAGTTATTGTTTCCTCTACTAAGTTACTTTATTTCTTGTTATTGTTTCTATCACTCCCCCCCCCTCCAATGTACAGACCATTTATTGTTTTCGTTGCTGTCTTATGTGCACCAGTCCCCTTTACATTTCTTAGTGTAGTTAATGGGATCACTTCTGGCTGCATAGTGTTGTGGAATCAATGTCAGCTGTGCCGGCATTTGGTCATCGCAGTCACAGATTTTTATTGCCCATTTAATGGAAACACCTAAGGCCTTTATATATATATATATATATACATACATATAAATATATATAAAGAAAACCTACTGCTGCATTTTTTAGCAGTCGTGCTGTCTGTCTTCTTGGCGTATTAATAGTGTGCAATGCTAGTTGCATTCTTGTATTTATCAACCATTATTGTACCCTTTTATACACATTTATATGCTTTGTTGCTTTTACATAATTGTGCACTGCATAGTAATTACTTGGATAACTGTTGTGTTTTGCATGGTTTACTTTGGCTAACCAGTATGTGTTACACGTATCACTTTTAAAGAAGTTGCAGTGTATGGTTATTTATCTCTGTAATTAAGCTCCTCAGATTGTGCTATGCGGTAAAAATGAAGCAGTAGTAGCGAGAGAGTTCACTGTATGACTGTGGTTTCAGTCCCTTGAGCTTGCAAGCTTTTTTTTTCCCTAGTCAAGTTCATATCTGATATGTAGTAACTGGACTATCGCATAAAACTTGTGGTTGTGGGTATGTCAAAGTGCACGTACTGGTGCGCAGTGTACAATAGTATGTGTGGTTTTTACCCAAAGTGTCCAATATTTTCTTGTCCTCTCCCACTTTTTTTTTTGTATTTATCATTACTGTTGTGCTGAACTGTTGGCTGTGGTAGCCGCTCGTCTTTGAGTTGTTACAGGTTCACACATCATTCATGCACTGTGTGTATAGCCATGTCAAGACAGCAAGTTGAAATGTATACATGTGTGTGTTGGCATGTCTTGGGGTGGGGGAAACACATGGACCACTTATTTTTTGCAGCTACAGGTTCCTTACATCGTGTGATCTGCATCAAGCTTGTGTGAAAAAAAAAAATACTGAAAAGAGCAGCATAATTGCTTGCAAAATTATTGTCACAAGCTCAGGTTGATTGTAATATTGAATTGCTGCCGAACCTGTGGATTAAGTGAATATTGAAGGTGTTATGGCCACTTTCGAGGGGCTCAATATTTCATGAAAGCTAGTTCAACCAAATCTTGCGTAAAGACCAAAAAACCTTTAGAGAGAGGACTTTAATTGTGCTTGGCCATCGACAATAAAGACATCCAACTTCTTTCTTTATATTTTTCTGTGCACAAGACTGTTGCTTGGTTTTTCAGTGGCCTGTAGAGGTAACTTGCTGGTGCAACCACTTGACGGCCTCTGGCATTGCCATTGCTCCGACTTGCAGTGGCAAATAGACAGTATGAAAGTGACGTATGTCTGCCATTAGATCCTGCGCTTTTGATAGTGAAAGGCACTGCATAATGACATTTAAGAGAAGGTTGAAATGTTTTTTTTTTCAACTGTGTTCTTTGTGCTGCATCATTAAAGGCTCAAACATATTCAAACTGGACATGCCAGCATGAGTGTGGTGCCTTTCAAGGAATATATTCACAAAGAAAATTTGTTAGAAAGACACATGAATATATAATGAGTGCAAAAAGAGGGGTTTGGAAAGCTGCAAGAGAGCGCAAGCACTCTACTATGCGAGTTTGCAGGTTTTCTGCTGCATGCAGCAGAATATAAGGCTTGCATGTTCACAGCAGCATTGTCTGCAGATCGAGCATGCTTTCTTGCTGTGTTCAAGGAGTGTTTCAGTGCCTTTTTAAGCATGCAGCTTCCATACAATCTTAACCGCAGGATGCACAAGGTTTTGTTCACTATATATCAAACAGTTCCATGCACTTTGAAGCCTTGAATAATGAACTTTTGTTCATTATTCACATGGGTTCATTATACACATGGGTTCATTGTGAAGGAAAGGACAGACAAAAAGCTCATTGGTGCTTGAGTCTAACAGGGTTCTTGTTGATTGTAGTACGACAGCTCAAAGTAAGTAGGTTTAATAACCTGCTGTTTTGTACACATTTATTGCAGTTCTAGATTCTAAAGAGGGCTAGGGCTAATAATGTGAGTAGACTGAACTATATTGATATTAATTTTGTCATTAGTTAAGAAAAATAGAAACTGGCATTTTGCATTCAGTGTGAAACTTATAATCTAAACTATTGTAAAGTTTACATGGAATTCCCAAGCCAATATGTCCTGCTTATTTGCCATACTGTTACATGTGCCACTGCAAAAGTTTCCCTTGAGAGGAGATCAATCTAAGCATGGTGTTAGAACCAGAAAGAGTTTCATCTTTTTCTCAAGAATTTTTGTACACTGTCAATACTAATGGAAGAAACAAAAGTTGGAGCATTGTGGTGCCATTGTGGGGTTGAAAATCTGCAATGTCCATTTTTGTGTAAGCAGTAAGTTTATTTATATTGGGAGTTTATTATAACCATGTTTAACTGTAACATGCACTCACTGCATTTGCATGTGTGCAACAACTAGACCGAAGTAACTTGGAAAAGGTACAACCTTTGGAAAAAGAAATGAAGCTACTTCGGGCATGAGTTATTGCATCCTAGCTAGATCATGTGGTGCCCATGGATTTCCTGGTGGCAAGAATGACAATTCATCCTTGTCTTCATCCTTGTTCATGAAAGTTCATGGAAGGCAAGGACGAGAGTTCGGCTAGCTTGCCAGACATTTCAAGCATTGGGGATGCAATGCAGACCTCCCGGAGTTACCTGCCTTCATGTGCACAGTGGCTTCGTTTCTCATGATAGATTCTGCATATTAACATATGAACTATGGGTTCAGATGTACTGTTGCCACTTAGAGTGACGATTAAATATATCACTGTAAAAGTGTAGCTTTGATCAATGCCTTGCATCTGGCACCATATAATAGCTTGTACATGCTTGCATTTCTAAGTGTAAGCTAGAACTTGGACAGTAATATGATTCTACCATTAGTAAAGTTCAGAGAAAAAAATTTCAGTAAAGTAGTTTTCACATGATTTAGGCTGGTGGCAAGGTGCCACAGCTCTGCATGTGCCCCATAGTATTAACACTTGTAGGTAATGACATCTAATATTTGTTGCCCTTCTGCAAAGTGGAAGCAACAAGGCATTCTTTTAAGAGGGAACACCTGAATACTAGAGTAGGAGCAACTCATGTTGGTTCAAGTATAGTATTGCATCATGAAGTTTGTACAGTAGTAGTAGTAGTTTTGTAATAAAAAAGCGGAAAAGGAGGTAGGAAATGAAGGGCCATGGGCATCAGAACTGTATCGCTCCTCAGTGGACCCTGAACTGTCCCGCGGCCATGAGAAAGATGTAGGTGAAGAGAAAAGGTAGGAGAGAGGAAAGTTGCGCTATAACAGATGTAGAGAAAAGTGAAAAGGGAGAAAATATACTATAAAAAATATGTGGATCCCAGGCGCTGTGGGGATTGACGTAAGCAAAACTTTCTGTGCTGTTTGCGTCGATCAAGGACAAATAGCAGTGATGTTGACAGTAAATGTTTAATTTCTTAACCATTTAGTCTAATGCGAAATTGGCAAGTTGATGTTAAATGTTACCTTGCGTGCATCACAGCTGTTTGTCTGCATAGTACACAGAACATGCAGCAAGATGCGTTTGCTTGAGTTGTCGTGCACCATTGTTCATAACCTCGAGAAGGTTAGTATTGCCATTGCCTCGCACGGCACATCGCATCGTGGCTGGCAGAAGTGTTAAACTTTAATTGAATTAAGGGGACATACGTGCCAACACCGCAATCGGACTATGAGGCACGGCGTAGTGGCAGATTATGAATGAATTTCGACATGCTGGTGTTTAACGTGCACCTAAATTTAAATGCATGAGCATATTTGTATTTCCCTCCCATCAAAATGTGGCTGCTGTGGTCGGGATCGAACCCATGACTTCGAGAAATGTCATAGCCGCAAAGCTACTACGGTGGGCACAGAAGTGCTGATTTGACGTGCGACCACTTCCGTAGTGTTTATAAACCCTATGGTGCTTTAATGTGGCTTTGCATCTGCACGCCTTGCGTCAGTTGTCCACTTAACACATGGTGTTTCTTTTTTTCCCCAGAAATAGCAGAAAGTCCAGTACCTTCAGTTTGCTCATAACCAATGCCGTGTCTATAGTAGTAGCGTTTCCTCCCTTTGCCACAGCACCTTCTTCCTCACCCTCATTTGCCCCCCCCTCCCACCGTTATGGAAATTGCGAGCTAAGAGTGGAAAGGCTGTTATTCACTCGCTTCGTGACTGCGTTGGTTGTATCCGTTCTGTGCCTCCACTCCCTTCCTGCTCTATACCTTTCTATCTACCTTCCCTCTGGACTTGCACATTAGTAGAAAGGTAAGCGCTGCATTTTCTGCAATGCTTTTGTGGGGGGTCACGGATAATTACAGCTGTCAAAAGGCTAATGTGGCAATAGCCCAGAGAGCTCCAGAGAGTATTGTGTACATGTGACCTGATGGAAAGGTCCAAACGAGCTTGCATCACCTTTCTTCTCTGCCATGGTCCTTCCATGTATATACACGCTCTGAACCACCTCTGGACGCGGCATGCAAGACAGCCACAGCAGCAGCACCAGCAGTGGAAAAGTCGAAGGAGCAGGCAAAGAAAGCTTTGCTTTAGAAAATGCATTGGAATACAAGAAATACATGAATTGTACAAGACAGTTCAGACAGCCTTTACACCCCACTATTTCTGACAGCCAGTAGGTTTCTTGATTTTTATTTCCTGTCGGGGAGACTTGTCAGCTCAGGACTGCTGTTCGTCCACTGCATTATCCATGCAGCTTTATTTTTACATCTTTGCAAGAAAAGATAGGCTAGACACAGCACTGTGGTTGATGCATTCATGGAGCCTTTAAACAACTTTTGATTATGTGAAAGTGAATGTTTCAAGCAAAGTAAGTGGTCATATATCTATATTCCAGATGTTCCTTGCATAGTGCAGGGTGCTCATGAGATTCTATAGCTTGTTAACCCTTTCTGGTCCCATGATTCCTGTAGGAATCTTAATGCTTCACTCGGACTACCTGACAGTGAGAAGAAATGAAGCCATAACTAATCTGCGAATTCGCAGTGCCAGCTATTGAGCTAACTAATCTGCAAAACTTGGACTGCATAAATTGTCTCTCTCGAATGTAAAAAAAGTCCACACCTTGCTGCACTGCAATTAGGCCTCTGTGCTGCTCCTCTGGAGCCTACCGCCTCCTGTTCGCTACATGACTTTTGGGGCATGCAGACAGCCTTCAAATAATTCGTGAACATATTTCGCACACTTATGACTGAAAATTTAGGCATTTGAGATGTTGCAAGCTGCTCACAATACGAGTTCATAATAGAAGGTTTCAATATGTGTGTGTGTGTGTGTGCGTGTGTGAACGAACAAGAAAGAAAATCGAGGGGCCCGATTTTTATTAGTCATTCATATCATAAGAAGCCAACAAACAATGACACCAAGGACAGCATAGGGGAAATTATCCATAGTTCTCAATTTAATTAACGAAATGATAAATAAATAGAAATGTAAGTGGATGAAAAAGCTGGCTGCAGGCGGGATATGAATGCATGTCTTCACATTACGCGTGAAAATATATATTCAGGCAAGTGGAACATACATAGTGAAACATACCTAGTGACACAAGTTTGCATCAAAGATGTTCATTGAAGAGCGGCACATACTCGGTGGCACATACCCAGCGACCCAAGCAGGCCCGACGGTTGTATTCGAACCCAGTTCCCTTGGCACAGCAGCCTGATGCTCTACACATTAGACCATGGACTACCCAAGTTACCCAGTGACCCAAGTTGGTATGAAATAGCACAGATATATGGACAGACAGACATGGAAGCATATTGCAAATTGGGTGAAGTTCCCAAATAATGCCGATTGCATTTAAAAAAATAGCGCTTACTATTGGTCATGATGGGCGACAAACTGAAACAAGATAGATGTGCTCCAACGTGTGAAGGATGTACACAGTTTTCAACATTCGGTGATAAATATGGTGCTCAGTGGTAAGAGAGACAGAGAAAAGAAAAGGCATAGAGGTTAACGAGATGGGTGTTCAGCTGGCTATCCTGCATGGCTAAAGGGTATTGAAAGGAAGAAGGCAAATGAAAAACGGAGAGCATTCACGTGCACAGTAGCAGACATAGGGTGTTGCCTAAGGTCTTCTCAGGTCCATTGTGCGTCTTGTCAGGTCTGTTGATGCTTCGCACAACACTATACTGATATAGCTCAGGTTCTGTGTATCGCAATACACAGAACCTGAGCTATATCAGTATAGTGTTGTGCGAAGCATCAACACTATACTTGGAACCAACATCACTCTTGGAACCTGCTTTGCCTTGATAACAGGGAGCTATACTCCTCAGTAGTTCCGTGCAGCACTGTGTAAGCTGCGGGCATCTCGAACAATCAGGAGGGTAAACACAACTAAAGGTATCCGTCCAGGCTTTGTTGTCATTACATGCTGTTGTCCCTTGCTTGGTTGCGTGCACAAGCATCTGCATTTGCAGGTTTTGCCGCCTTGATTTAGCTGCATGTTCGGACTAAGCTTTATCTTGGAGCAGATTTTTTCTGGCCACTGTGGCACTCATACTGACAAGGCATTCTGAATTTGTACACCAGTAGCCAAAAAAGCCCTCGACTGTATAGCCAGTTGCTAAACATAGTGTAACTTCAGATCTTGACTTTTAAGCCTGAACAACACCAATGTTACATGCCCCGATTCCTGCAAAAAAATGGAATGACCCATTGCAGTAGTTAATTTTGATTTTATTCACATGTTATTGTACTGTGATATTGCCCTACAACCTATAATGAAGGTTGGTTTGTTTTGTCATATCAGTGAGATGTTTTTTTTTATTTCTTTCACCTACGTCAAGCTCAGAAAATGCACATGATTAAAACCACTGTTCCAGACCTTGGAAGCATGGGATAAATACAAGTATGTCTCCAACGTATAGGTGTATATATATATATAACTGCAACATTTTTGTACACTATGGAGAAAATATGTGGCTAATACTATGCACAATGCAAATCATGAAACAAATTAAATATTTTTTTGCAGGCAAGGATAGATTTAAAGGGGCCCTGAAACACTTTTTGAACATAGTAAGAAAGCATTGCCAATCTGTTGTACAGACTGCTGTGAACATGTGAGCCAGATATTACTGCACTGCATGTAGCAGGGAAATTAAAATCCTGTGTCAAAAACAGCTAAAAATTTCTTGCTCTAGCTTTCGCATTGCCAACATGCAGTGACATTGAAAGCAGCTGGCCCACCAACGCTATTGGCTGATTTCGCGATTGTGAGAGCATTCTCAGTAATACATAATTACTAATTTTGAGTTAAGTGAAAAATATATATATATGTCTACAATCTCAAAAAGACAGGAAAATAATTTCATCCTTGAAGTGCGCGTGGCCTCCAAGATGTCAGTGGCATGCTGTGTGGCGTAGTCTACTGCGACCGTCGCAGGGTGCCATGATGAGACCTTTCTCTGCTGCGACACTCAACTTTTGGTGTGTGCTTCACACTCTTGGCTTCTCTGCTGTGTACCTTCCAGTGCACTAGAAGAGACGAAAAGAGAGAAAAAACCGGATATCGGAGCAATAACTCCACTTAAAGTCGAAGGATATGAAAACATTTTGCGGCATGAGATTCCTGGGACAACATACTTTAATAGTGAGGCCATTCTTTAATTAATTAGATAAGTTTTTCAGGGTCCCTTTAAAGGGGGACGGGAGGGCAACTGACTCTCCCACTCACGTACCCTGAACTTGGACAGAAAAAGTTGGTGATCTGCAAATGACAGACAGACAGACAGACAGACAGACAGACAGACAGACAGACAGACAGACAACGAACTTTATTTTCTGCAAATGACAACAAGGCATTTTTCTCCCTCAAATATTTGTGGTGCCTTTTTGAACATGAACTGTTCTCTTCAGGCACTTATAGTTTGGATTTTGCCCAATCTTTAGCATCATTTGCCTGTGTGTTATAATAATTCTCTGCTGTATTACCAGTTGTTGTTTTTAACATGTTGTTGTTGTATGCTTCACACAAACGTACTGCAATGAACATAGATAAAAGAAATTCTAATTTATAAAAGGATATTCTTGGCTTCAAGGATTTCTAATTGCAGTAGAAAAGTTTTGACTTTTCAGAAGGTGCACATATACATTACTTCAAAAACGGGTTCCTGAAGTACTTTAAAAACAGTCAGCATTTCACGCTACTATATCTAAATTTTAAATATATATTAAAAAAGGGGGGTGTATTCTTGTATCTTGAGCATCAAAAATCACATAGTGCATTGATGGTAACAACAACAAAAAAAAAGTTCTCCCTAGGCTGACACACAAATCTGCCCCTGTCTACAGATCTCTGTATTGAATATAATTTCCTATGTGAGAACTTGATTGATATTGAAGTATCTACCCTTAGATTGGACAATGCTGACATGATTATCATTCCAGCTCCTTGTGATCAAGCTGCCATTTCCCCAAAAGAAATCCCATAATTAATAATGGTTTGATTATTACAATTTTTTTGTGTGATGCAGAGACTAAAATGACTTTCATGGTGAACCATGAGGCTATTACACTTGGCACATGATATCTGCAGAAGGCTGCAAGAAAAGTAATGCAGTTTTACATGAATATATAATGCCATGTAACCATATTTGTTACATCCTCGCAGCAGCGATAATATGCTTTGTGAAGCCTATTAGTATCTGATTTGAACAAATAAAGAAAACCTGCTATTGCAGCTAGGTTAATTTTTTTTATTACATACTGCAGACTCGAGCGAAGACATAAAAATGCAAAAACACAATAAAAAAAGTAATGACAGAACATGTTGGAATTCCAACAAAGGTGACATGCTTTAATGCGTGGTCTAGATAGTTTAAAACATTAATGGTGAGTGGAAAAAAAAGAGTATTTGAATGTGTCAGTTTTGGTAAAATACTGAGTTAGGGCGCACCGGCAGTGGTGTTGTATGGCTGGTTAAGAGGGGCGTTGCATATGGTGAATATTATGTGGACAAGTGGACACACATATTACATGAAAAAATACAATTATTATCAAACCAATGAACTGTAATCAAGGAAATGTTTATATTGCACAGTTAAAGCCTACCGATGTCATTCCATTCTCCGATGTCATTCCATTTCTTACAATTATGCTGCAACTGCATGTCTAAATATTCATCGTTAAAGATGCCCTCCAACACTTTTTGAACATGGTGCATGACAATGCATGCTCTCTCGAATATTTTAGTTGGATATTGTACATAGACACAAAGCAAGTTGCTAACAGCAAAATACCCCCGGCCCTTTCTTTCAGTTTATTGAAGTCCTTGCTACTTCACACATTTATTCTGGCGGTGTACAAAGCATGATGACCAGATCTCTTCCGATGTTGCATCTGATTGACACTTCCAGTGAGAGCAAATCTTTCTTAACAATCCTATTACCATTCAAAACATGCATTTCCAGAGATCTAAAACAGGCAGCAATCTGGCAGGGAATTGCGCTGCATGTGCAGACCCCCTTTAACCTCACCCATAGTTTAGCTAGTTACCAAGATCGGCAATCATGCGAGGCCCGAGAATTGGTGGAGACTAACCAGAGGGAGTTGTCATGCATAGGCGCGCCATCACTCATTCTTATTGAGGAAGAGCTTTTGTATCACAACCCTTTGGATCCTAGGCATTTTTGCCTATTGTGCGTCGTAGGTTTTTCCAAAGTGCAGTGAATTCACTTTCTATCTAACTAAAATATTAGTAGGCTTTAAATTCAAATGATGTATATTGGCAATATATAGCTGAACATTTCATAAAGTTTTTTAATCTGAGAATTCATACAGAAATTAATATTTATGCTAATTATTTTAATGGCCATAATTAGTGTTTCACAGGCATCATGGTCTTTTTTACTATTATTGTCACTTGAAGAAACCTCATAATCAACATCAGGATCCTCCGAATTAGTTCACAAGAAGTTCTTGAATCTGCATCGTTCAAAACAAATGCAGGCTTTTTGCTAGGGTTCACTATCCCAAAAATAGGATATGCGGGCAACGTCAACAGATACTGATAAGCGACAGATATCTGTCATACAAAACCAACACCTGTCATACAATTTGAGTTTAACCTACTTTTGTATAGATGGTGCAACCAGTCTATGGATGTTTCATGTTCTTGAGTTAACTCAGGAAAGGCAGGGAGTGTGCGGAAAATGTGGTACGGCTTTACTCAGGCATGGCCCGAGTAAGGCATACTCATACTCAACGTGTACTAGCCCAGGCATGCATCGGTGCCCGGCAGTGGCGTAGCCAGAAATTTCGTTTGGGGGCGTGGGGTGGGCTCACATTCCAGCTCAGCCTGCTCCTTATAGAATTTGTCGAGGGATAAAATACATCAATGATAACTGCATTGCCATTGCCAAAGATGCTGCAAACAAATTCTTGAGCGCTAAGCACTGTAAAGACATGTAAAATATGTATTTTTTCATAAAAGAATATATTCGTATGTCCCAAAAAACTGTTCCAGAAATAACTGATATCAATGCTTCCAACTTTCTTGTCTATTTAAAAGAATATATCACACGAACTTTAGAACTATATTAGTTCGAAGCCAGCAAAGGAGTGCATGCTGCTCATATAAATAACGTGAAGGCCATGAAATGAAGAAGTTGACAAACACTTTAATGAAATTTTGTAATTCAAGAACCTTTTTTACATTTTTGTACACATGCAACAGCCAGCGAAAAATCTCAATGATGCTGTCCTTCATTCAAATGTAATGAGCAGGAGCAGCTGTCACCGCTCGTGTATTGTGAGTAATTGCAGCGAAATTATAGTCGCAGCAGAGAGCACATATGAAAAGCAGGTGTTCAGCAATATTTACTTTAGAAATGCGAAAATACAATGGAATATAAAAATGCCAAGATACAGCTTCATAAAGGGCAAAAAAGTGTCACTGGAAACAAAGTTCATTGCATGTATACACAAAAGCTCACAACAAGATATTTATATATACGTATAAGTCTCCAATAAATCTACGTATATAAACAAAAGTCACTGTACATTGTGCATCAAAGAAGGTAAATAAGAATGTTGTGCAGTCACAGGTCACAGAAACCTAAGGCCTTCCTCCATTCTCCCTGATGCATCGCACGCGACGAAAGGCGGCGCCCTTCCTTCCCGCTTTTCTCCCTTGCACACACAAGACTGATCCACCATCGTCGACTCACCTACCTCCCCTCCCCCCTATGCTTTCACTCGCACGTACAGCTTGTGGCGTGCGGTCACAATGTTATCGCCCCTGAGATTTGATCAATAAGCGCGAAAAGATGCACCGAGCAAGATAACTGAAAATTTAATGACGTTTCAGCTCCCGATACGGGAGCCTTGTTCATAGTGAAACTGACAACAGAGATGCAACATGTTTAAGTAGGTTTCAGTACATAATGCAAGCAGCGAGTGTACACCGTCGGAAGTGTCCCGCCATGCCTTTCAGCATGTGCGCTGTGGTCTGTATGTGCAAGGATTATAGATGCAGGCATGAAGCAAGCTTGTTTTGCTTGGCCAGGACACGTGCACTTGCCAAGTCAATATTGTGGCCTGTACATTCCATATGTTTAACAAGGGCACTCACGGTTACGCAGTTTCTTGACGTCATACTCATGCTGTTTCACACGTTTCTTCAAGTTACCTGTCTCGCCGTTATAGTTGTAATCACAGTTCTCGCACGTTATGGCGTAGACTATACCGAGGAAATTCCCCTGTGGCAATTAGTCTTTTACGTTTACTAAAACGTTTCTTAGTTTGTGGGTTGGTACATGCGCAATTTTGACGTCATACCTGCGTATAATACGAGCGATGGTCTCACTTGTGCCAGGGACATATGGAATGGCAGCTGACTTCTTCAAAGATGACGCAGAATGCTGTCTTTCTAGTAGTGACCCTTCTTTCCTTACTGAGGACAAGAAGGACGGAGTGTAGCCACAGGTTCTTATATCTTCACAGATGCTCCCAATATCACACATGCAGTCCTCCTGTCTTGTGCAAATGGTTTTTGCTTGCTGGAGCAGCGTAGCAGGAACAGACCTTTTGTGTAAAAGCGGATGTACTGAGTTGAAATGCAGGTACCGGCTTGTTTGTGTGGGCTTCCTGTAGACGTTGAAAGAAAGGCCATAGTCATTGCGCTTGACAATAATATCAAGAAATTGAAGACAACTGTATGCTTCTTGCTTGACAGTAAACTGAATCGCCTGCTGCTGTTAAGACAAACAGTGAAGGCAGCGAGAGCATCCTTGTGAATTATGGATAAGCAATCATCTACATATCCCAAGAAAACCTTTGGAGAAGGGATAAAAGATGAAAATGCCCGACGTTCGACATCCTCCGTGACCAGATTCACAGCAGAAACTGATATAAATGCACCCACAGCCGTAGCATGCCTTTGTAGGTAAAAATTCTGTTGGAAGACGAAGTATATATTCGACAAATGGAACCTAAGGAGACAGGACAGGTCTGAAATGTCAATCAGAGACTTATTGGGCAGCGACCCGCCAGCTTCGAGGGCATCGGAGCAAACCTTTACAGTTCTATTGGAGCGCTTGTCAATAGTGAATTAAATCAAACGAGACCATGACGTCATCATGAGCAGGAACAACGTGCCATATGTGTACGATAAATTTACCAGAATTGCGTACTTGAGTGCCGCTTTTTTTAACGAGTGACGAAATGATCCGGTGTAAGAAACCGGAAACCTTGTACAGAGGTGAGCGAGTGTAGTCAACAATGGGCGTATAAGAACACCTTGCTTGTGTATCTTTGGTAGGCCATAAAGTGCAGGAGCTTATCCGTTGTGACAAAATAGTCTGTAATAGTGATTTATACTGGAGCGGGACCAAATGGAAGTCGTCAGCTAGAAGCTTTTGGAAGTCCCTTTGCAGTTTTCCTGAGATCACACGTCAGGTGACCATAGGTATTGGCATCACTAACCAGTGCCAGCATCTTTTTGATGTAGTCCCCACTATCAAGCAAAACAGTTGCGTTTCCTTTGTCAGCCGGAAGAATGATGATGCCTGGATTGCGTCGAAGCCAATTGATAGCCTCATGTTCCTCCAGTGACAGTGCGGAGTTTGAATAAGGGTTTTGAAGCCTAGAAGGCACCTTAATAACACGCGTGCGAGCTTCGTCATGTCTAGTGGCATCGACTTGGCTTAGAGCCTTTTTAACAGCACAAATCAGCTACTTCGCATCTTGTGTGGGCCATGTGCTAAAGTTTAGACTAAGGCTCAGGACAGAGTTCCGCTTTGTCAGGCTTATAGGAAGAAAGATCGTGTATAGCCTCTCTTGGTAAACTTCGGGACGTACCGTTTCAGGATGGTCGCAGGCTTTCAAGCTTGGCATGGTGCATGACGTCGTTATTTCGTGTCACGCTTGCTTGAAAGTTAGTGTGTAGCTGAACTGAAGCAAATTCGGCAGGGCACAGGAACTCTAGTTGGCGACGGGCATAGAAGGTACCATTTTCCAGCATACGAACCTTAACCTTGCATTCCGATATTCTTGCTTGTAGTAGCAGTCGTTCAGCCCTTGAAATCACACCGTCCTTTCGCGTTTATTCAGAATGTATTTCTCTGGCCAGACGTGCTGCCATCAAACTTTCGATTTCAGCTCTTGGAGTTTACACGGAACATGACGGCGATGGCAGGAATGCGCCTGAAGTGTCCATATAATAGCTATCACAATAATATAATAAGAGTATCAGAGTCCTGTGGCCCATCACTTTCCGCAAAAGAAGAAGTAACAAAATCGAGCTTTCACCATGCAACAATTCGCTGTGCCGCAACAATGTTTCTTTCTTTCTTTTGTGGGGCGGGGGCACCGAACTGAGAAATAAACGCAAAGGAAAGCATGTTGGCCACAATCGAATGCCTACTTTGGGTGCCTAAAGTGGTTACCGAAGGAATATCGAAGAGAATGTGAGACACTTGGTCTGCAGAGAACCATATGCATACTTCTCGGTGTCCTACACCTGCGAGACAAAAGACTTTACGGAGAGGATGCAATAACATCAAAGTTAAGGTGATGCTCTCAAGCCGAGGTGTTGCAATCCGAGTCCCCACAGTGATGGCAGCGAGTGACCATTGTTTCTTTTTCTCTTCTGCTAGCCAGAAAGTGTCCCAAACTCTGGCAGGCCAAAATCAACTCAGCCCGAGAAAAACGAACGCGCACCAAAGTGTGTTGCACGCTGGTCGGGGCAACAAGAGAAAAACGCATGCATTCTGGCTGGCTCTGGCAGCCTGCGAATAGCGAGAACAAGAAAATTGAAGAGGCTGAATGTGTCCTCGCGAATAAAAGTCAAAGTAGAAAAAATAAATAAGAAAGTAGTTACCTTTGCTGGCTTTACTGTCTTGACATCGATGCTTTGGCTCAGGTGAAAAAACTGTTGATATTCTTTTCTGCTACATGACGGTGCAAATGAACCACCACAATGTTTCGTCTCATATGACCTCACTGCGTGCTTTGCCAACTTCTATGATAGCGTGTTGATTTGGCTTGTCTCATTGTATGGTTGGATGTACGACTTTATAAAAGTCAATGCACCTTTGGTAACAAATGTTTATAAGAATTTTATGCCCATAAAGTTTAGCAATTGAAATCCATACACTCCGTAGATTCCGGGGCCTCCACGGCATGCCGCGACAAGCCTGCTCGCCATCAAAACGCCCTTGAAACTTTGTGCTCGGATGGGACTTCTTGCGTTATGTGACTCCAGGTGCATGGTATTTGCTGCGATATCCAGCCCGAGTTCGCAATATTTGTGCGAAAATGTCTTTTCGAGCATAAAAAAGACATTCTAGACAAAATCCAGAATGATTTCCGGCGCCGGGGTTGTTTTGGTCGGTGGTGCTTGACAGCACGAAAAAATTTCAAGGGGGGGGGGGGGGGGGGGTTGAAGCCCCAGCCAGGCTATAGCCAGGGGCTGGCTACGCCCCTGGTGCCCGGGCAAGTATATCCAGGCGCAGCACTCAAAGGGTTAAACGTTGGCAGCAGATGCATGCGCTCATGGGTGGTTGTGTTCCGTTTTTGTTTTCCTGGTTGTCTTGCTGTTTTTATTGCTTGTTGACTGGTGTATACAGTATATTGAAGTCAACACAATCAATTTTGATTCTGTAGTCAGCACTGCATTCTGTGTCCCACGTTTGCACTGTTTCTTCGCCACAATGCTATCGTTGTTCGGTGCAACTTAGCTATACGAATATGATAAATGTCTATAACAAAATGTGCATTAAAGGGCACTTGTTTTGCATTTTTTGCCTTGAGTGACAATCATTTGCTTGAGTTGTGAACAATGCTGTCATTGCGGAAGCACAGTCATTTCATTTGTGCTGTGCTCCAGTGGCTTTACTGCATACTTCTCAGTTGCATGCAAACATTGTGGAATCGCCTCTGCAAAGATTGTTCCAACACAGGTTGCACAGGCCCCTTTCTTTTTTTGTTCCTCCTCAGAAGAAGGGGCTGTGCTTGTTCCTCTGGACATTCTTTTCATTCATGATCGAGTGGAACAAAAATATGGAATGTGGTTCATCAATCCTCCTGTTTAGATTAAATTTCAATTTATTTTCTTTAAATGTTTTAAGTTACAAGAGAAGAAAGACACTAAAAGTGTGGGGTGGCTGTCAGAGGTCCCTGCTCCTACATACAGATGCAGCAGCATAACACATACAAACAGCTCACTTTGGTATTTACATAAAATATAAGTATGGTATATGGACATTTTCTATATACAAAACAAATCACCTTGATCGCCACTGTGCATACTATACAAGACTAGTACAAAAATGACAACAAAGACAGCTACCGCAGTATTATTAGAAGCAAAAAATAATTAACAACTACACAACGAGACAACATTCATTCAGCTTATCAAGGATCTGTCAATCAGAATAATGTTATATTATCAGATAGTATCCATGTCAACTTAAGTTTAATTATGATAACATAACTTGTTATTAATTACTAACTTCTTATTTGTCTCCTAAACACAGTGCGACTGGAAACAAAATCACCCTTTCCCTTAAATTTATTTACTATTTCGATCCATTGAGAGGCAGTGGAATAGTGTCATAATGTGTTCTTACCAGAGGTATGTGAGCTTTTGGTTCTCATATGAAATAGTAGGTTGACCGTTCACACAGTGATACGAGATGCCATATTCTCTTTCTTCATCATTTGTAATAATTTGAAATAACATAATTGATTTGCTTGTATCATGAAATATTTGGAAAACAGTGGCACTGTTCGCAAATTTATCATACATCCAGAATAGTTGATGTAGAGGCTAAGAGCACAAGCGACAACATCCTTGTGCTTCATTCAAAATTAGCTAAAATAAGCTGAAATCTGTGGTGAGGCCTAGCTGAAAAACTAAATGGAGATATTTCATCTACTGTTATGATAATGATGCCTGTGGTATACGGCCTTCAGAATAGGGTGACATAGTGTTAGTCGCGTTATCATCTTACGGGCTGTGCTGATATCAAATCTCAGTATGATGACAGGCAGAACATTGTGGGAATTTCTCCATGCAGGCATGGTGGAACAAGTTCCAGCAGAGTACTAGGAACAAGGAGGGGTAGGCCATGAATGCATGGTGGCAAACGTAGGACACCCCATTTGTCAATGTATTTTTCTGCAAATGTGTCTATATGTGGTTTGTTAACAGACCTTTTTGCTGTTTACAAACAAAGGCTGTGGTCCACTTTGCAGCTTTACCATTACGTAGATTGTTATACAGTTGTGTATTGCCTGATGTTGGTGATGGCACTGCAAAGTCCCGAGTATTTGACCCTTTGGCAGAAGCTTGCTTTGACTCAGAGGCAGAATGAAGTGGTTGACAGGTCAATTAGATAAAGCATCTCCGGGTAACTTATGACTCTAATCAGTGTGGCACTGCTGTTAACTCTGTACAGGTAAAATTCCAGCTTGTCAATTGATTGTTGTGAACTTATCTGGACAATGGATCTGGCTCATCAAAGCATCTTTAGCTGATGATGTTCTGAAAGCATCTGTCGCTACTCTTAGTCTTTACAAATGTTTAAGCTGCTCCTAGATGATCTGAGAAGGCTACACACATGACTTTGAACAACAACTCGTGGTTTTGCTACTTTTGTATCTATTGATGTTAAAGTGGTCCTCTTCTTTGATAGAAATGTTGTTTCCCTGATTTATGGCAAATGGTGCACAAGAACGAAGATTAAGAAAATTGTTTAGACAACAAGAGTAAACATGTATCAGAGTTCATACAACCCCTTGAAATCCTTGAAAACCCTTCAATTTGGAAAACTAGATTCAAGGGCACTTCAAACTCCTTGAAAATAAACATGCTCCTTGAATTCTTTGAAAACTAGGCTTGAGAGTGATTTTTGAACATTCAACGTAACAAACTCCACATAGGGGCTATGCCATCGACACTGTCTGTTGGGAAACAACTCTAGACAGTTTCTTGTCAGTGTTGCTAAATGATTACAATGCGTCCACAGCCACCAACGACAGGCTTGTTTAAATCACTGTTGCCATCGTGGAGCTAGACAAAGCCAGATCAAGCGACCATGCCATGCCACCATTTTGTTGTTTTGTTAGCTGGTTCACACGCAGCCATCATGGCTCCATTTTTAAGCTCTAGGCTCTAGAGCCTGGCAGAAAGTAAGTTTCAGCAATATGGCTTTAACTCAACGAGTATCTTAAGGCTGAAGTTGGACACTACCAACCATCGTGTCAAAAAGTGATTGAAATCATTACAATGGGAAAGTCAACTTAAAAAAAATGACCCTAAAAGCTTGAAATGTGTGTCCAAGTCGGCAGCTGCTTAGCTGTAAGAAACTGCACTTAAGAATAAAGTGATTTGACTATTTTTCAGTGCATGTGTGAATGAGGTTTGTTTCCCCTCCTTGAATTCTGGCCTTCAAATCCTTGAATTGTCTTTTAATTTTGACTCAGATATCATGTATGAACCCTGTGGTATGCAGTTCTGATCTATCACATGAAAAGCACCAGAGTTCCAAAGAAATAGAAGCTTGTGGTGCTGGTATATGGCCCTTGCATTCTAGTAGACACGAGCTTCAAGAGCACTGCCATTATTTTGCATAAGTATTGAACTTGGCTTTGAAATGACAAAGATATGTTTACTAAGGAAGGTGTGCTTAGGATTGTATCAGCAAAAGGCAGTGCATAGTAATTATATATGCCATGCTTTTATACTATTGTTACTAGCTGGCTCAAGAAATGCTATGCTATATATAGTGTGTAAATTTTCATGGATACAGTTGAACCCACCTACAATGGCCCCACTTAAAGTCACCTCTGACCTACTATGAATTATTTCGCATCTTATAACAGATCTTGCAAGAAGCAACATGGAAAGTCTTTCACTAGGAGGATTGATTTCCTACATACGACCTGTTTGCTGCTTTAGTTAGAATAAATAAAAAGAGCTACACAGTAAAGTGGCATGATGGCCAACTGAAACATATAGTGGGACAGGCATGAGAAACCTTAAATGCATGCCTGAATTTTTGCAGGAAGGATACATTCACACGAGAATGCTAGGCAAAATATACATGACTGTTTCAAGTTTCAATATGACCTACCTAGTGCAACAGTAAACATTTTAGCATCAAGCACCCTCAGAGGGACTGTATAACCATTTTCACAGTGATAGGTTGACTGGCACAAGTTCTTAGGCAGCTTTGGGCCTTTTCCTATGTTTTTCCTCACATATTCTGAAGCATATAGAAGATTTTTGTAGCTGCAGGCACTGGATACACCTGACTTCTTCATTCATGACAGGCTTACCATGCTACAGGTAACCTAAAAAATTATGAAAGCCAGAAGCTAAATGTAGAATACATAAAGAAAAGTTTCACAACAAGAGTTCACAGCTTGAGTAGCATTGTGCTAGGCAACATGCAGAAAACATGTAGATAGGCTGATGAAACTGACATGTCAGGACATGTCAGGACTGTGGGTTGGGACTAATAAAGCGGATTTTAATTGCAAGTGTCAAGCAGTCAGACATTGGCAGCCTTACCCTCATGTAGTGTAGTCAGGATTGACATTGAAAAATTGGTGAAGGCAAGGGTGACAAAGAGCATAGATGTATAAGGTGAGGGTAATGAGAATGAGGTGAGGGCAGAGAAGGATGCTGTGGACCATGACACTATGGTTATCCACTGTTATGCATTGTAGAATGGGCACTAACATGTCCAAACAAAATGGCTAAGCAGTCTGTTAAAAAAAAAAATTGTTGCTCTTGCATGTTGGACTAACTGCCAAGCAGAAATTCAGTACGTGTTTATTGCTTCTATTCCTTTCCCACAGTGCACATTTTCTGGACTGATGTGTGCATTCAGAGAAACTGGTACTTTATACTTAGGTTATATGTTGGATTTGTGAGTAGATATGAAGAGCTGGTGCTGTAAGCATTGGTGAACAATGGATGGTCAGCAAAAATACCATGCCTTATTAAGGAAGTTTTCTATGCTTAAATGCTTCATGTAGCACTTTCTCAGAGTATGCTTATTGTATGGATAGAATATTCATCTTGTCATCATCATCATCATCAGCCTGTTTTATGTCCACTGCAGGACGAAGGCCTCCCTGTGATCTCCAATTACCCTTGTCCTGCGCCAACTGATTGTAACTAGCGCCCGCGAATTTCCTAATTTCATCGCTCCACCTAGTCTTCTGCCGTCCTCAACTGCGTTTCCCTTCTCTTGGTACCCATTCTGTAACCCTAATATGGTCCAACGGTTATGCAACCGGCGCATTACATGACCTGCCCAGCTCCATTTTTTTTCTCTTGATGTCAATTAGAATATAGATTATACCCATTTGCTCTCTGATTCAAACCACTCTCTTTCTGTCTCTCAACGTTATGCTTAGCAATCTTTGTTCCATCGCTCTTTGCACAGTCCTTAACTTGTTCTCAAGCTTCTTTGTCAGTCTCCAAGTCTCTGCCCCATATATCAGCACTGGTAAAATGCACTGATTGTACATGTGCACCTTCCTTTTCAATGATAATGGTAAGCTTCCACTCAGGAGCTCACAATGTCTGCCGTATGCGATCCAACCCATTTTTGTTCTTCTATGAATTTCCTTCTTATGATCAGGGTTCCCTGCGATTAATTGACCTAGGTATACATACTCCTTCACAGACTCCGGAGGCTGACTGGCGATCCTGAACTCTTGTTCCTTTGTCCAGCTATTCATCATTATGATTGCCTTCTGCATATTAATCTTCAACCCCACTCTTACACTCTCTCTGTTAAGGTCTTCAATCATTTGTTGTAACTCGTCTGCATTGTTGCTGAATAGAACAATGTCACCGGAGAAGTGAAGGTTGCTTAGATATTCGCCGTTGATCCTTGCTCCTAAGCCTTCCCAGTTTAATAGCTCGAATACTTCTTCCAAGCACGCAGTGAATAGCATTGGAGAGATTGTGTCTCCCTATCTGACCCCTTTCTTTATAGGTATCTTCCTGCTTTTCTTGTGCAGAATTAAGGTAGCTGTAGAACCTCTGTAGATATTTTCCAAGGTATTTGTGTAAGCGCTCTGTACTCTTTGATTACGTAATGCCGCTATGACTGTTGGTATCTCTACTGAATCAAATGCCTTTTCGTAATCTATGAAAGCCATGTAGTGAGGCTTGTTGTACCCTCCGGATTTTTCGATAACCTGATTAATGACATGGATGTGATCCATTGTAGAGTATCCCTTCCTGAAACCAGCCCGTTCCCTTGGTTGACTAAAGTCCAGTGTTGCCCTTATTCTATTGGAGATTGTTTTGGTGAATATTTTATATAATACTGGGAGTAAGCTAATGGGCCTATAATTTTTCAATTCTTTAACGTCTCCCTTTTTGTGGATTAGTATAATGTTTGCGTTCTTCCAGTTTTCTGGGACCCTTGCAGTCGATAGACACTTCGTATAAAGAGCCACCAGTTTTCCAAGCATTATGTCTGCTCCATCATTGATTAAATCAACTGTTATTCCATCTTCTCCTGCTGCTCTTCCTCGTTTCATGTCTTGCAAGGCCCTTCTGACCTCATCGCTAGTTATAGGAGTAGTTCCTGTGTCCTGTTCATTAATGTTTCTAATTGAGGTATCCTGACTCCTCTGGGTACTGTACAGGTCAGTATAGAATCAGAATTCTTCCGCTGCTTTTACTATACCTTTGAGATTGCTGATGATATTATCCTGCTTGTCTTTCAGTGCATACATCTTGGTTTATCCTATGCCAAGTTTTTTTTTCACTATTTCGAGCTGCGTCCATTTTTTATGGCTTCTTCAGTCTTTCTCACGTTGCAATTTCGAACATCACTTATTTTCTCCTTGTTGATCAGTTTTGACAGTTCCGCGAATTCTATCTTATCTCTTGATTTGGATTCTGTCATTCTTTGTTGTTTCTTTCTAGGTGAACTCTCCATGGCTTTGCAAAAAATTTCTCTTGAAAATAAGCAAGTCCTAATTATTGGTGATATTAACATAATTTACTTGATGCTGATAACGGAAATGTAACAGCTTATACAGACAGTTTTGCTGGTTTTGAACTGGAATCATTATTTCTCCTATAAGGTGTTCTACTCATGACTGTTTAGCTGGTTTTGGAGTGGAATCATTATTTCTCCTATAAGGTGTTCTACTCATAGTAACAACACGCTTCTTGACCATGCTCTAACATTGCGCCAACTCCAAACTCTGGTGTCATAGATACTCAGATCACCGACCATTTTCCAACATTTGTCTCCTTTCAGGCCGAAATACCTCAGTCCGAGCCTTGCTACTTTTCCTCCAATTTTGACCGAGATAGTTTTGTTAACACTATAACAAATACTGATTGGTCTGTAATTAACTCCTTGCATGATCTCAATCAAGCTCTTGAAAAGTTTTGTTCCATCTTTCTAGAAGCCGTTCGTGCTAACACAACAACCATCAGATGCAGAAAACATTTTAAGTTTCCCAGTAACAAAAAGTTTACTGACTAGTATGACAAAAAAAAAAAAAGCCTATACAAAAAGACTAAAAAGAAACATTTTAATATATGCTTAGCGGCACATTATAAAAATGGTTGTAACATACTGAATAACTTGCTAAAGGAGTCTAAACAGACCATTACAAAAATGAATTTGCAAAACACAAGAACAATGCCAAAAAACAATGGCAACTTCTTAATGCATTCACGAATTTACCTAAGTCCAGTAACACTGCTGATAAAATAAGTATCAACAATAAAACTCTTACTGATTCTTCTAGCATAGAAAATAGTTTCAGTGACATTATAATAAAAAGTTAGAGTGCTAAAAACACAAAGGACGTAGAAGAAGAAACACACCACACATACTCAGAAGAAACACGTTTAATTTTTTGAAAATAAGTTTTTTTAATCTGGTTTATTTAACTATTCTTTTCTTCTCTTGTGTTTCATGTAGGAAGATAATATTTTGCAAAAATGTTGAAAAGAGAATGTTCCATGTTTGACACTTTTTTTCAAGTTTCTGTGTGAAATAGAAAATGTGCCAAGACGCATCAAAGTTACAAAATTTTTTTGATTTGGGCCATGTTTGGAATTTTTAAAAATATTTTTTGTTTGTGGACAGCATAATAAAACTCATGGGACTAATTTAATGTGAAGCATATTAAAATGAGCAGAAACATTTTTCGGCACAATGTTTTTAGTTTGCATTTAATTTGGCCGTGAAATCTGAAAATATTGTGGTAAGCAATAGGAGGATGCTCGCCCCGCCACCTTCAAATATTTATTTGGCTTGCTGGGAATGCCTTTCGGGAATAAAATTTTCGGTTCCTTGCAGTTTGAATATTCTTACATGACATACAAAAATACCAGACAAAAGAAAAATATCAAGCAGAAATGCATGTTTGATCTCTCGTGGAATCAGCCAGAAGAGCTGATGCATATACAGACTTTCTGAACATAATAAGAACTGTTAAAACACAAACACATGATGGTGGACTATAAGTAGAAATGTAAAATCTTTAAAAACTGATCAGAACTCAGGCCCGCATTGTTCTGGAAGTCAACTTCATCCGACGCTTTGATAGATTCACGAAAGGCGTTAAAACAGGTCATGCTGGGGTGAGAAATAAAACAGATCTTGCACATCAATTGAAAAACTAAATATTCCGGTTGCCAACCTGCCTTCGGCCAAATCTTGCCCCAGATCTGTCGAACTGCGCACCAAGAAGGGGACCTGCACGTCCAGGTTGCTGAGGATGCATTGTAGATAACTGCTAACCTCGTCTTGCCAAGTACTCTTCTCGGGTACTATCACTCTAAACAGAGCACTCAGGCTTATGTGTCTTACCCATGAAGAAGACTACAAGGCTATTCTTACCCGACTTATTAACTGCCTTTCGGAGGTGCTCCAAATTTCTGTCTTAAGCAAACGGAGGGTCAAGGACTTTTGCTCCTGAGGTAGTTGCACCTATGTGAAAATCAGCAATTATAATGCAGTTAGGATTTATAGACATGTGGATGACTACCTTGTGCTTTTAAATGTAAATGAGGCCAGCCTTTATGTTGCTGTGGCAAAATTAACTAACACCTTCTTGACAGAGTCTGGTGGATTAGATTTCATCTGGGAATTGTCCCCCCCCCCCCCCCCCCCCCCCCAACAGGATAACTCAATTCAATTTCTGGACTTGCACATAGTTTCACGAAGGCCCACATGTGCTGGATGTATAACCCAAGAACTAAGAAAAGCCTACTATTTTTTGACAGCACACATTCTAAACTGGTCAAGAGGGGAATAGCTAATGCGTGCTTCAATTTGGTATTAATGAAGTCGTCCAAGCACAATCTTGTTACAGGTGTTAGTAATCAGATTAGCAGATTCGAAGACACTCGATTTCCTCCCTCCGTTATTAAGGGTGTGTGCGAAAGCTTCCTGCAGAAGATAAAACACGGAAAGAAAGTGCGAAAGTCAAAAGAAAAAATTAAACCGCACGTAATACTGTACGTACACAAGCTGTCACACAATATAAAGAAGGTTGCAGCCAGTTAAAATGTGCGCATTGTATTTTCTGCCTGTGCAAACTGGCCAAGATTTGTCCTTTGATGGTGAATAAGCAGCCGGCTACATGCTCCAAGAAGCATGTCACACGCTACACCAATTGTGTTAGCGATGTAGTTTACAATATTCCTCTTAAGTGCAGCGAGGTGCATATTGGACAAACAGGACGATGCTTCAACGATAAAGCGAGAGAGCACCGGTTGGCAGACAACAGCAACATGGGCAGGCACTTCGCAGACCACTGCAAGTGCTGTGATCGTGTGCCACACCTGGACAAAACAATCTTTCTAAGAAAAGCAAAAAACCGCACTGAAAGGGAGGGAATCGAGGCTTTCTTAATAAAAAAAGCAGGAAATAAGTGCATTAGCATGTCGTCACTAGCATTGAGTGGCAAAGAAATGTAATTCATAAATAATAGCCTGTAATCGCCGTCAAGATTAGAACATGCAGCTTCCTCATTTGGTTGGATGCTCGGATTGTACCTGTAATACATGCGTGCTCCGATGTACGGGCTATGATAATTCAGTTCAGATCACTGGCTTAAGAGGAAGCTTTAGCTCGGGCCAAACTCCGACGCGGCCTATTCAAATACATGTAAAACGCAAAAACGTTTTTCTGAAGTAACCCCTGGACCGATTTTACTGAAATTTGTTGCATTTGAGAGAGAAAGTTAAATTCTAGTGACTGTTGGAAGCGGAATTTTGATTTAGGGCCTGAATTTTCTTAAAAAAGATTTTCAAATATTTGACCGTTTGAAAAAAATAGAAGCACGAAGTTTACAAATTCACAGCTCTCCATAAAGAACTGACATCGCGGTTCTGTAAATGGCATCCATTAGATCATTCAAAGCGGACAAATTCGATATGTCATTTTACATCTTACGTGAATTTGTTACGTTGGTTACAAGGGTTCTGCAAAAGTTATATTTCCCTATTACCAAATTTTTTTGTATTCATGTGTAACATATCAATTTTGTCCGCTTTAGATGTACTATTATATACAATTAACACAATTGTATTGTCATTTTTTGTTAAGTTACAGATTTGTAAACTTTATAGTTTCATTGTTTGAAAATTTTGGATTTTTGCCGATTTTTAATAAAAAATTGACGACCTAACTCAAAAATTCGAAGCCAACAGTCACTAGATTTTAAGTTTTCCTTTTAAATGCAACAAACCTCGTCAAATTTGGTGCACTGGTTGCTGAGAAAAACTAATTCTCCTTTTACATGTATTTAGATAGGAGCACCTGAGCTAAAGCTTCCTCTTAAGAGCAGTGTTAGCTCTTATCCCTCTTGCTAGTTTATCTCTACTGTGATTACATGGGACTTAGGTTTTATGTATAAAATTGCATGGTTTTTGGCGAACAAATAGTTGGAAGTTCGCGCCCGTCTATGTCACTGTGTCTCACTTCATCCTCGTTTGCTTAGCGCCGTAATTTTTGTTTTTAAGTCACGAACCAACTAGCTCAGCAACAAGTTTTGCTAAATAATATTTTTGCATTGCCACGAAAGCCTCTTTTCCACAAGTTTTATGCACTGATGCTACAATCTGATATATAGACAAGGGTCTTTATACCAACAACCAGAGCAGCAAGACAAAAGAAATGGAATATTTAAAACAGAATTTAAATGAAGCAATACAACCAAAGAGCATGTTACAATGGCAGCTGTATGATTGCTGATTGAACCTCTAAGTCTGCTGTTCCTTTGCAGTCTTTGTCAATTAAACTGAGATGCCCTTTTCTCAAACTTGGAAGGCCTGAATAATTTAAGTAATGGAAGCTGATAGATCTTCAAGGCAAGTGAGGTATAAATTTTGTTTTTATATATTGAAGCAGTAGCCATGGCGATCGATACACCAAGAATAAATTTGAATAGTGAAGAGTTTGATTAAAGTCTTGTCTGGTGATTCATGAATTGAAACATCAAGTCAGCCTTAGTTCAGCTGTGAGAAGAGTTCTTGGAAGAATTTTTTTTTTTAAGTGTGGGGTTTTACGTGCCAAAACCACTTTCTGATTATGAGGCGTGCCGTAATGGAGGACTCCAGAAATTTTGACCACCTGGTGTTCTTTAACGTGCACCTAAATCTAAGTACACGGGTGTTTTCACATTTTGCTCTCATCGAAATGGGGCAGCTATGGCCTGCAAGAATTATCACTAACCCCACAACAAAGATACTACCAGCACATTTAATACGCTAAAGGTGATGGTAGGTTAGCCAACTTCCATATTCTTACTAACTAGCCCAGGCACCCAGGGTGTCTTTTATTATTTTATTGTGAGATTGAAAGTAAATAGTATTGTGGGATTGAAAGTAATCATATGGTGGTAACAACTATGGTAGCAACTAGCAGCATAGTAGATGACGAAACGAATCGAAGCGAGCGTCAAAATCAATGCTGTGCTCCTGCTTGACTGCCTTCTGTGTCATGAAATCATGACGCATACACCTCTGAGGAAACCAAGCCGAAATTGGTTCTTAGGAAAGCTATTGCAGCAAACCATTTACTCTGAGATTACGAATATTTTGTTTAAATTCTCAAGGTTGAGGGCCTTTATTCCATGTAAGAAATAAAAAGTTTAAGATTTCCTGTCATCACTCCTTTAAAGAGGTTGCTCATAAAGATCTTATAACGCCAACATTTGAGCATTTCTGTCCTGTGGGACCTGCCCATTCAATCTGCTGCTGCGAGATTTGTCCTAGGGTGGTACAACTGATTTCTCAACAGATATATAACAAAAAAAAAATTATTGTGTTAGGTACCTATCAGTGAACACTGTAATATATCAATCTGCTCTTCAGTAGGATCAATCTACGCAGTAGCTAATTGTGAAATAATGCAGCAGATCCAATGGGTTAGAATCTATATAAAGCGAAGCTTTGTGCGAGTGCATAGAGTTGAAACATGAGTATATGCATGTACATGTGTGCACGCGTGCACACACACACACAAAGTGCGGGTGCACACAAATTATACAGAGCCTTTTTTTAAGTGGAGCTGCTGACTACTAGTGAGTATGACGGATGCCTTGAATGCATCATGGTTTCAGAGGTGGCAGCATGTGCATACGTACCTAGCACAATTCGAATCCATTCTAGCCACAAGAAGCGTTTACTTCCTCATTACCATGCAGCTGCAGATGCACAAAGGTGAGCTTTCTGGTTCTCTTTTTCCCCTGCCGTGGACATGCGGAGACCAGAGCCATATAGTGGTGATGCAAGGAACCCAGCAGCGGTGATGTGCACCTCCTCCACTGTGGTTGGTTGAACTATTCGACGATAGAAAAGCCATGCAGCTCCCACAATCAAGAAAACCCAGCGATGTTTGCAAAGAAAAGCTTCGCTTTTAAAATGCGTCCTCTTTCTTTCACCAACTACATTATACATCTGCTCTTGTGTACGACACATAAAAATGATAGATCTTTTAAAATATTATTTCCGAAGATCATTAAAGGGACTCTGAAACGATTTTGTACAAATATACTGAATCGTTAGGGTAGGTTTTTCTGATAATTAATTTGATGCATCTAAGTGCTCCGCGTAAAGCCTGTAATTTATTATAAGGTTTTAAAAATGTACATTGCTACTGATCGCAGCACGCCACTCGGCTGAATTTTCAGCCGCCCCTGACCATCTGATGCAAGTTGCCCTAATGATGCTAGTAAGGCGAAGTATCCGATTGGCTGCCCAGGGTGTGTCATCGATAATTTTTTCCAACTTTATGATGAACAAATGTTGTTCGTAATAGTTGGAATGTTAATTAAGTTGTCTCTATAAAAAGCAAGTAACAGAAAGAGATTACACAAGGACAATTTCTCACTACAGTGAAGCACTTCTGGCACAAAGCAAGTGTTGTCTGCTTGTGTTACAACCTGCTCCGTGCTGACGAGAGCTCTGCGGTCAGTGTTGATCTCGATCATTCTTTTCGCAAGCACCATGGTTCGCCCTTGTTACGTTGTGGGCCAAAAATGTAGCGACTGGCAATATCTCAAGTTGTGACATCACGTTCCTCTGCAAGGCAGTAGACGAGCAGAGTGGCTGCAGCACATCATACTATCGCCATCCGATTGCCGCCAGGATTTGCGCGTTTGCAGCGGTTACTTTACACTGGAGAATTACTACCACAATAGTGTTTCGCGTGTACGGTATTCGGGTAAACGCAAGCGCAAGCAGACTGGGACTGGCCATTCGATTGTGCCATTTTACGGGATGAGCAGAGGCGCAAATGTCAATGGTCTCCACGGTGCAGCCATCTGGTGGCATGGAACTCAACCAAACACACAGTAGCAGTAACAAAGTGCATTCTTCCTTGCTGCTGGTGCAAATTTTTTGCAGGAGCTTGATTGTGAACACATTGTTTTTGTAAATGTTTTACACTTGGTTAGAGCAATATTAGCTCTTTGTTTGGCTGGTTAAGCTCTGCACCACCAGGTGGCTGGACTGTGCAGACCGATCAGGCTGCTCACTAAAGCTCCCTCATCAGCTTGAGTTTATGCCTCCACCCCTCTATCGAAACGCCCATCTCACCTGTGGTTACCAGAATACCGGACACACTCAGTGCTGCGACAGAATGCTCGCAACTCTTCGCTGCTTCGATAGCTCTCGCTTGGGGTCGACTGCCAAGCGGCTGGCGGAGAGGTTGGAGAGGCTTCATGAGCTTGCTCCTAGACAACCAGAAGTAGACAATACGACGTGCCATCATGACGCAGAGCCAGTGAAGGTGGAGCTTAGCTTCGGACCGATCACTCGGCGAACGAGTTGAGGAGAAAATGCATGGCTATGGAGGAGGGTAACATGTAATCGTCTGTAGCTCTCTTATAGTATCTTCGAATGGTTGCCTCCATCCCCCCGAAGCAGAGTCGGGCAGATCCGGCGTTCCCTGAGCTCAAAGGTAGAGGACAAGCGCGCAAGCCGAACGATTGACTCGCCTTCGGAGGAGGAAATGGCAGATGCGAAACCACGTGACTACTGCCAATGTCCAATGTTTCACCTATCCAAAGCTCCCGGCGCTGCCGGGAAAACTGGCGGACGCGCCGACGGGACGAGCGTTCGTCGAGACGCCAGCATGCAGTGGCCTGATTGCCTAGGTTATGGTGGGCCGTCGCCAACAGCAGCAACACGGCGCTGCGATGACATTTCAATCTTGATGACTGCTCCGACGACAGGGCTCGGAGCACCTCAGAGCGCTCAAAGATGGAGGAGAGCAATCAAGAAGAACCAGCTGAACCCAGGGCACGCATCCTCTTTCAACCAGCGAAAGACAACGCCACTTGCGAGAGCGCTCCAGAGCGCCCTGAAACGACCAGCCGAAGATGGCATTAATACGAGATGCTTCAGATAAAGTGTGGTGCAAGTGATTATTTTAGCTGAACCCTGCGGGTCTACAAAATTTGTCCGAACCGTTTCAGGGGCCCTTTGAGAAGTAGAGCTTGTTATTACTAGATACTAAGGGTTTCAATTTTTACTGCACTTGAAGTTTCTTGTGTGCCTTGCAATAATGTAAGAAGGTGCTGGGAGATGCTCATGGATGGACAACTGCATGCCCAGTAGTGACAACTTTCATTACACATGTTGACAGGAAGTTGGTTGATGACCTAGGCAAGAAATGCACGTTTCCAAGTTGAAGTAGGACAATAAGTTGGGCAAGTAGAATTCTATTCACGATGGCATAACAGCTCACCAGAAAGAGGATCAGTAAGAAACTGGGTGGTTCTGAATCTTAGCAGCTTAATGCATTAAAATGGCAACATATTTGCTTAACATAAAGCTTTCGCATCACAAAATCTAAAATCAGTGCTCGTTTCTGTGGCTTGTAGAGCTCAGGAAGTGTGCATGGTGTTTCACATCCAGTTGCTTTATGCAAACTGGTGGCAGTTCTTTTTTTGCATGTCAGGGAAATTTTGTACACCACATACAAAGCCACACTTACACTTCCATATTTGCACTTACGAAAGCGCCTGAATGCCAGGGTGTAAATGTAAACCATCTGCAAAGCCCGCCGTAAGTATAGGTACAAAATTGCACTGGTTAATATTGGAGTCGGCATTTTGATACAGTGCAGACAACACGTATCCAGAAAAAACAACAACACAGACACATAGCGATGATTTATATGCAGATGTGAACAATATATAGCAATGAAAGTAAGATACAGACATGAAATATGCAATCGTTTATTGAGAGCGAGAATGTGGATGCAGGACTACTTCAGAGTAAGGGTGTGTGAAAAGCGATTTTTGAGACCAAATCGAATAGCACCAGAAGAGAATCGAATTGAATATAGGAAATTTTTCAAATAATCAACAGCCATTGTCACACTTAATATAAAAGAATGTTCACATCCTAGTATTCTTAAAATTAGCATGTTCCTGTCATTACACAGCATGTTATGAAGTGTTGTTTATTAAAGGCACAACTGGAGCATTAGGAACAAACAAGTAGTTTCTTTGCATATACAGTACTCTTCAGAGAGTGCGAATGATTGCTGTATAGTGTGTAAAGTATGGCTACCCAAGTGAGATAGCCTGCTCCATTACACAAGTTCTCAAGTTTTTTATATATATATATATATATATATATATATATATATATATATATATATATATATATATATATATATATATATATATATATTTTTTTTGTTGGGGTTTAGTGGCGCAAGGGCCAGGTATGGCCAAAGAGCGCCATGCTAGTGGTAATTAATATGTTGTGGTCTGATGGGCTTTGTGACTAATGTGACGTGGCTGTAAAGGGGCCTAAAAGAGTGTGTAAATTGCATAAAAATTACACATTATAAAATTATGGCAATGATTAATGATGTGTACTATGATCACTAAAATGCATTAAGAAAGAATGATGCATTATATAAAATATGCGAGATCCTAAAATTGTCTAAGAGCACTACTGCCTCGCCAGATCCCTTGAAACGCAAGGGCCGAGAGGCATGTGCTATACGAAATAGCTATCACAGCGGCATCCTCTGAAGAGAGGAGGCGCTACGAACGTATGGGGCTAATTACATGTAACACAACATCTTTCAGGAAGTCTAGGACTGCGTTAGTGTCAAAGAGCGGTTCTGGGCCGAGTAACATTACAGGATGAAGGGGAATGTGCTGCCGGTATGCTAACGGAAAATGTTTCGTTCTGTCAGATTCGGCTTTCCGACACTCCAGGAGGACATGGAGGACGGTCAGCCTCTCTCCGCATCTCCCACAGGTTGGGGGCTCATTTCCAGTGAGTAAAAAATTGTGGGTGCCAAATGTGTGTCCTATTCTTAGACGACAGAATAGGACATCTGTTCGGCGTGATTTTGTAGTAGAGGGCCAGAGTCCTAACTGTGGCTTTATTAGGTGGAGCTTATTATCTGTTTCCGCGTCCCACATGCGTTGCCAGTGGCCGCGCATCCTCCTTCGCAAGAAAGGCCTCAGATCTGTGACAGGCACCTCAGCGATAGGGTTAACGGCTTGCGATGCGATAGACGTGGCCATCTCGTCTGCCAGAACGTTGCCCTCGATGCTCCTATGGCCAGGCACCCAGCATATAATGATATGCTGGTTAGATACGTACGCTTTACACATGACGGTGTAGAGTTCATTAAGTATTGGATTTCTGTGTCTATAGGGTGACACCAAGGCCTTCACGACGCTTAGGGAGTCTGTATATATCGCTGGTTTTTGAAGTTTCGATTTTCTTATGTGATTTACAGAAGACAATACTGCGTAGGCCTCGGCCGTGAGGATACTTGTTTACGGATGCAGTACACCAGATTCTGAGAAGGATGGGCCGAAGGCAGCATAAGACACCCCGGCATTTGACTTCGAAGCGTCTGTGTAGAACTCTGCGCAGGAGTGCTTGTGCTGGAGCTCAAGAAAATGCATTCGGATTTCTATCTCTGGTGCATGTTTCGTTACTTCTAAAAAGGATATGTCACATTCAATCAGCTGCCACTCCCAAGGTGGTAACACCTTGGTTGGATGCATTAGGCGAAGCTCGAGGAGTGGGACACGCATATGATCACTAAGCTCCCTCACACGAAGCGAGAAAGGCTGTCTTACAGAGGGACGGTTATGGAAAAGTGTAGTACATGTCATATCGTTAACAGTGTGAAAACATGGATGTTGATGATTGGAATGTATTTTCAGGAAATATGTAAGGCTGATGTAAGTTCTCTGTAGATGGAGGGACCATTCATTTGATTCCGCGTATAAGCTTTCAATCGGGCTAGTTCTGAAAGTGCCAGTGGCTAAGCAGATACCTAGATGGTGGACAGGATCTAGGATCTTTAGTGCGCTCGGAGCGGCAGAGTTATATACGACGGCGCCATAGTCCAATCGTGATCGAATTAGGCTCTTATAAACATTCATCAAACACTTCCTGTCGCTACCCCATGTTGAGTGGGATAGAATTTTAAGTAAGTTCATTGTCCTTAGACATTTTTCTTTGAGATATTTAATGTGCTGTATAAAAGTAAGCTTGGAGTCTAGTATAATACCTAGAAATTTGTGTTCTTTGTTGATAGGTATTTGATTTCCACAGACTTGAACACAAGGATCTGGAACCAGGCCTCTCTTTCTAGTAAAAAGAACACAGGAACTTTTGTGGGGGTTGATTTTAAATCCATTTTCGTCTGCCCACTTGGAAACCTTGTTCAAAGCCCTGCTGTACCTGTCTCTCGCATACTGTGAGGTTGCAGGATTTGAAGCCTATTTGTACATCGTCTACGTATACGGAATAAAAGATGGCCGGTGGCAGTGAAGCACGTAGTGTGTTCATCTTAACGATAAAGAGAGTGCAACTCAGCACGCCTCCCTGGGGTACACCAGTTTCCTGCGTAAAAGGACGTGACAGTGCATTACCGACTTTTACTCGGAAGGTATGATTTGACAAATAGCTTTCAATAGTGTTCAGCATATTTCCACGGATGCCCATTCCCGACAAGTCTCGCAAGATCCCGTAACGCCATGCTGTGTCATACGCCTTCTCCATGTCGAGGAATATTGATAGGAAAAACTGTTTATGAACAAATGCATCGCGGATATTTCCTTCAATGCGCACAAGGTGATCGGTAGTTGATCGTCCATCTCTGAATCCACCCTGATTGGGATCGAGCATATTGGCGAGTTCAAGGAAGTGTATAAGTCTGCGATTAATCATTTTTTCGAAAAGCTTACAGAGACAATTTGTAAGAGCTATCGGTCGGTAACTTGCTGCCAAGGAAGGGTCTTTACCCTGCTTAAGAACAGGGACCACAATCGCTTCTTTCTATGTGGATGGGAGGTATCCCGCAGCCCACATAGTGTTGAAAAGTGTGAGAAGTGTAAGTTGTGTGTCAGTATGTAAGTTTCTGATCATGTCATGCATGACTCGGTCAGGTCCCGGTGATTGCAGTGCTTTTGCATGTGTTCAATGCAGCTCTCAACTCGGCAATACTGAAAGGCTGGTTATACGGTTCATTCTCTCTGGATTTTCGTAAGATTGGCTTACGTTCTTCTATTTCTTTAAGTTTCAAAAAGGATTGGAAATAGTGAATTGAGCTCGACACGTGCTCAAAGTGCTCCCCAAGTGAGTTTGCCTGAGCTTGCAGGGTATCGCCTTCTGTGTTTACCAAAGGCAGTGAATATGTTTGCCGCCCTCTTATTCTATTAACCCTGTCCCAGGCTTTGGCCTCATCAGTAAACGAGTTGATACGCGATAGAAACTTCTGCCAACTTTCTCGTCTGACCTGTTGGCGGGTTCGCCTACCTTGGGATTTTACTTTTTTAAAGTTGCTAAGATTCTCCGCAGTGGGAGAAGTGCGTAGCAACCCCCACGCCCTATTCTGATTTTTACGAGCGATCCTACAATCGTCATTCCACCATGGGACACGCCGTTTGCACGCCAAGCCATTTACTTCTGATATGCATTTAGATGCGACATCTATTATGAAGGCTGTAAAGAACTCCACAGACGCATCAATTCCTAACGAAGACATGTCAGCCCATGAGATACTAGCAAGAGATCGAAATTTCTCCCAATCAGCTGTCTCAATCTTCCACCTAGGAGCGTGTGGTGGATATTCGTTTTTTTTATGTGATCTTAGCAGTATAGGGAAGTGGTCGCTGCCGTAAGGGTTGTCGGCAACTTCCCATTCAAGTTCAGGCAGTACAGACGTGGAGACTATGCTAAGATCTATTGAAGAATAGGTTCAGTTTGCAAGAGAGTAATATGTGTGTTCCTTCTTATTCAACAGGCACGCACCAGAAGAAAAAAGGAACTGTTCAACAAGGCGACCCCGCGCATCTATACGAGAGTCACCCCAGAGGGAGCTGTGCGCATTGAAATCACCAAGAACAGCATAAGGTTCTGGCAATTGATCGATCAAGGACTGAAATTCATGTTTGTTCAGTTGGTAATGCGGGGGTATGTAAAGGGAGCAAATGGTGATGAGTTTGTTTAGTAGGACAACTCGAACCGCCACTGCTTCAAGGGGCGTTTGTAGCTGTAAAGGTTGACACACAATACTTCTATGAATGACAATGGCAACACCGCCCGATGATGCGACGGCATCATTGCGATCTTTGCGAAAAGTAACATACTGTCGAAGAAAGTTTGTGTGTTTTGGTTTTAAGTGTGTTTCCTGTAAACACAGCACTTTTGGATTGTGTTTGTGGATGAGTTCTTGCAAATCATCAAGGTTTCTAAAGAGACCTCTGATGTTCCATTGTATGATTTGTGTCTCTTTCGAGGCCCTGTAACCGGGGTTTTGCCTTTTTTGAAGCGTTCGAGGGAGCCTTGCCGCTCCTTAGGCGCTTGGTGCACCGTGGGGATAGGTGTTGTGTCCACTGCCTCCTGTGAGGCGCCAAACACGCGCTCTTGCGAGCGAGAAGTTTTTCGGGAGAGTCTCACCTCGGAAGGCAAGACCCCTGCGCCCACCAGCACGGAGGTCGATGGGGCTCCCTGTGGAATTTGGCTGCGCCGGCTGTTGCCAGTGCTGGGAGGGGTCGGGGAGGTTGAGGCAGCCTCGGCTGCGCCTACCTTCGGGGCCACTATCAGTACTGCGGGATCGCTGCGTGTAGCGCAGGTTGCCGCAGATAACTCTTGTGGGGCCGGCAACCCAAGGGTAGCCTGGCCTGTTTGCTGGTTGGATGGAGTAGGCTTACCTACTTCCACCCTGGGGGCAGGAGCCAAAAGTGCCTGCTCGCTGCACGCGGGCTGGGCACTTGGAAATGGCCGCTGCGACGCCGCCCCCCAACACGCCGCATCAGCATAAGGTGTGTTGTGGAAAGGAGAGCACCTTTTACGGGCTTCCTTAAACGAAATGTTTTCTTTGACTTTGAGGGTAATTATTTCTTTTTCTTTCTTCCAGTTCGGACAGGGGCGTGAGTAGGCTGGATGGTCACCACTGCAGTTCACACAGTGAGGTGTGCCACTGCAGTTGTCTGAGGGGTGGTCCTGGACTCCACACTTTGCACAAGTTATTTGACCACGGCAGCTCTGCGAGCCATGGCCGAACCTCTGACATTTGAAACATTGTCTAGGGTTGGGGATAAATGGTCGAACATTTAACCTGATGTATCCTGTTTCGATGGTTTCTGGCAGTACGCTGGATGAAAATGTTAGGATAAGATGTTTAGTGGGGATTTCCTTGTTGTCTCGTCTAATTATAACACGTTTTACGTCAGTAACATTTTGTTCTTTCCACCCTTCCAGGAGTTCAGTTTCTGTCAAGTCTAGGAGGTCTGCCTCTGACACGACTCCCCGTGAGCTATTCATTGTTCGGTGTTGTGTAACAGAAATTGGTATGTTACCAAACGTCACAAGACTGCCAAGCTTCTCGTACTGATGTTTCTGAGGGATCTCAAGGAGAAGGTCCCCGCTAGCCATTTTCGTTACCTTATAACCTGACCCTAAGGCTTCAGTCAAAGATTTTGCTACTGTGAATGGCGAGATGAATCTAGCTTGTTTTTCAGGATTCTCACTGTGTACTACGTGGTATATTGGGTAGGTCTCTTTCGAGCGGTTGAAACAAGTGCTTAAGTCTTCGGTGTGTCCCCTCTTCTGAGGGTGACGATCAAGTAGGCGGGGAAATGTGGGTGTTCCCATAGTAATTTGTTTCATTTTCGGCAGCAATGGCAGCCACCCACCACGGAGCCCAACATGGGGACGCTGCAGGCCTTAACGCGTAAGGCTGCAGGCGCCAACCGTACATTGCCACTATAACCTAATATATTATACCCAAGGGAGGGCAGTTACACAAGGTTAACCCTTGCCGCAGTGGAGAAAGGAAGTAATATGAAGTGAAGAGAAGACAGGAAAGATGTAAAAGTGGGAGAGAAAGACGAAGATTGGAGAGGAGGACAGGAAAAGGCGACTGCCGATTTCCTCCATGTGGGTCAGTCTGTAGGTGCCGTCTATGTGAAGCCGAGGCCGAAGAGGTGTGTTGCCTCCGCCGAGGGGCCTTAAAGGTCCAAACACCCAGCATTGGCTCAACCCCCAGGATCCCCTTTTCCCCAGACACGGCTAAGCCGCGCACGGCTACACGCGGGAGGGTCCAACCCTCATGTGCTCGGGTACGTGGTGAAGTTTTATATTGAATAATTGAATAGTGTCCTACTTGAGTTGGTTAAAAGGACGGAATGCTTCTTTCATGCATTCAAATACAATGTCAGTGTATGTGGCCAACAGCGTTTCTGATGCTGTCCTACGTTTGTTATCTTCACAAAGTGCCAGAAATGCTGTTGGCCACGTACTTCAATGCGTCTGGTGCCAAGTCATGCGAAACCTCGCGAAAGAGATAGTATCTTTGAAAGTAATCACCCAAGGATACTGTCCCTGGTGTAGGTGGTGTGAGAAAGCATAGTTCTTAGTACAGTGTTTTGAGTGCTATCATACCCCTGGTAGACTGCAGTGGTTTGTTTGCACAGCATCAGTGGAGGTACACTACAATCCAAAGAACCTTTTCGATAAAGTTCGAAGGAATGAAGTAGGCAGTTCATAATTAAACGGTCCCTGAAATGGTTTGGAGCAATTTTGTAGACACATGGGGTACAGCTACAGTAAAACATTGGTACCAGAATTTATGCGAAGCGCCTTGGCCTTGTATTAAGAGAGCTACAAATGATTACAAGTTGCCTTGTTCCCTAGCCATGCTTTTTCTCAACTCGTTCGCCAAGTGATCAGGACTAAGCTCTGCCTTCATTGGCTCTGCGTCGTAATGTGACATCATGTCGTCTCCTTCCAGTGTCTTGGAGCCAGCGGACGAAGCCTCTCCAATCTCTCTGCTAGCCACCTGGCCATCAATCCCCAGTGAGAGCTATCTGAGCAGCATGCGTTGCAAGTGTTCTGTCGCAGCACCGAGCATGTCCGGCATTGTGATAAACGCTGGTGAGCTGGGCGTTTTGATGGATAAGTGGAAGTGTTAACTAAAGCCACTCCATACTAATACCGCTGTAATGAAGAGGCTTTAGTGTAAATGTGAGCAGCCCGAGCGGTGCAACCACCTGATGGTGCAGAGCTTAACCAGCCAAACACAGAGCTAATATTGCTGTAACAAAGAGTAAGACATTTGAAAAGATCTGTTAATGATTACACTGCTGCCGAAAATTTACGCCAGCAGCAAAGTAGAATACACTTTGCTACAATGCTATGTTGGCTCTATGTATGTCTGATTGAGCTCTGTTCCACCAGGGGGGATGCACCCTGCAGGCTGATGACGTTTGCATGGTTGCAAATAAAGAAGAAGGTGCGCTTTCGGGTCTAATTCCTGTCGTTTTTATTTTAATACATTTAAAGCGGTGCCAAAACCCACCCTATCGTCTGGCCCTTAAGTTGCGGCAATGGAGCAACTCTGCACCAAGTGTGGCTTTGTCCAGAGGGCCATCACCAAGGCCATTTCTACAATTGACAGCTTGCCGACAGATGAGGCCACCCCTGTGCGGGTGCTGCACCAGCACCTTGATCTCGCCTTAGCGAAGCAGGCAGAGCTCTTCGAGTTCGATCACGCAACACAAGATATACTCACACATGCAGACCTGAAGGCAGACCCGACCACAGCTCTAGAGTATGTTAACAAAATTTGTTGCTGGGCTAGTTGGTTCATGCTTAACAACTGAATACTGGTAAGCGCAGTTCCAAGACGGGACAAAAGATAGACACAGAAGCACAGGACAAGCACTAACCCGCAACTAAATTTGCTGCTGTGTCGCTGCAGACACAGCAGTGTACTGCATGCACCAAGACCGCGTGTAGTACTGTACCGCATGTGGTACTGCATGTGGTACTGCCTACGGTACGCTCTTGTATAGAGGCAAATGGATAGATGGCTTTTCAGAATTCTACAGAGATTTCTGTTGACAATTTTCTAGTTTTACTGGAGTTTTACCTGTGCTCAACTTTGGTTCTTTGGCAGTGATGTGTACATCCAGCAAAAGGGAATTTGTATTGGATCATGTGTTGCCCCTGTTCTTTGTAATATTGTTTTAGCTTCCATTGACCGCGACTTGAATAACCTTTTAGACACCAAGAAAGTACTATGAGTTTTTAGATATGTAGATGACTTTCTCATGATTTTAAACACTAATCCCTTCCAGACGAGTACCTGTGTTGTCTATGAAATTTTGAGCCTCTTTAGACTCCATGGAAAAGGCTTAGTCTTTACTCATGAACTTCCAGAGAACGACACCTTGCAGTTTTTATAGATATTAACATGTTTTTTTAGTGGGCTGCACATTTGCTGGAAATACTCTCCGCGAGCTAGTAAAGAACTCTTGCCATGTGATTCAGCACATGGTAAGGTGGTAAAACGAACGATCGCAACACAATGTCTTGAGTCAGTGCTGGAAGTCTTGTGCTCATTTGGCTCAGGATAGCTTCAATTGCCAGATTGAGCGCCTACAGGTGGCTGGCTTCCCTAACTCGATGTTGACAGCTGTGTCCGAGACCCTCCTTCAGAAATTGAACGGTAAGAAAGTACCTCGGCAGGTTCTACGAACAAGAAAGCCGGAAGTGGTGCCCTACGTTCACAGGGTTACACATAACCTGAAGAATGTGGCAAAAAGGCATGACGTGCCTATTGGGTTTTCTGTGCCACGCAAACTTGCTGGGTTGTGCCCACGCATTTTGGGACCTCCGAGGAAACCTGCCCATGGAAAGAAGCATATCATGCCATACGACACATGCGCCGCTGGCGTTGTGTACGAGATTCCACTTAAGTGTGGAAATATGTGCTTCGGTCCCCACCTGCGGCAAGTTGTTTTTTCATCCACTTTCATTTCCATTAATTTATCGTTTCCTTAATTCATTTATTAAGCACCAGTAATTTCCCATATGTTGTCCTTGGTGTCAGTGTTTGTTGGCTTCTTATGACTAATAAAAAATCGGGCCCCTCGGTTAATCCCCTTCCTTCTCGTTTAAGTGTGGAAAGGTATATATAGGACAAACCGGCCGATGTGTCAGTGATCGGGCACAGGAACACGAGTGATTTGTAGCTAACAAAGCTTTTCATTTGCCTATGCATTGTAGGTCCTGTCTCTCTGAGCCTATTCTTCTGGTACTCGAATTCTAGGCAGGAGTGGCAATGCTTTGGCCATAGAAATCATGGAGGCATATCATATTAGAAGAAGAAAAAAGTGCCTGTATTAGCGGTACGTTGGTTGTTTTGCATAGCAAAGAAAAGCAGTTTTTAGAAATGATGCTGTAATCTATACGCTTCTTGATATGATGCACTGGTTGGCTTGATGGGCAGTGTGCTTGCACAATCCTGGTCTGCTGTGTATTTAAGTAGGCGAAATCTTGACAATAAAATTTAGTTGCAAGTTAGCACTTGTTCTTTGCTTTTATGTCTTTCTTTTGTCCCGCTTTGGAACTGCGCCTACCAGTATTCAGTTGTTAAGCTCTCGAGTACGAACAAAAGGTTAGCTTTAACAAGACAAGTGTACGCCTCACTACTGAGCTGGGTCCACCGATCCTTCCTCTCTCTGCCGACTCCACCATGAGTCGTACAGTGCAACTTGCCTTGCCACCGAACCCAGCTGCCCCTTCTGCCTCCCCCAGAGTGTCGCCCGTGGTGTTCTTCTCCTGCGTTGCCCTGCCAAAGCTGCACATCCTGAACTTTTCTTGGGAGCAGTATGAACGGCACAGCTTTTAGGACCAGTACCAGGCAAGCATTCATGGCGATGAATTGCTATCCAAGACAGACAAATTTAAACATCTGCCAACGTACCTATCCAGGTCAGCTAAAATGGCAATTCAAGGTATCCACCTTGCCGAGGCAAACTACAATGTCGCCATCAAGGTGCCGTCTGACTGGTTTGGCTGTCGCGACATGCTAATCGATGAAGCACACTGTTAAGAACGGCCAGCTGCAGTGCAAAGTTTTGCCAACCCGTTGCAACAGTGGAGGCAACATCCCGGGAGCATCGCCGCCAAACTCTAGCCACGGCGTGACTAAATCGACTTTGTGTCGGGGAACAATACGCGCATCCCCCACTCTCCGTCGCTTCAGCTAGGATGCGTTCGATGAAGCAGGCTTTGTGCTGAAACCGCCGCCAACCTCTAGCCTCATTGCCGTTGTGACGGAATGAGTTCGGCGGGCCAACTATTGTTACCAAACTCCCCAACGCGGACCTGATCTGCTACGGGTGTGCGAGTTGCCGTGGGAACGCCGTTTTGCACTCCTTCCCACGCACAGACCAAGACGCAAGACAACGCACTACCCGGAACGGCTCCCGAGTTCTACGAAGCCCCTCTGACGTCGGCTCCGGACCATCGCCCTGTGTGTATGCGTGTGTGTGTGTAAACCGTGCCGCGGAGAGGCGGCTACTTTGCGATGACTAAACGAACATTCGCATCACCTTGTATCGGGAGAGGACCGAGTGTTTAAAAACCGCTGTTGTGCGGCTGCTCAGGACACTCTCTCTCAAGCAGTCATGTTAGACTGATGTACTTTCTCAAACAGTCATGTTAGACTGATATAAATACTGTAAATAAACCCATATCCCTCGTTCTCGATGAGAAGCAGTCCTTCCCTTCATCAACGTCCTCAGCGTGGATAAGTTGGACGACGGCATGGGCCAGCTACCTTCTAATTCATGCCCAACTCCAATCTTGACAATGGATCACGAGCGATGGGGTTGAGCCCCCAATCCTGACAACACTTACGGAATGGTAAGGAAAAAAATGTGTGAATTTTCCGAAGAGTTTAACAGTTTCTTTTTATTACTTCCAGGCTGGCGACCTTTGCATCAACTTTCAGCATTATGTGACCCTACACGAAACAAAAAAAGAAGCATGTACGTGCTGTGCCAAAACTTACTGAAGCACATGTTTCCCCAGACAACCTGCGCAAAATGAGCATCAGGCTGGTTACACAGGTATATCTTGTTGCTGTCAAAGCATGTTGCCTTTCTGTTTGTAAATTAAAAAAATGCAATCTCTTCTTTCCACAGCTTTTTAGCCATGGAACATCAATTGGAATACATGTGTACAGGGAAGCAAATGCCCCTGGCTTGACTCTGAAGGGACTGAAATAAACCTTCACAAGAATGCTGAACGATGTTCCCGATGCACTCAACGTCAAGCTTCCATGCAGGGGATCAGGCATCACTCCAAAGAAATACAGGCAAGTAGCCAAATCTCATCCTGGTGCCTAAGCTTCATCTTATATATGCCGTCATTTTGCTTCACATTATCGTGAATTGTTGAAACTTCTTTTTCAGATTATCAAGCAGTTCCTAGAAGTCTTGAATGTGACTGAGCAAAATGCAGTCGAGAAAGGTACAAAGCTGTTTGCCTCGCAACTAACGACGCAGTCCTTATGTGTCACATTGTTGTCGATGCAAGATATAAATTATCTGTTCAACAAAGGAGCGCTTTATGTGCTCACTGTGAAGCTCAACCAAGACCCCAACAAGTACCTGTCAAAATAACCTTGTTTCCTTTATAATATATAATTTACAGATGTTTTACATATCCACTTTAATGTGTACAATTTTCCTTCCAGCAGCATTTTGGTATTGTACGATCATTTGGAAGAGATGAGTCACACCCCACCATGGTGAATTTCCCGCAGATATTTTGTCTGTTGAGCCTCTACACACCCTTCAAGACAGCACTACGTAGAAGTGTCGAAGGCGAACCGAGTGCTGTATTTGTCAGTGTGGCAGAGGCACTGAACACCGCTCGAGCAGCCCATTGCTTGAACAGAGCTAGTCTGCGAAGTGAGATTGAGGCTAGCTGTTAGAAATTACTTCTGGTCTCTCAAGCTCTCCTGAGTGAATGGGCAATGAACACAGCTATTTCAGAGGTGGTGTAGATGATGCCGTGAAATACTACTTATGTGGATATGTCATACACAAAGTGAGCAAGCACACAGCTTGTGAGTTGTGCCTGAACGACATCAGCTCAACTGTTCCACTCGTCGGTACTGATGCATACATGACAACATGTTGGAGCTTTTTAAGGAAGAGAGCCTCAAGCATCCAACAATCAGGATGCTACAGTTCGTAAGAATTGCAAATGACTCCATGTCATTTTCCCTTGATCAGGCACGTCTCTGCGGTGACCTGTTTTGGAAAGTCCTAGATGAGTTAGATAAGTGCAGTCTTGCGCGAGCTGGGTTGCGATGAGCACATGTGACCAATCATGTGCCAGATACTGAACTTTTTCATTGCCACGCGAATGCATTTCTATGTGAGAGATGCGAACCATCGCTTAGAAACACAAGAGAAAGTAGCCATTGCTAACAAGAAAGCTTGTTTTTTGTGAAGCTACGCTGCAAATTCATAAGCCGTGTGCAGCTCCTGTAATAGAAGCTTTTGAACTCATTGCGAGAAGCAAAGCTCTTGTCTAATTTTTTTCTCTTTCAATTACTAGGAACTCTATCAGACGCAAATAGCAGTCACAGTGAAGGGCAGTCCGTCACAGCTTTGGCTGCAAGTGCTTTTCTCTGTTCAGTGGGCTCCGTCATGGCTTTTTTCCAACTTCGGAATAGGTCCGTAATAGCTGCAAATAGATTAATGACGCGCTGTAAATATTACGATATCAGTGAGCGATGCTCAAGAGACGAGCCACTGCGAGAACGACGAAGTTGGTCGGTGCCCTTGGCGCGAGCGAGTGTCGGAATGGCTGTCTGGCTCCAGTGTAAATTGCCTGTAAATAGCCTGTAAATAGCCTCCTTCGTCTGTGTCTTTCCACACGTAATATTCTGGTGGAGGTTAGCGATCCCAGTCCTCGCCACGGAACTCCGAAGTGGGCAGCACATCGAGCTTGTCGCCATGCCTCCCGGTGACGAGCCAGCCTCTGCAACGGCTTCGGCTTGTCCGACTGCTCCTATCGTCACGGTTGCCTCACATCGCGACCCTGGTGTATTCTCTGGCCTGGAGGGACAGGACTTCGACGAATGGATCAAGCTCTATGAACACGCCAGTGCTAATAACAGGTGGGACCCAACGGATATGCTTGCCAATGTCAACTTTTGTCTCGGCGGCACCCCACGCATGTGGCACCAAACGCATGACGACGAGATAACCAGTTGGGACAGTTTTGTCTTGCGACCCCATTGGGCGCAAGCTTGCCGTGAGAAAGGCTCTTGCGTCTCGTGTTCAGTCATCTACAGAGCCGTACGTTTCATACATCCTCGACGTCTTGGCTCTATGCCGCAAAGCTGGCGATAATATGTCCGAAGCAGATAAAGTGGCACATGTGCTAAAAGGCATCGCTGTCGTTTTGGCCACCGCCAAATTACTCTTCTGGGCCATCTCGTCGACGCTTCTGGAGTACAGCCTGATCCCATCAAAACTCGCGCTGTCCGAGAGTTCCCGGTTCTGAAGACAGCCGCAGACGTTCGAAGTTTTGTATGGCTATGCTCGTACTTTTGTCATTTTGTTCCAGAATTTGCGGCAATTGCTAGACCCTACACTAATCTTTTGAAGAAAGGCGTACAATTCTCGTGGGGTACTGCAGAAGCCGCCGCCTTCTCTCGTCACGTCACTCTTCTAACCTCACCACCCATTCTCACCCACTTCAACGCTGATGCCCCTACAGAATTGCGTACAGATGCCAGCGGTCATGGCGTAGGTGCCGTCCTAGCCCAGCGTCAGCGTGGCCAGGATCGCGTTATTGCTTATGCAAGCCGCCTCCTAGCACCATCGGAGCACAACTATTCCATTACGGAACGAGAATGCCTTGCTGTTGTCTGGGCAGTTGCGTAGTTCCGTCCTTACCCTTACGGTTGCCCTTTTTCTGTAGTCACTGACTGACCATCATGCTCTCTGCTGGCACTCATCCCTAAAAGATCCTGCAGGCCGGCGTAGTCGATGGGCTTTGAGGTTACAAGAATTTTCATATTCAGTAGTGTACAAGTCTGGCCGCCTGCACTATGACGCTGACAGCTTGTCGCGTTACCCTATTGACGACTCTGACTCCTCCAATATTGCCAGTGCTGCTTGCGCATTCTCTGTATTACAGCTGCTTCATTTCGCCGACGAGCAATGTTGTGACGCCTACACCAGAGCACTCATTGACTATTTTGAACACTCTCCGGCTGATGCTGCTCTACACCTCTTTGTCCTACGCGACGGTACTCTGTACTGCCGTAACCTTCATCCAGACGGCTTTGAGTTCCTACTTGTAATCCCTAAACACCTCCGCTTCACCGTTCTAGAGGAGCTTCACGACGAACCAATGGCTGGACACCTTGGCGTATCTCAAAACTATGATCGTGTACGTCGTCGTTTTTTCTGGCCGGGCCTTGCCCGTTCCGTACGATGTTACGTTGCCGCTTGTGAACTTTGCCAACGACGCAAGAAGCCATCCCAGCTCCCTGCTGGTTAGCTGCAGCCGCTCGACATCCCTGCCGAGCCCTTTCATCGTGTCGGCTTAGACCTTCTCGGCCCATTTCCGGAATCTACATCAGAAAACAAGTGGGTTGCAGTCACGGTGGACTATGTGACCCGCTACGCCGTAACCCGCGCTCTTCCGACCAGTTGCGCAACTGTTGTTGTGGACTTCCTCCTACATGATATAATTTTGATGCATGGTGCTCCGCGTCAATTGCTAACAGACCGTGGCCGTACGTTTTTAGCCAAAGTCATTGACTACATCATGTGTGCCTGCTCAATACAGCATAAGTTTACCACCTCCTACCACCACCAAACGAACGGCCTCACTGAGCGTTTAAACCGCACCCTTAGACATGCTATCCAAATACGTTTCAGACGACCACCGTGGGACCTGGCTCTACCTTACATTACATACAACTCTTCCCGTCTCGAAACTGCTGGCTTTTCCTCGTTTTACCTCTTGTATGGCCGAGAACCATCGTTACCACTAGACACTGTGCTTCCGTCCGCCACAACTTCAACTAGCAATTATGCCCATGATGCAATCGCCCATGCTGACCATGCTTGCCAACTTGCACTCGCTCGTCTACAAGTGTCTCAAGACAAACAGAAGTAATGCTACGACCTCCGTCACCGTGATGTCCATTTTGTGCCTGGCACCCTCATGTTGCTTTGGTCACCATCGCGTAAAGTTGGCCTTTGTGAAAACTGCTTTCCTGTTACACCGATGTCACCGATGAAATCTTTCTAGCCACGCCCACTACGTCCTCCGCTGTGACAACCAGTGACATTGTCCACATCGCACGACTCAAGCCCTACAACTCTCCTCGCACCTTAGATATTTAATAGCGCTGTGACGGCGCTTTTGCCGCCGGGGGGGGGGTAGTATTACGATAACATCGAGCGCTGCTCAAGAGACGGGCCGCCGCGAGAACGACGAAGTTGGTCGGTGCCCTTGGCGCGAGCGAGTGCTGGCATGGCTGTCTGGTTCCAGCGTAAATAGTCTGTAAATAGCCTCTTTCGTCTGTGTCTTTCCACACGTAACAATATTTGGCTATTTTAAGTAAAAGCGTGCCACTTACTAGGCAAACTACCAGTGCTTCAAAGCACAGGGCACAGAGCCCGGCCGGGCTAACAGCGGCCACTGCGCCACCTGTTGAGCGGTAATGAAAAAGGGCATGCATCGACGGCCACCGCAGGGGGTTTTACAACTGAAAGTATCTAGTAATGTTGGTTGAGGTGTTGTGAGGATTATAAATGAAACTTAAAGAGCATTAAAATCATGCTGAGTTTAGTTAAGCTTTCATTCAGATGAAAAGGGAAGTAAGAAATATTATTCATTAATTTAACTATAATAACAATCTTATCAAAGCCTATATCAGGAATAAGACACATACACAATAAACAAAGAAAGTAAGAAAAAATTACAGTGTCTGAAAAAAAAGAAAAAGCCAGGTTATTGGCTAATGAGAACAAACGAGATGTTATGGTTACAGCAGAGGAAAACCCATGCTTTCGCTGCTTCCATTGATAAATGCATTTACACAAGCACTTCGTACTGCATGTAAATGCATAATTAAATGAAATGAATTATGTCATTTACAATATGCTGACGCTATATTACATTGTGCAGGGACTGCTAATTTACTGACATTTCATCTGATAAATGATAGTCTTATTATTCATCACATGAAGAGACTGCTGGCTGCATAAACAAAGAAGTTAACTTTTCACTGTTGTGTTTGCAACGCCAGACTCTAGTCCTCAATGAAGCATGCACAAAGTGGCACATCTGGTCATTTTTTTTTATATTATTGTACCCTCAAGACCGAAGTGTTACAGAGGGGAGTGGGTAGAAAACATATAGAAATAAATAACAATGCAGCAAAAAATGGTTAGTTATTACAGCAAAATTGATTAGTTAATTGTATGCAGGAGTGATGATGTCTGATAAGGCCGAATGAAACTGAGTTGTGCTTGATTGCAACAACTGTGCCGAGAAGGTGGTTCCATTCCTGAGAGGTCCTGGGAATAAACGATTCGTTACAGGTTCTGGTGCGGCATTGCATGATTCCAACCTGGCTATGATCAATGCGAGAGGAAATATAGGTATAAGATTATCGCACAGGTAGGAATTGTGGAAATACAGTTTATGAAATAAAGCAAGGCGAAAGCACGCCGAGATGAGAGAGGAGCGAGTAGCAGAGAGTTTTAGCTGCCTTTCCACTGTAGTGCATAATCAATGCTTGCAATGTTAGCCTGTGGGCTATTGCAAATAACATGCAAAGTGCTGTATCTAATTGCTTTACCGCATATTTGTTTAGCTGCAGAAGATTATCCTAGTGTTCCATCACTTCCCTAGAACTAGCTGCTGCGGTGTAGAAGCAAGACTGCGGGGTGGGGCATATTTTGGAGGGTATTTGACAGGTGTGTGTGTGTGTGTAAGGAAGAAGAGGAAGAAAAAGAAAAGGGATGTCGATAAATTTACATGGAATTTGTCATCTTTTGGTAGTTAGCAAGGATGGCATGCCTTGTGATCTTGTTATGCTCCTGGGTCTTATACAGTGAACTCTGATGGCTGTGCAGTGTATACTATATGATTGATGCCAGACCTGTTTGAGAACATTTTTGCATGTCTACGCTCCAGTTTATTGTGATGCAGAAAGCGCAGAGGTGTGATAGAGTGGCTTCCAAGATTTGACCACTATATGAATGCCAATATTTCAACCACTGGTAGTCAGCCAACAACAGCTGCTGAATTAATCATAGCATGCTAATCTTGTTCAGCATCTGTAAATGCAGTTACATGCCAAAGTTTGGCAATAAAGAAAAACTGTCATGGTGCAGAGGCTAGAACACCTGGCTCACAACCAAAAAGCCACGAGTATGAACCCTACCAAGTGACAAGCTCTCTTTCTGCTCACAATGGCATTTTGTGATGACAGACTAAATGACTGACTGGCATTACATGAGGACTTGTGATCTTATGGGGCAGTATAGTAGAGATGTTTAACTGAATTACAGGAGGAAAGCCTTGTTCATGCAAAGCTCACTGTATTTCTAAAAGTTTCAAATGCATTTGTTCTGTGAAAAAGTAAATAAGTAATTTCTTTCCCTACCTACAAAAACATGCTAAGTATACTTTCTTTCCCTTTATCTTATCAAAATTTTTTCCTCCCAAAGCAGCTAGCTTGCATTTTTTTCTGAGTGACTTGAAAAAAGCTGCCCTGAACATAAGTAGCTTTGTCTTTGTTTCGTCCTTAATTTTTCTGCCCTTTCTTCTCGAATGAATAAATAAATGTGTGGTGTTTAGTGGCGCAAGGGCCAGGTATGACCAAAGAGCGCCACGCCAGTGTTAATGAGTTTGCAGTGGAGTTATGACTTCTATGAAGTTGATGTGACGCGGCTGTAAAGGGTCCTTAAAAATATTCACCATAAAGTGCGTACAATCTATGTGTAGTAAGATTATGGCGGTGACAAATGACAGGTAATATGAGCATTAAGATGCATAGCGAAAGAATGATACAATATACAAATTATGTCAGATGTTAAAATTGGCTGTAGCACTACTGCCTCTCCAGAGCCCTTGAAACACAAAGGCCTAGAGGCATGTGCTATACGAAACAACTATCACAGCGGCATCCTCTGAAGAGAGGAAGCGCTACGAATGTATGGAGTTACTAACATGTAACGCAACATCTTTCAGGAAACCTAGGACTGTGCTGGTGTTGAAGAGTGGTTCTGGGCCGAGGAACATTACAGGATGAAGGGGGATGTGCTGCCAGTATGCTAGGGGAAAATGTTTCTTTCTCTCAGATTCGGCTTCCCGACACTCCAGGAGGACGGGGAGGACGGTCAGCCTCTCCCCGCATCTACCACAGGTTGGAAGTTCATTTCCAGTGAGTAAAAAATTATGGGTGCCAAATGTGTGTCCTATTCTGAGACGACAGAATAGGACATCTGTTCGGCGTGATTTTGTTGCAGAGGGCCAGAAATCCAATTGTGGCTTTATTATGTGCAGCTTATTATTTGTTTCCACGTCCCACGAGCGTTGCCAATGGTTTCGCAGTTTCCTTCAGAAGAAAGGCCTCAGATCTGAGACGGGGACTGCAGCGGTAGGATTAACAGCATGCAGTGCAATTGACGTGGCCATCTGGTCTGCCACAGCGTTACCCTCGATACCCCTATGGCCAGGCACCTAGCATATAATGGCATGCTGGTTAGATATATACGCTTTACACAGGATGGAATAGAGCTCATTAAATACTGGTTTTTTGTGCTTACCGAACGACATCAAGGCCTTCACGACACTTAGGGAGTCTGTATATATAACAGATTTTTGCAGTTTTTATTTCCTTATATGCGTCACAGCCGACAATAATGCGCAGGCCTCGGTCATTAAGATACTTGTTTCCGGATGCAGTACATTGGATTCCGAGAAGGATGGACCGACGGCTGCATAGGACACCCCATCATGCACTTTCGATGCATTTGTGTAGAACTCCGTGCAGGAGTACTTGTACTGGAGTTCCAGGAAATGCATTTGGATTTCAATCTCTGGAGCGTGCTTTGTAACTTGTAGAAAAGATATATCACATTGTATCAGCTGCCACTCCCAAGGTGGTAGCAGCTTAGCTGGAGGCATTAAGCGATATTTGAGGAATGGGACATACATTTCAACGCTAAGCTCTTTCACATGCAGTGAAAAGGGCTGTCTTACAAAGGGACGATTACAAAAGGGTGTAGCACATGTCATATCGTTAACGGTATTAGAACACGGATGTTGATGATTAGAGTGAACTTCCAGAAAATACGTTAGACTGATGTATGCTCTCTGCAGATGGAGTGACATTTGATTCTACGTATAAACTTTCAATGGGACTTGTTCTGAAAGCGCCAGTGGCCAGCCGGATCCCTAGATGGTGGACGGAATCTAGCATCTTTAGCGTGCTTGGGGTAGCAGAATGATAGACCACGGCACCATAGTCCAATCATGATCGGAACAGGATCGACAGGAAGATTCATTAAACTCTTCCTGTCGCTACCCCATGTTGTGTGGTATAAAATTTTCAGTAAGTTCATTTTTTTAAGCATTTCACCTTGAGATACTTTATGTGTGGAATAAAAGTTAGTTTAGAGTCAAGTATAATACCTAAGAACTTGTGCTCTTTGTTCACAAATATTTGTTGTCCATACATTTTGATATTGGGATCTGCAATGAGCCCTTTGTTTCTTGTGAAAATCACACAAAAGCACACAAAAGATCCGTTTTCGTCTGCCCATTTGGACACTTTGTTCAAGCCCTGTTGTACTTGCCTCTCACACACTGCAAGGTTGCAGGATTTGAAACCTATTTGTATTTCGTCTACGTAAACTGAATAAAAAATGGCTGGTGGTAATGAAGCACGAAACGTGTTCATCTTCATGTTAAAGAGCGTGCAGCTGAGCACACCTCCTTGGGGTACACCAGTTTCTTGTATGAAAGGTTGGGACGATACATTGCCGATTTTCAAGCGGAAGGTACGTCTAGACAAATAGCTTTCTAGTATGTTTAACATATTTCCGCAAGTGCCCATTCCCGACAAGTCTTGCAAAATCCTGTATCGCCACATTGTGTCATACGCCTCCTCCATATCGAGGAATATCGATAGGAAGAACTCTTTATGTACAAATGCATCATGGATATTTCCTTCAATGCGCACAAGATGATCAGTCGTGGACCGTCCTTCTCTGAAGCCACACTGATAGGGATCAAGCATATTGTTCAATTCACGGAAATGTATGAATCGATGATTAATCATTTTCTTCAAATAGCTTACACAGGCAACTATCGGGCGATAACTTGCCGCCAAGGCACAGTCTATACCCAGCTTCAAGACGGGAATAATAATAGCTTCCTTCCATGAGGATGCGAGGTATCCGCCAGCCCAGATAGAGTTGAAAAGCACCAGAAGTGTCATCTGTGTGTCGGTGTGTAAGTTTTTAATCATGTCATACATGATTCTATCAGCTCCCGGTGCAGAGCTTCTACATGTGCACAAAGCAGCTTTAAGCTCGGCAATATTAAAAGGACGGCTGTATGGTTCATCCGGACAGCATTTATGATCCAGTGCCTTAAGTTCAGCTAATTGTTTATATTTGAGGAATGATTTTGTGTAATGTGTGGAGCTTGATGCACGCTAGAAGTGTTCGCCCAGAGCGTTGGCCTGGTCTTCTAAGGTAGTCCCTTGGTCGTCAACTAAGGGCGATGGGTGGATTTGCTGCCCCTTTAGCTTTCTTACGCCATTCCATACTTTAGACTCTTGGACGTAGGAAGTGATGCCCGAGAGAAATCTCTCCCAGCTAGCCCTCCTTGCCTGTCTCCGTGTGCGCCTTCCCTGTGATTTTACTAGTTTAAATTCCATACGATTTTCTGCAGTCGGGGAGCGATGCAGCAAACCCCACGCTTTGTTTTGTGTCCTTTGTGCCAGTCTGCACTGCTCATTCCACCAGGGGACGAGTCTTTTACATGAGACACCTTGTGTTTGTGGAATGAACTGTTCAGCTGCGTCAGGTATAAAACAAGTAAAATATGCCACTGCTTCATCTATGCTAAAATCAGTGATAAGATGTCGTGATAAGTAAGTTAATTCCTTAAAATGATTCCATTCAGTGGAGGCTAGTTTCCACCGGGGGCGTGTGGAGGGCATTCGTATTGACATATTAAATTTAACATTACAGGGAAGTGGTCACTTCAATAGGGATTTTTGGTTACATGCCATTACAAGTCAGGGAAAATTGAAGCAGAGCCAATCGACAGGTCTATTGACGAATATGAATTATGATGAATATTATAACACGTTGGCTCCATCATGTTGAAGAGGCATGCACCGGAGTTAACAAGAAAATTTTCAATAGTACGACCTCTTGCGTCGCAACGCGAGTCTTCCCACATGGTGTTGTGGGCATTAAAATCGCCTATGAGTATGTAGGGGTCCAGGAGCTGATCAATTAGGTTATAAAAATTTGGGGGTATGTATATGCAACATATAGTGATTAATTAGTTAAAAAGAATTGCCCAAACTGATACTGCCTCAAGGGGCATCTGAAGGGCGACATGATGACAAGCTATTGACTTGCCGACAACTATTGCTACACCGCCAGACGAGGCGTTCACCTCGTTGCCGTCTTTACGACAGATTGTGCACTGACGAAGAAAGTTTGTGTCTGTGGGTTCGAGATGTCACTCTTGAACACACAGCAACATTGGATGATGCTTGTGTAGAAGTTCTGTAATGTCGTCTAGGTTATAAAGAAGTCCTCTAGCATTCAGTTGTATTATTTGTGTCTCCATGATGATGTGTTTTGTGCTGTGTGCTGTGAGACTGATATTAGCTTATGGGCCCTTTCCAGGCACCGTGACGCGAGTTTTGTCTTTTATGGAGCGATCGAGAGAGGCTTGCCGCTCCTTAGGCACTGGACACGGGCTAAGCGCAGGGTTTTACCTGAAGGTCTCGTCTGCCGAGGCCACCAGCCCAGAGGTCGATGGCCCCTTCTGCTGGGGTGGCGGAACAGTGCTAGCTGCAACTGCCGAGGGGGCAGATGGCTTCACTGCCGGCTCACCCCGTATGGGCTGGACAGCAGCCGGAAACCGTTGTGGTGCCGCCCCCTGACACGCCACTTTGGTAAAGCTGCTCTTTGGCAGGTAGTTACCTTCCTGCGTGCTTCTTTGAATGAAATATTCTCTTCTACTTTTATCGTCACAATTTTTTTCTTTCTTCCAGGATGGACACGACCGCGAGTATGCGGCATGCTCCTCATCACAGTTTGCACAGTGGAAAGAGTTTTTGCAAGCTTCGGAGGTGTGTTCATGGGCACTGCATTTCGCACAAGTTTGACGGCCTCGGCAGCTCTGCGAACTGTGGCCGAAACGCTGGCGTTTGAAACATCGGAGGGCATTTGGCACGTATGGTTTAACACTGAGCTTGATGTACCCGGCCTCGATTGACTCGGGCAGGTCACTTGAACCGAAGGTGATTATCAGGTGCTTGGTTTGGATTTCTTTGCCAACCCTCCTCATCTTAATTCTTTTGACGTTGATAACATTCTGTTCACTGAAGCCCTTCAAGAGTTCAGCCTGAGTGAGCTCCAGCAAGTCATCGTCCGTGAAAATGCCACGGGTTGTGTTCATCGTACGGTGCGGGGTTACTGTTACTTGGGTCTCCCCAAATGATACTAGTTTCAGCAGTTTCTCATATTGCTTCTGACCACGGAGCTCCAAGAGGAGATCACCGCTTGCCATGCTCGACGCCTTACATCCTGGACCAAAAACTTCAACTGGTTTGTCTGGTTTTTCTGAGTTAATTACATGGAAACGAGGGAAGTTGTGAACTTGGCGTCCGAAAAAGTGAAAGACATCTTCGGTGTGCCCTCGTTTCTGAGGGTGATCAGGGAGTTTAGGAAAAGCGTTTTCCATAAGTACAGATGGGGTTTTCGGCCGCGATGCCAACCACCTGCCATGGAGCCGAACAGGGGGAAATGGCAGAAGTCCCTGCAAGAGAAACCCTGCAAATGCCAGCCGTACATCGCTGCTATAACCAAATACAGCATAACCAAGGCTGTCTAGCCACACAAGGTTAACCCTTGCCGCCGAGAAATTCGGAAGTGAGGAGAAGTGAAAAGACAGGAAAGATGAAAAAGGCGAGAAAGAAAGACGAAGATTGGAGCGGAAGACAGGAAAAGGCTACTACCGATTTCCCCCAGGTGGGTCAGTCTGGAGGTGCCGTCTATGTGAAGCAGAGGCCAAAGAGGTGTGTTGCCTCCGCCGGGGGGCCTTAAAGGTCCGAACACCCGGTATCGGCTCAACTCCCAGGATCCCCCTTTCCCCAGACACTGCTAAGCTGTGCACGGCTACACGTGGGAGGGTCGGACCCTCATGTGCTCAGGTATGTGGTGTCACAACACACCAAAGGCGTGCTGACGCAGACGCCCCTGCGGGGCACTTTCTTCTCGTTATTGGTGCATTGAAGCTATACATATTGATGTCTATCTACACTCATTTCCATTCAATGTGCCTGAAGGACTGACTTTTTACGCATAATTTGTTTATTATAACATGCTTAAGCTTATATTTTAAGTACATTTTTACATACAATTTGTTAATAAATATGACATTATTCTTTTTTTCAATCAGTCAATCGATCAAAATTTTTTTTATCTTGCAGAGAGAAAGATGGTATCAGAAAAAAGCCACAAAAACAGCAAAATGACAACACCCGGCCCTCTATGGAACTATTCGGCAGTATGTGCCTATGGAACTGGCACATACCACTGGCAGTTGTATGAGGCGGCTTGACACAAAAATCTGAGCACTGCATTGGGAACATGAAAAATTATGAAAAAAATTATTGTTTAGTAGTTACAAAAAACAAAAGACATACAAGTGTGACAGCGGATAGCAAGGCATAAGGTCTGACTTGCAATGAATGCAGCAACTGGCAACAAGTGACATGTAAACCAAATGCAAAAAGTAATAAACGTGTTAAAGACAGTAGTAAATGCTCTCGGCATTCATATTGCAGAAATAACTAGAAGAGCATAACAAAACAAAAAATTAGAAAGGTTAGGCATATCATAATCATTCAACTTGATAGTGAATGAGCGAAAAAGAAAATCATCTAAGGCTTCCCTCTGATAAAAAAATGAGTGAATAAGGAATGTTCAGATGTGGTTTCCAGGTTCAGTGCAATGGAAGAAAAGGTGTTTAACAGAGCAGCAGCAATGCAATACAACACTGACTGACGGCCATAAGACGTACAACAAAAGTGATCTATCCAAAAGTCTGTATATGACATACATATGAGTTTGCAATGAATCAGGTTAATTATTATAAAACCAAGTAGCTAGTATATTTAGGGGTGGGAGTGCTTAAAGTCATTTGGGAGCAATTTTTGGAGCAAGTAAAACTGCATTTTGGAGACAAAATTGCAATTGGGAGCAGCTTGCAGCAGGCCAATCTGAATTTTGGTAGAATAATGGAATGAGGAAAATGGCAGCAGGCTTCGAAACCACGACGAAACAGAATAAACCAACGCCAACACTGTACTGCAACTGTCTTAAGGTGAATTTTGAAGCAGATTACCCTGAGATTGAAACCCTCTAGTACAAGTGAATTTTGGTAATAGCACATGTAGATTTTTAATTTGTGGCAGCAATCACAAAAACATGCATTTTGCAATAGTGTGTCCGAAATTTCGAAAAGTAGCCCAAGACATTTTTTTATAATGCATTTTTCTTTCATGTCTCGACAGTGTGGGTGAAGTGCCTGAAAATGCGCTTCACCAACAGAATGTACAGAGAAGCGAGAGTTATGAACTGTGGTGGTTTATCATTGCAATAGCAATTATATGGACACTCCAGGCACATTTTTGCCGTTGTCATCACCGTTGTGTTCTGTATAAAGTCTAAGGGTAATAACATAGTTGCCGTGCGCCGTATGCTGTATGCGCGAGTGAAATCGTGTGACGGTAATCTGAAGATGGCAGCTCAATCAGGCACACGCAAGACAGTGGGGAGAAAGAGCACCCATCTTCTATCATGTGTAAGGCACTGGGGTAAGGGGGAGGGGGGCATTCTACTCCAAAGCACCAATGCTTAACTTTCTGGTATAACGTAAGACTATTCCAATCTGTTTTACTCCAAATCCACCATTAGCCCTTCGTGATAGGTCAAAATGGTTCAGGCCTCGCCCATATGGGCATAAAAACAGATTGAAATACTTTTACGCTATACCAGCCTTGCACAGCAACACCCGCCAGCTGAACCCATTGCAGCGCGCGCCTCCCTAATATCTAGTTCACTTGCAGCGCCGTCAGCCTACTTTTCTTTGTTTTGAGCCTCGGCTGCAGAGCACCGTGCCGCTCGACCCGCTCAACCATATTTTAGTACACTCTAAATACAGCCGCCCTGGCCATTCCGACAGCCGCGACGTCAGCCAGGAGTGGCTACGCCAGCCACTTCCGGCTAGTGCAGTGTTATAAGCCTGACAATTGCAACAAATTATGCAGAATCTGAACAGCTGCACTCTTTTCTGGAGAACGAATGCACTCATACTTCACAGCCATAGCACACATGCCAAAGCCGTTCTGATGCAGCATGGTCCAATTTCGGTCAAGTTTCTGTGTTTGGTGCAGTTTGGCGTGGGAATTAGCATTTGTATCAAAATGGCGTGATTGGCGCTAGAGTCCCACGAGTGTATATTGTGGTAATAATGCAGATTTGTAAGCATATGTCAGATGAAATTACATAAACGCTACAGACATCATTTTGTATTCAATAAGATAATTAGAGCTGTGCTCTCTAGAAGAAATGCAGTTGCCAACCGATAAATCGGACACCGATAATCTGGACATACTCGGTAATTCGGACAGCTTTGCAACACTGCCAATGGACTCGCAGACTTAATGTGTAAAGATGACTGATATTTTGGACAGCCACCAGCTCTACATTCGATTATCCGGACTCCATCCATGGCTGTAGCGTACGCCGACTCTGCCACCATCATCTCCTCTGGCAACCATGACAAGACATCACGTGTGGCCTCAGAGATTACACATTGGATGGTAATCCAATGTGTAATCCAATGTGTGAGGCCTTGTCTTGGTCGCAGCACTACGCCTCAGAGATTTAACCGCAAATGCTGATCTTAGAGGCTTTGCCTGAATTATAGGTCGCATCAACATTGCAATCATCACCATCCTATTCCAGCTATCCCGCACATGGCCTGCTCTCACCATTGTTTGTCAAGTTTGCCTTTCAGACAGCGTTACGCTATTCTGTACTTGTATGTTTAGTTTTTATTTAGATTCCAGACAGCACTCTGCTGGCTCCAAGAAGTCTTTCTCGTGAACTTATTGACAAGCTGCATCAAATGGCACCCACGGTGCCCTCGCTGTCTGACTCAGGATGAGTCTTGAGTCGCAGTCTGAATGACTCCACAACAGAAGAGGCTGAACGTGCCACCTACCACAGTGTGCTCAAATGCGCACGTCATTGCTGACCTACTAGGCTGCGGTGTGCCGATTTCTGCCACCGTTACATTTGAAGACTTAGCAGATGTCGACAGCACAGTGTTGTCGCGTGCTGAACTGAATGATGATGAAATAATTGAGCAAGTTCTCCCATTGTCAAACAGCGACTCAGACACTGATTATGTGCCGTGTGCTCCGGAACCTTCAGTTGCGGACTCAAACCTTTGCAGTCCTTGAATCGGCATACAGCGACAGTACAATACTGGTAGAAATACAGGTGAACTTGGTCGCATGAAAGGGGAAGTGCATGCAGCAACGAAACAACCACTTATTCCTTGTACAGGGGCCTTAAAACATAAATAAATGATCTTTCTTTTTGGATACATTAGTTTTTTTTTTTAAGACATTCGACAGTTCGGACTTATTTACGTTCCCTGTGGAGTCTGAATCATTGGTTGACTGTATTAGCTATAGCATGAATCACATGTTTTGGCATACTTACAATTTAGTACTGCTCTGTTTAGAAGTTGCCGCCCATATTAGGTGGCAATAATAACGTAGACAGAAACAGTGTGTGGTACAGTAGTGGACAAAATATGTCGATGCCCCAGTAAGAGTCCTGTGATTCTATTAAGCTTATTGCAAGGGAGCTCGATATTGTTACGGGGAGAAAATATATGTATTTACAATATATACAGTTACAAGGCTGTAGCTCAGTAGTCAGGGTTAACACCATCTACCGATCATCGAGACACTTCAACCGTTTCTTCACTTCTCAACGTCCTTTTGTCTACAGCAGCACAAACTCGTACGTGACATTAAAACCCGGCGTCAGAAGCATTGTCTCGATGCTTCCTAGGGTGGGTGTCGAATCAGTGTGTGAGTTATAGGGCTTTAGTCTCGAAATGTGCACAATATCAGTTTTTGGTGGGGTAGAAGACGTCGAAGTCACAGGTGATATCTCGTATGTGAGGCTGGTGACCTGGCGAAGAACTCTGTATGGCTCGACGTATTGTGGCAGCAGTTTTTTGCAAAAGCCGCACGTGACGGGAGGGTAACCAAAGCAGGACAAGTGACCCAGGGCTGAAATGAATGTCCCGACGGTGACTGTCGTAACCGTGCTTTTGGATAGTCTGAGACGCCAGAAGACGGTCACGGGCAATGCGACGTACTGTGGCCGCGCGAACAATGGCGTCATGAGCATAGAACTTGGTAGTGGTGGCATCGGAAGGGAGTAGCGAGTCAAGAGGCAGGAGTGAGTCACGGCTATATAGTAGGTAGAACGGAGAATAACTAGTAACATCGTGACGCGATGAATTGTATGAAAACATCAGGAAGGGTAACGTGCAGACCCAATCCTGGTGATCATCAGACACGTACATGGAGAGCATTTCCGCGAGTGTACGGTTGAGACGCTCGGTAAGTCCGTTTGTGGGTGGTAAGCCGTCGTGAACTTGTGGGACGTGGAACAAGAGCGAAGAAGGTCGTCGACAACCTTAGAAAGAAAACAGCGGCCTCTATCATGAGTAGCTGACGTGGGGCACCATGATGTAGGATCACTTCATGAAGGAGAAATTCAGCCACATCAGTTGTGCAGCTCGTAGGGAGGGCGCGCATTATGGCATAATGCGTGGTATAGTCGTTGCAACGGCCACCCACTTGTTGCCCAAGGAGGAGAGAGAGAGAGAGAGAGCAAATGATAAAGGAAAGGTAGGGAGGTTAACCAGGACTGAGCCCGGTTGGCTACCCTACACTGGGGAAAGGGAAAAGGGGACGGAAAGATTAAAAGAAGAAGAGAAAGTCTACTGGGTATATACTGGGTACTGGGATATTTGAAGGCTACTGGATTGAGTCCGTCTGTGATCCGGACTGAGTGACCGAACGATATATATGCCCAAGGAGGAAGTTGGAACTGGGCCAAGGAGGTCCAGGCTGACATGGTAAAATGGCTCACTGGGGATATCTATAGGCTGAAGGTGCCCAATGTTGAGACAATGGAGGCTTCTTGCAGCGTTGGCAAAGTTTGCAGGCAGCAACGTAACTTCGAAGAGAGCGATATAGCCCAGGCCAGAAAAATCACTTGCGCACACGGTCGTACGTACGGGTGATAACCAAATGGCCAGCGGTGGGCACATTGTGTAACTGCAAGAGAATTGTCGAGCATATACGCTGGGGAACGACGAGAAGCAGCTCAGCACCATGTGGATTCATATTGCGGCAATATAAGGTCCCGTCCTGGAGAACAAACATACGGAGGGAAACGTCCGTTGCTTTGAGGTAAGGCGTTCGATGATGGATCGTGAATATGAGTCACAATGCTGCTCGTCGGCAATGCATAAGAAGTCGGAGATCGACAAAACACAGGTATCTGTATCGGTTTCAGTGTCATCGGAAGGGTCGACGGGATAGCGGGAGAGGCAGTCGGCGGCCTTATGTAGTCACCCAGATTTGTAGGACACAGAAAAGGTGTATTCTTGCAGGCGCAAAGCCCAGCGGCCAAGACAGCCTGCCGGGTCTCTGAGTGAGGATAGCCAACATAAGGCATGATGATCTGTCACGATGGTGAAATACCGACCGAACAGGTAAGGGCGGAACTTAGCAATGGACCAAACAAGGGCCAAGCATTCACATTCTGTTATGGAGTAGTTGCGCTCTGGTGCAACTACTATGGCGCCAATGCCATGGCCGCTGGCATCAGTGCGAACTTCTGTGCAGGCATATGGATCAAAATGACCCAACAGGGGTGGATTGATAAAGCGACTGATAAGCGTTGAAAATGCTGCAGCCTGGTCGGGTCCCCAACGAAAAGTGGTGTCTTTTTTGAGGAGGTCTGTGAGAGGACGAGCAATTTCGGCAAAGTTCTGGATAAATCGCCGAAATAGGAACAGAGCCCTAGGAAACTTTGGACATCGGTAGAAGAATGCGGAAGTGGAAACTCACCAATGGCACAAACGTTATCAGGATCAGGCTGGACGCCTGCAGCGTCAACCAAGTGACCAAGTACTTGTATTTGGCGGTGGCTGAAATGCCATTTTGCAGAATTGAGTTGTAGGCCAGCTCGTCGAAAAACAGCAAGGATAGCTGAGTCGGTGGAAGTGGCTCTCAAACATCGGTGAAAAACAATGACGTCATCAAGGTAGCAGAGGCATGTGGTCCATTTGAATCCACGCAGAAGAGAGTCAATCATGTGCTCGAAGGTAGCAGGGGCATTGCACAGTCCGAAAGGCATCACCTTAATTTGGTAGAGACCATCTGGGGTGACGAAGGTGGTCTTTTCGCGATCTTGCTCATTCACTGCGATTTGCCATTAGCCAGAACGCAAATCAATCGATGAAAAATAACTGGCACCGTGTAAGCAGTCCAGCGCGCCATCAATATGCGGAAGTGGATACAGGCCCTTTTTGGTAATCTTATTGAGGTGACGGTAATCGATACAAAATCTCCAGGTATGTGTTTTTAACCAATACGACAGGTGACGCCCACGGACTGCTGGAAGGCTCGATAATATCTTTGGAGAGTATTTTGTCCACCTCCATTTGGATCACCTGATGTTCAGCCGCAGACACACGGTAGGGCCGCTGGTGTATAGGAGGAGCGTCACCAGTGTGGATTGGATGGGTGACGACACGGGTACGACTTAGCGGGCGATTGCCAAAATCAAAGATGTCTTCATAGGACATCAGAATGCAGCGAAGGACGTCAGCGTAAGCAGGTCGTAAATCAGTAGCTATCATTGGTGTAAACTTATTGCGTGAAGTAGGAGGCGCAGAAGCTGCAGCAGTGTCAAATCATGGTTCGGGCGTAAGAGCAGCTACTCCACAGTCTTCCAAAGGGGACAGCACAGCGAGAGATACTCCCTCAGGAAGTACTTGCAGACATGGACCAAAGTTCAGAAGAGGAAGCCACGCTTGATTGTTGACAAGATTTACAATTGAGCTTGGTAGTGCTATTTGACGAGCCAGGAGGATGTCGCAAAGTGGGAACACCACGTAAGGGCCATTTCGAAGTGGTGGAGAAAGTGACACGAGGACAAAAGTCACAGCCTCAGGTTGCAGTCGAACAAATTCAGTAGAACGAAGTCGGGACTTGTGGTCCTCGGTTGGGTCGGCAAAGTAATGGGGCAGTTCAAGGCGAAGGGTGCTGGTTGCACAGTCAATAAGTGCTGAATGGGCAGTCAGAATGTCGATTCCAAGAATCACTTCGTGGGGACACTCAGCCAGTACAGTGAACAGGACTAGCACTGGACGGCCAACAATGGTAACACGGGCGGTGCACATTTCCATCACGGATGTTGTACTGCCATTAGCTACTCGGACGGCAGGCAACTCGACAGGTGTCAGGACTTTACGAAGACGGCTACGAAGATCTGATCGCATTACTGACACCAGAGCGCTGGTATCGATGAGGGCTTGAATGGGTACATCCTAAACAAACATTTCAACAAGGTTCGGTCAATAGCAGGGGTCAGCAGAGGTTTTGCAGTCCGAGTCGTCAATGCAGCCTCACCTCCGGGGGCGGCATTGCTTAGTTTCTCAAGAAGTGGCCCGCGTAGGACGGGGACAAGGGACGTCAAGGTGTAGGCGAACAGGACTGACGGCGTTGTGGTGAGGGCGAGCGGCTAGTGGTGTCTCCCCGAGAGGGAAGGCTGGCATGGTATGGTCCAGAGAGGGGCAACAGAGGCTGAGAGTCTCGGTTGAAGCGACAATCAGCATATGGTCAAGGCAAGGAGTACCAGCGACTACTGCGGCAGTGGCGGGAGATGTGACCAACTCGGGAGCAAGCAAAGCCAATTGGCCTGTCATCCGGTGTTCGCCACTCAGAGGGGTTCTGATATCGATTCAGGAATGACTGTCGAGGTGCAGCAGAGGCAATGACAGGAGCGGTAGGGGTGGGACATGGGCGGACGGGAGACTGGATGTCCATGTTTGAAATTTCTTGGAGGACAACAGCTTGAATAAGTGAGGTGGTCATGTTGTCATGCGTATGGGGGCAGTGAGAACTTGGAGCCATAGCCTCAAGTTCGCGACAGTCAAGCTTGGCGTTGTAAGCGGATGCAAGGTCGGAGGGTCGTTATGTGACGCCGGAGGGTCGTTGCAGGAGGAAGTGGCAGCCGTATTCGGAAGTCGGTCGAAGCGTTGTATGATGCGTTTGCTCTTCGCTTGCTCAAAATTCCGGCATTCCTTAATGATGGACTCAACCGAAGAGCAGTTCCTGCAAAGCAGGAGGTTGAATGCATCATCCGTGATCCCCTTCAAGATGTGCCCAACCTTATCAGCCTCCAGCATGTCTGCATCCGCTTTATGGCAGAGAGCCAGAACGTCTTGAATATACGCGACGTACGATTCGGTTGATGTCTGGGCACGATACACTAGCTTTTGCTTGGCCTCCATTTCATGTCCCACAGGTCTTCCGAAAAGATCTGTGGTGACGAGCGCCCACGTATACCGGTAAAGTCTCGGGCTCTCGCAGGAGAGGAAGAACCGACACTCGATCTCTTAGCGTAGCATTTTTTTAATAAATCTCTTTCGGAACGCTAGCCCCTGCCGGAGCCCGCCAGCCGCTCGTGCCTCGTGTAGACGCGAGCGTCTACGTCATCTCTCGTGAGACGCCGATACTGCTGCCGCTACAGAGGGCTCCCCCCCCTAGAGAGGAGGAAAGTTCGACGAACGATGGAAAGTCCACGTAACGCGGCGTGTCTTGGCATTGGTCTTGGGTGTCACGTGCGCAGGCGATGGCGAAGGATGCAGCAGGGTCACGTCGCATACTGGTGAAGCTGATGGCATGGGTGCTTCGATGTAGGCGGGTTTGAGACGTTCCAGGGCAATTGTGTCTGATCGGCCGTTGACATTCACAACAAACGTCGTCGGACGACGCTCTAGAACACAATATGGCCCGGAGTAGTGTGGTTGCAAAGGCTTCCGCACGGCACAGTTACGCATGAAAACGTGGGCAGCAGAGGTGAGTGCGGGAGAAACATACGGGGACCTTGCTTCTTGTGAAAGTGTAGGCATGGGGCGTATCTGGCTGAAGAAGGCTTGCAGTTCGGCAACGTATTCGGCAGGTGATGGCATAGGCGTTTTGGGGGTGGCGACAAAGAAATCGCACGGAAGGCGTAGGTGAGCGCTGTAAACTAGCTCAGCACAGGAGCAACCTAGGTCGCTCTTGAGTGCGGCTCTGATGCCAAGTAAAACGAGAGGCTGATGTAGGACCCACTTCTCAGGCGATTCATGCACCATAAGGGAGGCCTTGAGATGCCGGTGAAAACATTCAACTAGTGCATTGGACTGCGGGTGGTAAGCAGTTGTGCGAAAACGTGTCGTTCCGAGTAGTTTGAGTAGCTCGTTGAAGAGCGCTGAGTCAAACTGCCAACCGCAATCTGTGATTATTGTGGATGGGCAGCCGAACCTTGCGATCCACGTAGACATGAAAGCTGCTGTAACAGTGGGCGCTGAGATGTCAGATATAGGTGTAGCTTCTGGCCGCCGTGTATAACGGTCGATGCATGTCAGTATGTAGCAGTAACCTTTCGAAGGTGGGAGAGGGCCGACGAGCTCCAGGTGTACAGTGTCAAAACGAGCATCCGGTGGAAGAAAAGACTTGGCAGGCGGAATGGGGTGATCCTGGATCTTCGAACGTTGGCACGACAAACAGCAGCGAACCCAATCGCGAACTTGCGCGTTTAGCCGAGGCCAAACGAAACGACTGGAAAGAAGCTTCTGTGTCGCGCGTATGCCAGGGTGCGACAAGTTGTGCACGGTTTCGAATAGACGTCTGCGAAGGGATGCCGGAATGTATCGTCTAGGTGTGTCGTTAGAAGTGTCGCAGACGACGGACGTACCATCTGGGGTCACAACGACGTCTTCCAATTTCAGGGACGTTTACGAATTCCGGAGTGTACGAAGTTCAGTGTCGTCACGCTGTTGACTGGCGAGTAAGTCGGCCTCGATGATGAAAGGTTCCGATGTCAACGTGGAAACGACATTGACACGACTCAGAATGTCAGCTGGAATGTTGTTGGTGCCCTTGATGTGGCGGGACGTTGTAGTAAACTCGGAGATGTAGGAAAGGTGTCGAATCTCGCGGGGCGAGTAACGGGACGCCGAACGATTCGTTGCGTGCACAAGGGGCTTGTGATCAGTCAAGAGAGTGAATGCACGGCCTTCTAGGAAATGGCGAAAATGCTTGATAGCCAGGTAAACAGCGAGTAATTCACGGCCGAACACGCTGTAGCGGGACTGCGCAGGCTTCAGTTTCTTGGAGAAAAAAGCGAGTGGATGCCATGCATTGTCGATGAATTGCTGCAGAACGGCACCAACGGCGGTGTTTGAAGCGTCGGTCATGATGGCAGTGGGTGCGTCTGGCTTTGGGTGTCTAAGCAGCGTGGCGTTGGCGAGGGCAGACTTGGCTCTTGTGAAAGCGTCGGTGGCCTCTTCAGTCCACTGAAGCACTTGTTTGCGTTTGTTTACCAGAAGAGCGTCTAGCGGAGCCATAAGTCGAGCGCACTCGGGAATGAATCGGCGGTAGAAATTGACGAATCCGAGAAATTGGCGAAGCTTGGTGAGTGTGGTCGGTCGGGGAAGGTTTTCGATGATGCGAATCTTGGACGGCAGTGGTCGAATGCCGTTAGCATCGACGATATGACCGAGGAACTCGAGTACAGGTTGACCGAATTCACTCTTGGCGGCGTTGATGACAATTCCTTTACTGGCAAGGCATGAAAACAACAACCGCAAGTGGTGAAGATGTTCTTCTGCCGAAGAGCTTGCGACGAGAAGGTCGTCAGTGTATGCAAAAACGAAAGGCAAACCTCGGGTGACGGAATCGATGAAACGCTGAAAGGATTGGCCCGCATTCCGTAAACCGAAAGGCATGCGGAGAAATTCGAAAAGACCGAAGAGTGTGGTGATGGCGGTCTTGGGAATGTCTTCTTCAGCGACCGGTAGTTGACGGTAGGCGTGGAGATCGATCTTAGAAAAGATCGTCGCACCGTGCAACGCTACCGTGAAGTCCTGAATGTTCGGTAGAGGGTAGTGATCAGGAACTGTGACATTGTTTAATGCCCGGTAATCACCGCATGGGCGCCAGTCTCCCGTCTTCTTAGGCACCATGTGAAGTGGTGATGCCCAGTTACTGTAGGAAGGGCGATGATGCCAAGTTGCAGCATGTGTTTGAACTCCGCGCGAGCGATCTTAAGTTTCTCTGGGAACAAACGCCAGGGTCGGAAATAGACCGGTGGGCCGGAGGTGACGATGTGATGGCACACGTCATGTTGCACCGGTTGCGTCCAGTCCGGCAGGCGCGTCAAAGTGGGAAACTCGCGTAGGAGCGCGGCGAAAGGCTCGTCCAACATGGCAGAAATAGGCGCTATGGGCAATGTGCCTGATGATGGGACGCCGGGAACGGATAGCTGGGTCACGAAGTTGATGAGATGGCGTCGTTGGATGTCCACAAGGAGTCCGTAGTTATGCAAGTCTGCTCCAATGACTGCACGACGGACGTCTGCAACCAGGGAAATCCAGCGGAACGCTCGTCGAAGGCCAAGGTTTAGCATGACGGAGCGTGACGAGAAAACTGGAAACCTGGTGCCGTTGATGGCTTGCAAAAACGACACAGGTCCGCTTTTCGGTCGGAGTGCTGGGCAGAGAGAATGCTGACGTCAGCACCTGTGTCGATTAAGAATCGTTATCCCGCAACGCTGTCCGTCACGTAGAAAAGGCGACTTGTGTGTTGGGCCGGACCACTCGTCACCGTTAGAGGTCGGCCGGCCTGTTTCCCTGCCAAGCGCAGGGACGCCGACAGTGACGAGCGTCGTTTCCAAAACGGCGGTGGTAGTAGCAAACGCCAGGCGTTGTAGTTGAGGTTTCATTGCGGGTGCCCGTGCGTCTTGATCTGCTGGAACTACGGCTGCGTGGGCGACGAGATGTGCGGCGATGTTCCGCTCCACAGATGATGCGTTCCAGGCACTCACACAAGGAGTCGAGCGGAGATTGCACTGCAGATGAGCAGGGAAGGGTTTGCAGAGCGGTTGTATTGCCACCCGGAGATGGTGACGTGGCTGTGATGGTTGGGGTGGCTACTTCCATGACTTTGTCAGCCAAAGCGGCAAGTCCGGTAAGATCCATGGTAGAGGCTGTTGCCAGGACTATCTGCACGTTAGTCGGGAGTCGTTGCAAAAACAATTCGCGCAACAGCGTGTCGTTGATGGATCTCGCATTGTTTTCGAGCAGCTGGCTCATTCGGCGAAGAAGTTGACTAGGGCGTCGGTCGCCGAGTTCTTCAGCGGACAGAAGCTGCTGGATGCGAGAACGCTGTGAAGCTGCTGTGCGCTGTAGCAGTGCTGCCTTGAGATCGTCATAGGCGGCGGCAGACAATGGGGAGTTCAACAAATCTGCTACCTTGTCAATGGCGGCAGGCGAGAGCGCTGCGACGGCGTAATGGAACTTTCGAGGCTTGAGAGCGGATACCAGCGACTTGAAATTGCGCTTCGGCCTGAAGAAACCACGCCGAAGGATGCTGGTCCCAGTACTGTGGTAAGCGGACAGCGATGGCAGAACAGGAGGGCTCACTGCGTTCCTCGGAAGGGTTCTGGCCTTGAGCTCTCATAGCGTTGGTCTAGTCCATGGTCGTCTCTACCACAGGAGCGTATGGCAGTATCACGTCCGGGGTCACCAAACTGTGGCGACGAGCGACCACGTAGACCGGTAAAGTCTCGGGCTCTCGCAGGAGAGGAAGAACCGACACTCGATCTCTTAGCATAGCATTCTTTTAATAAATCTCTTTCGGAACGCTAGCCCCCTGCCAGAGCGTGCCAGCCGCTCGTGCCTCGTGTAGACGCGAGCGTCTACGTCATCTCTCATGCGATGCCGATGCTGCTGCCGCTACAGATCGCATAGCTTTTCCTTGCAGGAGTCCCAGCTTCTAATGTCGGCTTCATGCATCTCGAACCATACCTTCGCGCTTCCTCCCAAGTAAAAGATCACGTTGGCCAGGAAAAGTGTGGCATCCCACTTGTTGTGCTTACCGACGCGTTCATACAACGTCAGCCAGTCTTTGACGTCGACCTTGCCAGTGCCGATGAAGATTCCCGGGTTACGTAGCTGGGTTAGCACTACTTCCGCTGGCATCTGAGCGGCGGAGGCAGCGTCGGTAACCATAACAGCGGAACCGATGTGACGCCTGCTACAAAGATCCAGGGCCGGCTTGTGGCGAGAGTACCCCGCACGTCCACCAATATGTTACGGGAAGAAAATATATGTATTTACAATATATACAGTTACAAGGTGGTAGCTCAGTAATCAGGGTAACACCATCTACCGATCGTCGAGACACTTCAACCTTTTCTTCACCTCTCAACGTCCTTTTGTCCACAGCAGCACAAACATGTACGTACAATATGTTAACTCCAAAGTAAATTTTCTTACAATATTACCCTAGTGTTTTCACCTCACTAAAAATTTTAACTTCCTTATTTATACACAGAGTTTTCAAGAGTTAAACCTTCTTGTTTAGTGCGAAAAAGAATGCCTTGCATTTTCTTCACATGAATTCTTGGGCAGCTTTCCTTAGAAGCACCAATGTGCAATATTCTGGAGCACCACGTACGCGAAACTAATAAGAGTGCCCCAAAGAAAAGTGCAGTATTGTCAGGTTATGAAACCCATTTATAAAAAATAATAAAAAATGACGTCATTAATATAAACAATAATTAAGGGGCAGTGGCTCAAGAGTGCTTCCTTGGTGCACACTGTATGAGATCGGTTTAATTTTTTAGTTCGAACTGTTGTCGATAACGTACTGAGACTGGTGATGGAGATAGGGAAAAAAAAAAAAAGAATTCATTGACGATTACGATACTCCTAATGTGGAATTTGAGTGCAGCTGTTTGTGTTTTGAATTCCTAACATACTGTGGCAAAGAATTTGATTCCGAACGACAGGGTCCTCTCGGCGGTGGTGCTGAGCCTCTGCTTGGGCAGCTCATTTTGCAGCATTGGCAGACGAAGCATTTTCACCAGTTGTGTCACTCACTGTTCAGAAAGAAAGCGAGAACATGAGAATGCGTGGCGTGCACGGAACACATTCTCTAGTGGGAGGGGTGCAGGCAAAGTAGCGCAGCCCATGCCGGCGCTTTGTTTCCATAGCGCTCGCCGCACGCCTCTTCGCCACTGTTGAGCATGTCTCGCGTGGCACTCTGCTTTCCTCCTCACCTTTTTGCCAGACTCTCCTCCTCTTTCCTCCTCACGCTCTCTTCGCTCTCACCGTATTTCATCTCCCGCTGCGCTCCGTCTTCGCGCTTACATTCTCTGCTGCACTTGTTCACTCGGTTATGAGGGACACCGACGCCAAACGCAGGAACGGGCGTCCAACACCTGCGCTCTAAATATTTTTTGCACTTGAAAAAGGGGGGTACCAGCGAAACACAAAGGACGCGCACACAAGGAAAAGGCGTTAGACACGTATGGACGCTGGACTTTCAACTGTACTTTACTGGAATTCACATTGCCGCACATAACCTCCGATGCATGCGCATTTTCAACTCCTCCCAAGACATTTTTTTGCATTAGCCCATATTCCACACTACTTAACCCTTTCTATAAGTAGAATACAGTGAAAGACATTGAAGGCTCTTGAATAATCTAGACATATGCCTAAAACTAGCTCTTTCGCCTTAAGCGCAGAACTTATAACCACCTTTTGCATCAGTAAGGCCTGCTTGGTTGATTTGTTCAAGAAATTTGCTGTGCTGTCGAAATGACCAAATATATTTGTCTAAAGAAAGTGCAGAGTTCCTTGTGCATAACTTTTTCTAAGCAACTCGAAAGAACTAGTAGAATTAAAATCGGCTTAAATTAAGTTATATTTATCTCATTTATGTCACCACCCTGGAGCATTTATATTACCTTTGCTATTCGCATTTCTTACAAAAACAAACCAGTGTCAACAACGACCTCCTATGGCTATCCTATCCATTGCTAGGACATAGATATCCTAGGGATGCGTCGTATATGTCCTGCAGACATCCCTATCATGACTGTTTGGCTGTATTTTCCGTGTCCTGCACACATCCCTTAAATGCCTGCGAGCAACATCGTAGGGAAATTCTGCATACATTTTATGGACATATGCGAGAACCTTTTGCACAGTGTTTACACAGTGTTTGCCGTAATGTATATTATGGCCTTGGCACACAATGTGTGACAGGTGCAATGGGGAGAGTGCTCATGCATCAAGAACAGATACATTCTATGTGTACATTACGCATGCCCGCATATGTTTGGAAGTGCATCATCATACTCCTAATTCTCCTAGGCCATCTGTCACGCACAAGTGGCTTATTGAACTTACTGAAGTTTTCAAAGTAAATTGCATCAGAAAATTTGCAAAGTACAATGTATGCGTGAGCTGAAGACATGACAGCTTCGGACTGTAATTCGAACATGTGATAAAACATAATTCTGTTACGCGGAAACTCTGACAAAGCCACAAATGGGGGACAAATATTCATGTACGTGTATGTAAAAAAAAAGTCCATATAGAGTAACATTGGGACATGCGTGGTAGCATGCCCGATACAGGTTCATATGCGATATCCTTGGGACATCCATGGTAGGTTATCCGAAAGTGCATGTCCAGCAGATGTCCTATTTGTCTCCAAAATGGCGCACGGACATTGAGGCACGATTCGGACATCCTACGGCTTGAAGTGTTCACACTAGGATGTTGGAGAGTTAGAACAGTTATGTGTAGTAGTGGTCCAGCCAGTTTAGGATTTGGAGCAATTATTGGAGCAGTAAAAATGTTCTGGGGCAGTTTAGGAGCAGCTATACCAGCAGCAGTTTTGCAGCAGAAAAATAGGTCATTTTGGAACACTTGGAGTAGTACAGCAGTAATCTGTAGCCATTTGGCAAAGCTTACAGTGTGTTGCAAAAATGGTGATTCCGGTGGAGAACAATATTCGTATCATCTCGTATACTTTCTTTCATTGTGAGGTAGTTTTTCAGCTTCCTGCGAGTCATGTGGCCTCTACGAATAGGTACGAGTTGATTCAGCATAAAACCGTAACTTTTGTCTCTGATACCCGACAGACCTTTCAAAGCACTACCCTTAATTTACTGCCCTAAAGGCTTAAATCACCCCAGGAACGTCCAAAATACCTCTGAAAGCCTGCCAGTACAATTATTAGGAGTATCAGTGCTCATACTATGACAGGAGATGGGGGGTGCACTCGTGTATAATTAAGGAATAGATACTGTGTCCTGTGACAATTGCCTCTTTCCCCCTCTTCGTATGCTTCTATGCGCAACAAAGCTTTATTGAGGCGAAGAAGCTGACTTTCGGGAACCAGCACTATGAAACGTGGCGTGCATTCCAAGCTTTGAAGCCATTGGCGAGGATTACAAAGGCGGAGTCAAGGCCATTGCAAACAGTGGCGAATTGTTTTAATGAAAAGCACCGAACAGAAGGACGCTTGGTAGCAAATGCCGAAGCAGCTAGGCCTAGGCGTTGCTGTGGTGGTGGCTACAGCTGCCAGCGAACCTGCGCGCACGAGCACCAGTTCAAAGCAGCGAAATAAAATGGCAGTGGCTTCGATCAGTGCAGTTTCAGATCTGCCGCCGCCGCGCAACCTCCTCGCCTCCCCCTCGCCCCTTGCGCATCCCCTATGTGGGAACCGATTTTGCGGCTGTTTTTCTGCACTACGATTGGTCTCCCTGCCATTGCCCTTGGAAACGCACAGGTCTTGCGTTTGGCTTGCATTTTTATTTTTCGTTGGCGCCACTTTTTTCCTTAGCTCGGCTGGCTTGGCGCAGCGAACATTGCCTGCTATGTTTCCTGCATTGTGCTAGCGCTATGCAGTGCTCTAGTGCATATAACTGCAGCATGTAGCCTGAAGATGGTTATGCAGCTTTTGATACCACAAGGAAAACGTGATGGCTTGTGCAAGAAGCAGTGGCTGTACAACATTGGCCGAAAGAACTTTATTCCGACAAAGAATAGTGTTACTTATGAGGTAAGGCGCCTTATTGTTAGTAGCAAAGCGTCCCCAAATGCTGCATTTTTAATGCATAAGCATTCTTTAGCGAGTACCCCAGTCGGTCATGCAAAAAGTATAATGCTTTGCATCTGCACGAAAATGCGTAATCTGCGAAGTTACAACATTTAATAGTTATAATAGTGCAAATGTAGATGCAAATGTAAATGCAAGGGGAAGTCTATAGTAGGGGTGGGCAAACTAAAATTTCAGTGTGGGCCAACTTAAATTTCGGTCTGGGCAACTTAAATTTGGGGGTGGGCCAACTTGAATATTAGGGGTGGGCCAACTTGAATATTAGGGGTGGGCGAATTTAAATTTGGGGGTGGGCCAACTTGAAAATTAGGGGTCGGCGAACTGAAATTTTGGGGTCAGCTTACCCAAATTTGGAGGTGGGCCAACTGGAAATTTGGGGGTTTGAGAACTTAAATTTGGAGTTGAGCCAACTTGAATATTAGGGGTGGGCGAACTGAATTTTGGGGGTCAGCCAACCCAAATTCGGAGCTGGGCCAACTTGAAATTTGGGGGCTCGCAAACCTAAATTTGGGGCTAGGCAACCAACCTATACAGGGTCCTGAATATTTGGGTGCGCGCGTTAGAAAAAGGTTTTACACTCACCTCTGCACTGTTCTTACTCAAATTTTGCAGAAGGTTCGCATTTTGGCATCGACTTCGTTTAATATAACACTTGGCACAGTTAATTGCCTGATTTAAAAAGAAAAGTGCAAATTTGCCTGCGCTTATGGGGATGCGAGCTGCTGTTGTGACGGCGCAAGTATAAACATGTGTCGCCGCCCGTCGTCGTCTGCAGAAAGCAGCGTTTCAGGAAGGGAAGTTACCCGTTCCAGAAGCGGGCAACACGCAACAAAGTGCGCTTGTAATGCATTACCGGTCCATTTTATCCCGTGGAAAATAAAGCCCCATCTTGGGAAACGCCACGTGATAGCCAGCAAGCTTGCATTCCACATCCAACCAATCCTTTCTGACACTAATGCGCTGCGAAGGCATCCGAATTATCGGGAATTTCTGAAAAATTGGCTGTCGGGTGTCCGGCAACTCGGTCATTGACAAACCCTATTGAAAACATTGCACTGCCGTGAAAACACGAAAACACGAAACACGCGCAGGAGAATCAGTGGCGGCATTATCGGAGCGTGCAGCATAGGGACGAGAAGGGCCACCTGGGGGGCGAGAGTAGACAGTATAAAAAGACCGGGTCGGGAAACTCCAGCGACTGCGACAGTGCCGAGAAATGTGCCTGATTCGATGGCAGTGAAAACAAATGGGCTTGTCGTCAGCAGTGCGCCATTCAGATGGATTGCGGAAACGTGGTGGGTATGAAGATGCGGGACGGGGCGGATTCGAAGAAGCCGGGCGGGTATCAGGGCGATGGGCCGAGCAGATGGTGTGAAGACCCATGTTTTCCAACTCCTGGCGGCCAACTGCCTGGATCAGGGAAACCGTGACTGCAGGTGCGTTGGTGGGGCTGGAGTCGAAGGCAGCCGGATAGGCGGCTTCGATCTCACGCCGGATGATCCTGGTAACATAGCCAGTGTGGTTGGGACGAGGAGTGTCGGCACAGGAAGATGTCGCTGGGGTGTTGGGCAGACGGGCAAACTGCTGGTCGATACGTGGGCTTTTAGCGAGTTCCAGGCGGTGGCACTCTTTTATAACTGCATCCACCGTCGCCACGTTGTTGAAAACGAGCAAGTTGAAGGCGTCATCGGCAATGCCTTTGAAGATGTGGGAAACCTTGTCGGACTTGGTCATATGTGCGTCAACTTTGCGGGACAGAGCCAAGACGTCCTGAATGTACGTGACGTAGGGCTCCGTTGGCGTCTGCACACAGCTGGATAACGCCTTCTGCGCGGCAAGTTGGTGACCGTATGGGTTGCCGAACAAGTCTCAGAGCTTTTGCTTAAGCCAATTCCAACTGGTGAGCTCATCTTCGTGCATCTGAAACCAAACTTGAGGTGTGCCATCGAGGTAAAAGACTACGTTGGCGAGCATGATAGTAGGGTCCCACCGGTTATTGTGGCTGACGTGTTCGTACAGGTTGATCCAGTCATCGACGTCTTCCCCATCTTTGCCCGAGAATACGCCAGGATCATGGGAAGCGGGGAGAGTGATGTAGGTCGTCAAAGTGGCAGTAGGTGTCGGAGCCGGCGGAGTCGAGTTGTCGCCAGGAGCCACGAAGGAAGGCTTGACATACCGTCCACTGCAAAGCTCCGTGACGAGGTACAGGGAACGTCCACCTCTACCAGATATGTTACGTAGGAAGACGCAGATGAAAAGCTATATACAAGTATATTTACAAGGAAATATGCCGCACTTGGCCAAGAGGCAACAGCCCGTGCTGGCCTCTAATCGTCGTCGTCGTCTTCACACTGCTCGCCTCGTGATCACAAATACTGTTCCGTAGCAATATAGTACTTTTGTGCAGTTGAGTGAGCGCAGTCAGGAGCAAGCAAAGCCAAATGGTGCAAATGGTGCAGTTGGACCACCACTGTATGCGCTATGACATTTGTAACAAATCTAATTAGCCAAATCTGCATATTGTTTGTATTATGTGACCTAAAATATTTTAGGCTACGGATCACATTTTTAACATTATTCTTTGTCATTGGAAGAAACACCACACTACCAGAAAAGCTTGCTCGATTGTAATTTTTAGGCACTAGAACTACGAAGTGGTCATTAAGACATTGAGGAGGTCTGTACCACAGATGACAATATTTCCGAGTATGTTACTTTCATAAGTTGGAGCTTTCAGTTTTATCAGGCTATTTAGTCGCTTCCAGAAAAAAGTAGAATTGTTCACTACATTGTTAGAATAGGCTCCATAATAGTCGTTCTTGCGACTGTTTGATTAATGCATAGTTTATTTCTAAACCATAAAATATGCTACTAATTATAACGTTTGATCTTTTCAACTGATTATTGCATGCACTCTGCAATAAGCTTTCACTGAAGGTTAATAACATTTGCTGTAGACTTTATGCCTTTACTTTAGAATGACAGCTTAATCAGACATTATTAATTGTCCAAACATTTATTAGTGGAAATGTGATGAAAACCACTTATTTTCCTGTCTGTGATCTGAGTATTTAAGGCTTGCCTCCCAATCAGTATATATATACTTATTCATGCGTTTCTTTTTCATGTCCCTGGGACCAGGATTAACCGCAGCATCATTACAAAAGTATTATTTATAAGCAAAGGAAACGAAGCTATATGTTATTTTTAGCCATACCGCACTGAGTTGAAAGTTAGGACCACAACAATCACTGCATTGTGAGCTTAACCACGGAGTTAAATATGCCATATATGGATATGAAGTACAGCAATATACAGGATAGATAATTGGGCTAGTTGACATTTCATTATTGGAATAAATTACAGCTCAGGAACGACAAGGCACAAATAAGGCAAAACAAACGAGTGCTTGTCTGTGTCAAAATTTCTGGGTGTCTTGTCGCTCTTGTGCGTCACTCTTGTGTTATCCAATGTAGTAGAGGGCTGGGCTTTAAACCTCAATTTTAATTCTCTTCCTCTCTATTTGTATGGAGCAGAAGAAGAATAGAGAGGGCTATAAACTCTGATTTATTCCTTTTAAATAGCAAAATGCTCATATTTGCAACTCCATTCGTCTGCATGCATGCAGGATAGCTTAAATGACCAAAGAGTGAAAGCTGCCCACAGTGATCATAACAATGACAAAAAACTACATTATATATATAACTATAGTTTGCCAAGAAACTATGACTCTTGTAAATTAAGTGACAAAGCTACGGTGAGCTTCACCACAAAAACACAACTTCAAGCCGTTCAAGGTATTTCGCACACAAATAATGGCCGAAAACGAAGATGACCTTTTGAAACTCAGATTTTCAGCTTCTGCAACTCTCTCCCTATGCATGTGCTATGAACAAGACCGAATTTCCCTAGCTCCCATTCTCAAGCTTATTTCTCTAGGCAATTTAGGAATTTAAGTACGTGGTAGTACCCTAACAATCTGTTGGGTCATCCAAGGTGGCAAAAATATTTTCTGCTCTCTACGTTCTCCATGGAGAGCCAGTCAAAACTTACACACAGTTCCTCGTTCGCAATTGGTCACACCAGATTCTGCCATCACCTTTACCGACGATCAGCGCGTCACCGACACTGCACACATGCGGCCAATCCTTCCACGCCTAGACATCTCAGACCTGTGGCCAAGCACTTCATGCCCGGATGAAATGCCATTGCGAACACTGGCAGTACAATTCAGCCGTGCGCAAAGTCGGGTATCGCATCATCTGAAGCTTTTCATGAGCATGCAGAGACAGTGCAAGCTTCCGTTGCCAGGAAGCACGCACCCAGCTAGCAGACGTCTACCTCCTGGCTTGATCCAGCTAAGGCCAGGGCGAGTAGCTCTCTTTCGTAAGCTATATTCTAAGCCCTAGACCTCTACAAGCCAGCTGGTAGCTCAGCTAATGCTCCCTCCACTTACGGCTAGTAGCTGCAGTGTAAATTGTTAATTTTCAGGCTTGTTTTGGCTTCGCAGGTGCTATTAGCTTAACTTATCACATTTACGAGAGTAAATCAGAAAGTCCTTGCCCATATTTTTTTCAGCCAAATTACAGCTATAAATGCGAAGCCAACACATCTATTCCCAGTGGTGCACCTTTCTTGGACCGGCCCAGCCTTATCTGCCAGTAGCTCTGTGGCACGGCGCTGCTGTCAGTTGTTGAAGCTGTGCTTTAAGATGGTTGTGGTTTACACGCTTGTGGTTCACAACAAGTTTGTGCTTCACACGTCCATGGCTTACGAGCAACGAAATGTGATTAATTTTCTATGGAGCAAGGGCTGAACGCCCATCTAAATAAACAGGGAAATGCAGCGCACGTATAAGGAAAGTGTCTCGCTTTGAGACGTGTGAGTTGGTGGTGTTAGGTTCACAAAAGGCCGTCAAGACATGTATGACAATGAGCATTCAGGGAGGCCGCGTGCGTCGCTGACTGACGACAACATGGCACAGGGGCCTCTCAAATTTAGTGCTGCGATGGGACGATGTCCGAACCGGTGTGGGGACTATGTGAAAAAGTAGTGTAAAGTACGTAGAATAGTATGTATATTTGTAATTACCTATATGTACCTTATTTTGGCTAATAAAAATAGGTGCAAAGACTTTCTAATTCGCCCTTGTACGATTCTGGAAGGTTGAATTCTTAACTTACACGTCACAATAGCCCATGAAAGGGACCGACCACTGTAAACTTTTCACTCAGACTGTGGTCAGTGTCTTTCTTGCGCCAAGTTCATTCTGAACCAGGTGGGCTGCTGTCAAGCCCTAGATTTCATACCACTGTGATACTGTACGAATACCAGATGTCCTGATAAGCACTAATAACTACAGTGCAACAGAATATTTTTTCTGAGCACACAGCACGAATATCAAAATAATTGTCCCAAGATTTATAAAGAAATGCATTTGTGCTCAATAAATTGTTCTCTTGCACCTTCTTTTAAACTGCAGGTAAACAGTTTGTGGAACAGCTACACCCTTAAGCAAAATTACACCCTTTGGGTTGTATCTTGCCACACAACAATTGTCATCTATCTTGTCCGCATTTCTTCCTTTAACGCTGCGAGCCCAGTACTTTCAAGTCACTAACGGCATGCGTGTTATCAGCATTACAGTGCATTCTCAACAGGAAAGTAGCGAGTGCAGCGCTTTCAAGAAAGGAAACGCTAGCAAGACCGATGATTATTATTGTTATGTGGCAAATATACAGCCCAAAGGGTTTACATTTGTTTAAGAGTGTATGTGCCCCATGGCAGATTGTGCCAAGAAATTTGCCTAAGCTCGTGCTAGTATAAGGATTTTTAGTGAGCACAGGGCACCAGCACTCACTAACTTTCATAATGTGTAGAAAAGTTGGTAATGAAACATAATTGGAGACTTTCATACAAATTCTGACATCTGCTGCTATGCATGTAGGCAGGAAAAGCAATTTTCACGAGGCCCCATTATTTAAAATAATTCAGAGCCATTCCACTCTGTGAAGGTGGATGACCAGTGGAGCCGTATATAACTATAAAAAAAAAAGGTGCATGCCTCGGCACATTCCACGGCAAGGCTCTTGCCCGTCGTCAGTAAGGTATAGGGCGCTATGGCCGTGCTGTCATTGTTTGCATAGATTGCAATGCATCAAACAACCATCCATCAGCGGTTTTGACACATCTGACCTCAAATGCAGCTGGGACACATACGCTGATATGATTTTGCCTTATGCTTAAGCTACTTTAACTCTATAGATGCCACCATCGTTCTTGCGTATGCACATCACTAAACACTGAAAACTAGCCTAAGACAGCTCCACTGTAAAAATACTTAAGATACAGCTGAAACAGATGTTGCAGTTCATCCTAAGCACACACACAGAGTGCACAGAGTAAATTGCAGTCCACTCATTTTGCTCAGCTATTCTCAACCTTTGAACACCATGCCTGTAAATTGTTCTGCATTTACAGAGTCTGAAGGACCATTGTTTTTTGACACTATAATAGATTAGTACTAGCATACTATACCATGTATACTGGTCGTAGTAGTGCACTTAATAAATATGTTTAACTGAAATACTGCAACAAATGTACTATTCTATTTTCTTTGTTCCACATGCTGAGTAGATTGCACTGCATGTGCATCTTATGCACCAGCAGACTTTCACTGGCATGAAAATGCATGGATTCATATGCAAAATCCACATATCCAATTTCCGCAATTGAATACAGCCAATCAATGCCACTATTGCCTTAGTTAAACTGCACTATAAATGGTTGCATGAAATACTAATGGCAGCAGAACCAAGTGCAACAATGTGTGAGATTGCATATTGAGCAAGGAAAAACAGCATGCAGAAAGGCTGTTTCCTGTCTCTACACAGACACAACTTTCTATAATAGCTCATAGATACTTAAGAGAACAGTAAAAACACAGTTTATTTAATAAATACAATTGTGATGGAGTATGGTTGCCATGAACACGACTAACACAGTGGGTCCTTAGTAAGTTTGCAGAGAACTTACATTATTAATGCAACAAAAATAAAATTGTTTTAGTTAAAATTGTAAATGCTATGTTCTTAAAGAGGTAAAGCGGCTGATTAGCTTTTCTTTGAAAGCATCACCGTATGTAGCACACTGAATTTTCAGACAAAGCAAACATTGCTAAGTCTTGGACAGAATTGTAAGTTTTTTTAAAAGACAGCAAAGGTACATTAACAATGCTCTCTTTTGAATAAGTCTTTCCAGTAACCAATGTTTTAAAATACTTATTTTGTCTAAATAATGGCTGCGAAAACTACACCACTCTTCACATTAGCTTATAGAACAATTTCTCAAAATACACACACACACACAACTGATTTGTGGTGCTTGCAAAAGTTACTGATTGGAATTACAACTGAACTTCAGCTGGTCTACCGCAAAGAGCTCGTTGTGGGCCCTGGAGCCATGTTTTGATCAGCAGGCCTACCATTTCTGCTAACTGGAAATGCTTGATTTTCACTCTGGAATACTTGGTTGCATTCTTCTATTCACAACTGGGATTCCCACGCAGAAAGTTGGTCGATGAGATGACGGGTGCGGATCTTCCATCTTTGTGCCATGTCAGGGAAAGATGCAGCTGCTTACACGGGGACTGGCGTGCTATTGTTTCAGGTATTCTGCACCAGTTAAAGAAAGACGTTAAATGTAAACCAAACTGCACATCAGAATTATTGCTCTCTTTTAAAAGCAAGCAGTGCACCTAGGAAAAATTAGAGTACAGACACAAAAAATTTTGTATCCCACTTCTTTGCTTTATTAGGTAGCTGCCTGACAACACCCGGCGTTCGTGTTGTCTTTCTCTTCTCGTCCGTGTTCAATTGTGCAATGGAACGATGTTTCATAATGCTAATCACAACCAACTATCCCAGCTGTCCATACTTAGGTAGCTGCCGACCACACAATTAAGACATGGAGCCTCAATCAATTCCTTGAGCAGCACTAATATATTACATCACATTTTATGTAAATAGTTTAAGATGTGCACCAAGTACAGCACTACTTTAGACTTGAAGCAGGAGACTATCCACATTACCAAAACCAGCTGACACTCATGCGGTTCCACAAACAACTCAAGCACAAGCCATTTGGCTCAATGCAGTAGTTGACGGTCTTACGATGACAGTTTTGCTAAAAGCTTTCAAAGTGGCCCTTCTAATTGTGCACTTCTTTTGGAATGCAGGACTCCTTCCCCTGTTATGCTGTTCGAGTGTTGAATAGTCTTTGCTTTCATCAGCATGGTCATAGTGTGCGTTAGAGCACTGCACAAGCCTGGTTTTTCAGCCTGGGCCCGGCCCGGGCATACATGACCAAGCCCAGCCCGGGCCCATGTTACTTAGCCTGGGCCTGGCCCAGGCCCAGTTCATTACTAAGCTTAGCAGGGGCTCTGTATGCATGACCAAGCCCAGCTCAGGCACACTGGAGGAAATTTGTTGTTGTTGATGATTATTGGTCCCTTGCCCTGTTTAGCGGGTGATCAGACCGAACATGCGGTGTGTAATACATTGAAATGTTACTTTACCTGCAATGATAGTTTAGCGTTTAAGCTGTTGCGCTGTTAAGCTCTAGGATGTGGGTTCGATACCTGGCCATGGCGGCCGCATCTCGATGGGGACGAAACGCAAAAACACCCGTGTACTTATTATGGAATGCATTGTAATCATCTCGTAGTTCTGGCAAGCAATGCGTCAGAATATAAACAAAATATGTTGCTTATGCGTTACATGCAAAGTCATTACAATAAAAGCATAGTGACACTCGCCGTGGTTGCTTAGTGGCTATATAGTGTTGGGCTGCTAAGCACGAGGTCACGGAATCAAATCCCGGCCACAACGGCCACACTTCGATGGGGGCGAAATGCAAAAACACCTGTGTACTTAGATTTAGGTGCACATTAAAGAAACCCAGGTGGTCCAAATTATTCCGGAGTCCTTCACTACAGTGTGGCTCATAATCAGATCAAGGTTTTAGCACGTAGAACCCCATAATTTAAAAGTATAACGACAATAAAACATAGCAAGAAAGTTTTCAAAACAAAGTGTACAACTAACATGAAGAAGCGGATAGAAGCAAACCCAGGAAATTCTCTTTAATGCTCTTGTCTACACTTCACGTTCGAAACAATAATATTACAAGTTCTTAAAAGAGGCTCCTGATTAATAATTTGTTGCAGAAGACAAAAAAGCTTAAGGTGGTGGTGAACAGAAAGCAAATGCAGATGAAATGCAAATAGTTCATATTGCGACTGTGACATGAAATGTAATCACAATGTACAATATGAATTACATAATCAAGCTTTCATGCACCATGCTTCAGGCTATCAGAGATAAAAGGTTCCTCCCTTTTTTATGAAATCAAGATTGAAAATACACTTAAAATAACATGCGCTGACACAACAAGACTGCAGCCGAAAACAATGCCACAAGAATAGCACTGTACGAAGGCCAGCAATGAGCAAAACTCTACATGTTCTTGTGTAAAAACAACAGGTTGTCCAGGCCCTCCGGCTTCAAGCAGGTCTTCCCTCTTGGAATACATACCCAGCTGCACTAAAATTGCGTTCGCTACTTACAGACTGTACCTTATGTGTCAGCCTCACCTTCATGGGATTTAATCAGCTACAGTATATAAGCAATAAAAGATCGAAAGCTTTGTTTCTCTCATGAGAACATCAGTGGTCTGGCCCATTGCCTGCGCTGTTATTCTTCTGCTAGTGAGCATGAATTTACCTGGATCGTACGATTTTGTCCTGTGAGGTCCTCTAGCATGTGAATATATATATAGTCAAATTCACGAGCATACAGCATAATATAAATGCACAAGTAGAAAGAGACATCATTACGTTAGCACTAAAATATTATTTTAGTATCGAGATTGGTAATAGTGCAATCGCAAAAGCTGTAACAGGGGAACTGTATGAAGAGCGGTTTTTGCATAATTTATTTTTCTTTATCCGGAAACAACATACGGTTTTGTGAAAGAAAGAATGGGAACTTTATCTGTTTTTGTTTTCTTTGCTGATGTATACTAAGAGCCAGCTCTTTGCATGTGTCACTTCAGCTTGGCACAGAGTATAGCACATAAATGTTATGCAATGCTTAACATTTCTGTGTGCTCAGAGGCCCGACTTATGTCCTTTATTTAGCGAACCCGAGCCGAGCCTGGGCCTGCCAAAAAACACTTTGGACGGCCCGGGCCTGTGCACTGCTCTGGTGTGCGTGCACACGTCTGTTAAGTTTGGTACCATGAGACTGCCACATCAAGTTCCGAAGACATGAATAAACTTCTGTTTCATGTCCAAAGCCATACTAGACTTGGCATATGTTTTGAATGGGGGTGGCGGGGGGTATTCCTTAAGCACCCACCTAGTGGACTGTCCATTTTGGCTGCTGCTGAAGTGCTTATTGGCTAGGGCTGGGGTACCAGTGAAGAGGAGGCACGTGCCCCCAGCAAGTCTCGCCTTCCACCTCCTCACTGGTACAGCTCCAGCAAATTAACGGTGGATGAGACGGACAGTCCACGAATATCCTTCCTAGACACACTAAAAGGTAATCTATTAATTCTAATAATACTATATTATTGTACAAGGAATTGAGGTTCCATAGCATGATTACGAAGCAGCGGTAAACCACAGGACAAAGAGAGAGACACAGACCATGGCGTTGTACTAACAACCAAGTGTCCTTATTCTTTTAGTCAGCATGTATATATACTCTACCACTATCCCAAAGCACAAAAGCAACAGAAATTCAGCATGCACAGGGGAAATAAATTGTAATCAATGAGATAGGTAGGCTAGTTCCTTCGGGAGGAGAGAAATGAAGGGGAGGCTTACATACGCTTCACCGCTATTATGGATGTGAAAGGTTTCATAAATAAGGCGTGCACGGTCATCATGGTATTTTGACAAGTAGGTCACATCTTTTAAGTATAAACCCCATGCAAGCGATCTTGCACGCGACAGCGACAAGCGACGCGATGGAGATGGCTGTCGCGTTCGCTCGTCGCCTACAAGTTGCACCCCATGCGAGCGATGACTTCAAGCGACGTCTCCCCAGTGTTGCCGGTATGAGGGCAGCAATATAGGCGCCGAAACTAGCGTGACGCGTGCTTTATTAACTTAAGTTGATGTATTTTACTGTAAAAAGCAGCATAACTATTTCTGAAAGTCTTGCAGTAGATTCTTATCCTTGCACGTATAAAAATTCAATTGTTTGCTCGTTCCGTGCGACAATCGGAAGTGCTGGAGTTATGTACGTCCAGTTCCGGCTTTGCGCTATTGGCTAGTCGCTCATAGCACTTCCGGGCGACGAGCGACGGATTCTAGATTTGCAAAACCGAGCGATCGCGCGACAAGACCGAGCGATCTGTTCAAGCGACGGCCCGATCCGTCGCGCGAAGCCGTCGCTCGTCACTGTCGCGCACAAAATCGCGCCAATGGGGTTTAGCCTTAAAAGATGGCTTGCAGCCGCATTCATTGCAGTGAAGTGACAACTGACTATCTCTAGCTTGTTTTGGTCCTTGTTCGAGTGTTTGCGCATGCGGTCATTGATGCACCACCTTGTTTGACCAATATAGAAACACTTGCATGAAAGAGGAATCTTATAAACAACACAGTCACAACAGTCAACAACAAACCTCTCCCTGTGCTGCTTTTTTAATTCTCGGTCACCCGAATGACTTGGTGGCTAAGGCTATCTAACTTATTTTGGGCAGTGAACAACGTAATGCCTGCCCTGTTGACAACCTTTTTGAGATTATGCATAACCTGGTGCAAATATGGGATAACCGCAACTATTTGCCGTGAGTGATTCGCAGATTGAGCGGCTGCCGATTGCTTTCTTTTAAGGCCTGTTGCGAGGCTTTCAGTGATGCTAGTTTAAAAGCGGTAATGGGAAACATGCGAGCTTCAGCCTGGCTACTTGCGATTCGAAGCTTGCATTTACTTGGTGGTCACAGGATCTGATGAGGGCCACCTTCATACAAGATCTTGCTATTATCGCGCTTGCTTATCTTTGAGTACGCTGAGAAAAAGGGGACAAGTCTCTTATGAGACCGAGGAGAATAACCTTAACATACATGGTTGTTTAAGAACAAGAGCTCCAAGTCTAAGAAATGCAGCTTATTGTCTGACGGATGCTCCGTGGTCAACTCAAAGACACCTAATACTGAGCGGAACACATCATATATTATAGCAGGAGCAGGCTGCGCATCAGCAGTGTTATTATTATGAAAAATTAAACAGTCATCAACATATCGCATCACTTTTACAGTGTTCGTTTGGCTGAGTTTAGCTTTAAGATTGCGGTCATAGCAGGCCAATAAAATATCACTTTGAACAGGGGCAACACATGAACCGTGCACACACCTTTCTTTTGTATAAAAAGCTTATCCTTCATGCTGATGAAAGTGGAAAGCATATAGAACTTTAAGAGTTCTAAAAACCTGCCGACATTGATGCCACATGCATTCTGAAACTTAAGAACACCATATTTGTCAATGCAATGGCCAACTTTGATGCACACATCTTCTTGAGGCAATAAGTAATACAAGTCTTTGATGTCCACAGAAAAGGCTTGGACAGCCTTTGGACATTCTTCACAGAGAAAGGTGGAGACAGTACCTGGCGTCTTTATGAGGAAGGGGTCATCGATGTCGAGGAGGCACAAAAACTTTTGCAGGAACTTGTCACTTGTCATTGCCAGGTTTCGCACTCAGAAACAATGGCCCAGAAAGGGCACAGTTCCTTGTGAGTCTTGGCACTGAAAAACACAGAAAGGCTGGTTTCTTTGCAGGACTTTACAGAGGAGGCCAGTTTTGAGAGTCTGGCTTTTTTTGCAAAGCTGAACAGCCCTTGTTTTCACCTTCACAGGAACCACTCCTTGCACTTCCTTGAAGTTGCCTAGAATGGCCAAATCTGCTTTGTTCTTGTGCAAACCACTAAGCATCACGACAAATCCACCTTCTTTGTCAGACAGGAGCAGCTTAAGCCCAGCTTCTCGAAGGACAGTCACTGCTGTGCGGAGCCGAACTATGTTGCCTTTCTTAACTTGCTGGGGCAGGCAGTCAACACTTTCTCTGATACATCTGTCAGCTTCATCTGTTCTTGCTCTACCAGCAGCTGTCCTGACGAGGCTGAGCAGTTCCGTCTTGTCCAGAACAGGATGCTCACAAAATTTAGGGTCGAGCTCCAGTGAATCAGCCACATTCTTTGGGATTGAGGCGTCTCTGAGTATCATGACCTCTTGACCTTAACCTGGATTCCGACGTCTTCTCCTAAGCAGATGAACCACCAAGTTGCCCTACAAGAACACGACTGTCTAGGAGAAAAAGAAACGAAAAAAAAAAAAAAAAAAAAAACACCGACCACAGCGTTGTGGTCTGCATCCCTCTTTTTGGCCTGTTGTTTAGTGCTATTTTCTGCTCGTAATCATGAACCAACCAGCTCAAATGCGTACTCTCCTGTAGTTCCATAGCATATTTCCTGGGTTCACAGCTACTCATTATTGGTATAAAACATAACAAAAATTGTGCAACATACCCTTTAAGAGAAAAGAAAACAACTAAGTACTCTTGTCAGAACAATGACAAATGAGCTCATCATTGTTGTTTGGATATCATATTCACATTGGATATGGTAAATTTCAACAAAGAAAGGCCATTTTCCTTACTAACAAGTAGCACAACACAAAAGTTCCTTTCCTGAAGCTGACACAGCATTTAATAACAGTTCAAGAGACAACATTGCAATTTGGCAAGGTAGAATTCAGGTGTACTTACATCTAAATCAAAAGCTGGAAGGCTCTATTTCAATAAATTCAAGTATTGTTCACTTCCCTATGTGTAAAAAAACAGAGCAAGCAGGGCCGGATTAATAAAAATGGGGGCCCTGGGCTAATGCGCATGCGTGCCCCTTTTCCCTATACTGATACCCCTCCCCGCCCCCTGTCGCCTGCTACGCTACTGAAAATATGCCGTTTCATTTTAATTTCACCAAATTAAAAAGAACAAGTGCGATCAACAGGATCGTTATTGTTATTATTATAAGGAAAACAACAAAACTTGCTTGAAACACGTGCTGTTGTAAACACCAACACATATGTTCACTTTGTGATTAATCTGCATTCTGTTTTCAGCAAAAGCTAGGCTTTAAGGAAAAGTTTAGTGCACTTAAGACAAACAATAATGTAGAAAAGACAACACAGCTCAGATGTCGATTCTTCTGAAGCTAGGCTTTGTTTGCATCACTAAGTTTAATCCCGTGAGGAGACGCGTGGTTGTATCCAAACCATTCTTTATTAAAATTCAAGCATCCCAGACTGCAGCAATCATTATACATGTTACTCTATAAATATGCAATAGATGTATACGATACTTAAGGCAATACAAACACCATAAAAATGCACTAGAATACAGATGAAAATTACCAACTGTAATAACAAAACATTATTTGAAAATATTTTCGTTAAAGGTAAGACAAGCAAGGATGACACCAAATAAACGTGGCACTATAAAAAACAACAAATATACAGTTCTTTATAAGCATGCTAAATATACCAAGAACAAACATGAGACGAACAACGAAGATTGAGATATCTTGAATTACACAGCTCAGCGTTTCATTGGCAACGTGGAGGCTAGGAGGCGACACAACGAACTTATTGGAACTATTCATGTATAGCGCAAACAGTCCTCTTTTAAAATGGCATCTTTCGCGCCTTCGCTTTGGCAAAATCAGATATAGTCTGTTCGAAGGATAGATCACAGAGGTCACTTTCAATGGACATGATAGCAAGCGAGTTCACCTTGTCATCAAGGAGGCTCGAACGAAGGTGATTTTTTATCAGCGACAACTTGGAAAATGATCATTCGGTCTCACAGTTTGCCATGGGTATGCTTAAGTACATTCGCAAAGCAATAGAAAGGCTCGGAAACACATCAATAAGCTTTCTTTTGTGCAGCAACTTCATCATTCCCAGGGGACTCGTGTCCAGGCATACAGAGTTGTGCAGAAAGTTTGCAAACTGAACAATTTCAGCGGAAAATGCTGGCTCCAAATCATTTTTGTAGGTTTTCACCAACTTCTCAGCCTGCTGTGCCAGAGAGGCCTCGCTCCCAACTTCTGTCAGCAATTTTAAGAATCCGAATCTTTTGCAGAGTTCAGCGTAGGCAGCCTTTCGCACTCGCAAAGCAGAGCCTAGACTGTCAAGTACAACATTGTAGGTCTCTACGATAAACATTTTTCTACCTTGTAGCGCACTATCGCTTTTTCCGTCCGGGTGCTTACTCAAAACAATGCGTTTGCCCTCATCCTGATAACATTGATTGGTACTTAGTGTGCGTGCTCTCTTTTCGAAGGTATCAAAGAGAAAGTCGCAAAGAATTAACAAAGCCTTCTAGAGAGCTCAGCAGGTCTACAGCAGTTCAAATGTCTAGGCCTGGTTTCTGAAGTGCTACGCTCGTTTTGTCAAAGCGCTCCAAGATTTCACTCCAGAAAATCGCCATGAATGCAGTCTCTAGTTTTGTCATTTTCTTGAACCGAGAGTGCGCTTCGTTCCTAGTGTCACCGTTTTCTTCCTCGTTCTTTGATATAGCTTCAAGGCAACACAAGAATGCATTGAAATTTTTCAGAATGGCCTTACATGATTCAGCGTGTCTTGACCACCTCGTCTCAGAGAGACTTTTCAAAACAAGCTGCTGGCCAGTTCCACCCATGCTGTCCAAAAGATACCTCCACCGCTTAGGTGAGGCAGCAAAGAACACATACAGTCTCTGAATTACGGTGAAAAATTTGACTGCCTCAAGGCAACTGTCAACGCTACACGCGCCAACTAAGTTCAGTGAATGACCAGCACACGGGACGTAGACTGCCAATTCATTCAGGTGTTTGATTTGAGCTTGCAGTCCTTTGTATTTTCCTGACACATTACTCGCATTATCATAAGCTTGGCCCCTACAATCATCAATTGAGATGCCATTGGTCGTCAAGAGGGACATCACGGTATCGAAAAGATACACGCTGGTATGCGATTCAATTGGAACAAATCCAAGAAAGCGTTCGTACACTTTCCCATTTAAATAGTACCGTAAAACAACTGACAGCTGATCAACGTGAGTAAGGTCTGGAGTCGAATCAACAATTAAAGAGAAGTATTTTGCGTGTTTCACTTCGTCAACGAGATGTTCCTTGACAGCCTTTGCCATATGCTCGATAAATTCATCACAAATGGCTTTTGACAGATGCGATGGGTGACCTTTTCCTTTGTTCCCGTAGCGTTTGATGTGCTCCTCTAGAAAGGAATCAAACTTGGCAATGGCTTCAGGCACGCCCATATAATTGCCATTTCTCGGTGAATCAAAAATCTCCTCACTGCCCCTAAACGCTAGGTTGCACTCAGCTAGATGCTTAACTACAACGACTACGTGCTTCAACACCTCTGTCCAGTAAGCGGTCTCAGTGACAAGATGCTTAACCAGCTCCTTGTCAATTGTGCTGCCAGAGTTAGAGCGGGCGAGCCATGCTGCCACGTAGTTCCGGTGCTCGACGCAATTTTCATGTGCGCAAACCTTTTCTTCTGCTTTTTTCCAATCAGAAAAGCCGTGCGTGGTGAAAGCACTGGGGTTGCTTGAAATCGAAAGTAGTTTGCACATGAAACAGTAAACGGAACCATCGGACTCCGAGTACATTAACCAGTGTCGCTCGTACGCCTCCCCATTTACAGCCTTTCACACGAAAAGATGAGGTGACATATAGCGTTTCTGAGTTTTGTATTGCCTTTCGGAAGATGGAAAATTTTCTGCCCGATTTTGAAAATACAATGGCCCTTTCTCAAGGCATACACTCCGAAAGCTGTCAGTAATAACATCCGGCCACTTAGCAGGGTCACTTCAGAGAATCTCGCAATGTACCTCTTGCTGCGGGGGTGTCTGTACTTCTCTGTTGCCGCAATGAGAAGCAGTCTCATTCGTCCTCTCGAGGCACACTTTGTGGGTGGGAACATGATTATTTGAAGCCAAACTAACAGGAAACAAGTGAGTCGGCTCTTGGAGTGTTGTTTCCTGGTGCTCGTCAGTAGAAGGAGGCTCATCGGGGAGATTTGGCACCTGTTGATCAGCAGTAGTAGAAATCGGGCGTGGCGGACCGGACACCTGGAGCTCTGTGGCAGGAGCCCGGCCGAGTAGCACAGACGTTGCTGACTCAGGAACAGGACAGGGCTCGGTTAGCGTCGGTTGCTCAGAAATATGGACGACCGAGGTTGGCATTGTTTTCACAGGATCCAGACAACCAAGATGAGTCAAACCTTGCTTCTTGCCAGGAAGCTGTGGTGATGGTGTTGGCAAGTCTTCCACAGAAGCACAGTCGGTACTATTGGGAGTTTGACACGGACTCTGGGTAGAGCGATCATACTGCTCCGCGGAAGCTGCATTCAGTAGGCACTTTGTCACCTTTAGTAGCTTCTTTTCACGCTCTTCTATTTCTAACTTCACCTTTCGTTTAGACGCACCACTTTGATGCTTCCGATCGAGCATTTTCGCATGAATGGATGCTAATTGTTCACCGGGCACTTCGTCAGTCCGACGCGACCGCAGGTGTCCAACAGTGGCCGTCCCGATGACTGGCGCACGCTGCCTGGATGGTCCGTGGCTGGCCGAGAGTGGTGCGTCCCCCGGGAGCTCTTCAGCGGGCGGGCTTATGCAAGCTTAACCGGCGGCTCGGGTCTGAATCGCAGCTCGCGATCAACTTCCTTTTATAGACACGCGCCGCGTCTGTCTGTTACTAGCGCCAAAGCAGGCGTTCACATATGCATATAGTTCCTAGTACAAATTCTCTCCTTCTCCATACAAACTCACTCCTTCTCCCGTTCCGGTCTCGTCTTTTCTGGGAGCGTCTGTTCTGGGAGGTTCTAGATTTTTCTTTCACCCCGTCGACGCCGAGCGCGAGAACGAAGGGGAGAGGGTGACTCCTAGCGCGGGCGAAGTTACGCGCTCTTTGTTGCCTCTGAGTCATTTTTTTCTACTTTCTGGAAAGTTTGGCGGCCAGTCTGACCTACTTTTTCCGTGAAGCGCGCGTGAGGGTGCGCAGCCACTAGACAAGAATGGGCCCTGGAGACAGGCCTTTGTGTCCAGCTCTCCAACTTACCCCTTCACTCTTCCACAACCCTAGCTCGAACAGTGAACATTCCATGCCCCACGGCATGCAGACAAAAGCACATGTGACGTCTTCTTTCCTTTCTTGCCTAGACTCTGCCATCAGACTCATCATCATCCGCTATCGGACTCATCCTCCCCCGCCCAAATTACCATCATGGTAAAGAAAAGTCAAATGGGAGGCACTGTTGGGTACTGCAGCACATCCTTTCTATGAGAAGGACAGCAAAGGAACTATTTGAGAGGTGGAGGGTGGCGTGGTGCTGACGAGGGGCAAGGGAGATTTAGGTCCTCATCCCACATTACATGTTTTAGGTGTTTCCCCCTTGCCCCTCCTCTCCAGACAGCACTAGACAGATGGACTGACAGGAAACTACGAAAACTCTTCGAAGCAAATGCACTTCGCTTCGTAAGAAAGAGGGCCCCGCTGGGGTGTCGAGGGATTTCTGTTTTTGCAGCTCGACAAGCTCTCCCCAAATGATCAGGCTAAACGCATGCTGTTACATTAGGCGGGGGGCCCCCGTCTGCTCGTTCTGGTTTTCTCGCTTCATACATGTCACTCGAAGTTCCATTTCCCATGGTTCCATATACTAAGCAGGTTAGAATAAATGGGCCCCCTTCTCCTACTGTCCGAGGTGAGGCCCTGGGCTGCAGCCCCCTTAGCCCCCCCCCCCCCTAATCCAGTGCTGAGAGCAAGCATTCTATGTAATTAAGGTCATAAAATGCATCACATTTATCTCTGAGTTGCAGATGATACTCAAGCAGCAGTTTTGTTAGCCGTGCTGCTACTGTTGTGATAGCAGAATGTGACAGCACACTGGCTCAAGCGGGGTCGTTCCTAGCAGCCTCTGAAATTCAGACAACACTAATCAACACACGCAGGTAGTACACATGATTACATAAATTAGAATGGCATAATCTGAAAGGAACAGTGCAAATGTGATAGCTCATTATTCTACAAAGAAAATGCACCTTGCGTTAGCCTTGTTCATGCTGGAAAAAAATTGTCATTGCCTTTTCTGTGCAGCCAAATGAATTCTGCATACATACCTTCAAGCTGACATTGAATGACTCGCATTCAATTTCTCCTGAAGTGAGAAAGGGCACCAGACTTTCTTTACTATTTGGCACAGATTGTGATTTAAACAAAGACAGCTTGCACAGAGTTTCAAATGCGACCTGCCAGGTGAAGACAGGTGCTCTGAAAGAGAGAGGGAGAAATTCATATGCTGAGAACAACAAAAATTAACGATACAGGCTACATTCACTTTCATTAAACATTACTTAGTGACATAACACTGCAAGTGATACAGCTGTCTTGACAGCCACACAGGTTAGTGCAGTACATAAACTATAAGTAAAAATAGAATCAAGACTAACTGAAGACTAGGATTTATTAAAAAAAATTTTAATTGTATGCATTCTACAGAAGCTATACACGCAAAAGTAATTTAAAGTTTACCATGATTTCCAGATAAGCATTTTATATTTCACACTGGAACACTGAGAAAGGCCAGACAGTACTAAATTTCTTAAGCTCGTAGTCTCATTTAGCTAATGCAGAAAGGTTATTGTGCACTCAGAACAGCAGTGCCTGACAGATTTTTGAACTACTGCTTTTTTCATGAAAGTTGCATGTGAATTGTGCAACTGAAAAGCCAAAACTGTTTGGTGTGCTTGACACTTAGACGAACCTGAAATATTTGGTCTGGCCCTAGCCGAGATTTAACACTATTGCTTACACCAGCCATGTCTCTCAAGGCAGCATAAAGTTCGTCATTCCATTATCATTTGTCTTATCAGAAACTTTGAGAGCCTTTCTCTGGGTCTGTTTACCTTTCATATGGTTCACTCACTGTGCTCTTTGTTGTCTCTGTTCAACATACATGACATTTGAAAGGAACCTATTGAAGGACTTAGAAGTATGTTCAGCACAAGAAAGTGGCTAAGAGTTTAATGTGTCTTCATAGCACGTGGGGGATCTTCTTCCCAAAACCTTACAATATTAATCATTGTGTTTGCTGTCTCGTGCACCACTCTTGTTATGTGAAGCTACAGCCTGAGCTGCTGAGGATTTTGTTTTACTACCTTGCAGCTGCCCTTGAAACAGCATCGCAAACTTTCCTCTTTACTGGCATCATTATAAAAAAAAAAACGGGGGGAGGGGCTCAGCTGTAGGCGACCGTTGGTTTTATTTGCATTAGCTTCATGCCCGAAAGTGGAGTGGATACACTTTACTTCCATGAGCTAAATGTGAGGCCATTAGCAGGATCTTTTTTTCTCGATTTGCAAAGGATAACGTAAGGTGTTGAGGAGACTTGCATGAGAAATTGTGCTTACGCGTATTTTTCGTCAGTAGCTGCAGCCTGCATGTGATGGTTATGCGATCATGTTTTACTAGAGTGCATAGTGATGAAGAATACAACGGTTTAACATCACGACATGGCTGATGATCGACCACCGCATATACAGTCTGAATACACAGTTCTCATAGCAGCCTCAAAGCCAGTACTACAATCACGTCGCCAAAAAGGTATTTATAAAATATCATCCTAACAAACTTAATAAACTTGCACTCTGAAACAGGTTGCGTCAATAACTGCATGAACACAACAACCCAAAACATTAACTGACGTCCGTTCAAATCGTGCAACATGGTTTTCAGCAAAATAGAAACACTTCAGACATAAAAATTATGCAGATCCCTCGCACTGTGGGAATCGATGTAAGCGAAGCTTTCTGTGCTGTTTGTTTTGATTGACGATAATTAGTGTGATGTTGCCGGCGAATGTTTAATTTCTTCAATGTTTTGTCCAACACAAGAGTGGTGAGTTGATGTTAAACGTTACCTTGCGTGCACCACTGCTGTTTGCCTGCATAGCACACAAAACACAAAGGGAGAGGTGTTTGCTTGAGACGTTGTTGTGCGCCATATTTCATAGCCTTTGAGAGGGTTGAGCATTGTCATTGCCTCACATGGCACATCGCATCGTGGCAGATGCATTAAACATGAATTGGATTATGGGGCTGTACGTGCCAAAACTACAATCGGATTATGAGGCAGGCCATAGGGGCGCACCCCGGATTCATTTTGGCACCGTGGTGTTTTTAACATGTCCCTAAATCAAAGTACGAGGGCGTTTTTTATTTCGCCCTCGTAGAAATGCAGCTGCCTCGGTCAAATCTGCGACCTTGAGCAATGCCATAGGACTGAAGTGTTGATTTGACGTGCGACCGCTTCCATTGTGTCGCCTAGACCGTGTGGTGCGCTTTAATTAATACGGCTCTGCTTCTGCACGCCCTGCATAAGTTGTCCACTAGACATATTTGCATGGTTTTACTTTTTAGAAATAGCAGAAACGCACCGTACCGTACCTTGAACTTATGTTTATCCAGCGTTTCCTTGCGTTCTCACGTCACCTACCCCCCCACCCCCCAACACATTTTGTATATGGGAACTGTGAACAAAGAAAGACACTTGTTTCGCGACTGCATCGGTTCTACTGGTTCTACCCATTCTCTGCCTCTTCTCCCCCCTCCTCTCTTCCATTCTAACTTCCTTCCCTCTGGACTTGCTCGTTGTAGAAAGGTAAGCGCTTGCGGGGGGTCACGGATAATTACAGCTGTCGAAGAGGCTAAATGGCAACGACCCGGGAGCTCCAGGGGGCATTGTGCACATTCGACGCGGTGCGGTCCAAACGAGTCCTTCGCGTCTCTTTTCTTCTCTGCCACGCTCCTTCCATGTATACGTGCACAAGCTCTGAACCACTCCCCGACGCGGTGTGCCGGACAGCAGCAGTGGGAAAGACGAAGGAAAAGGCAAAGAAAGCTTTGCTTTAATAAAAGCACTTACTGAAGTTGTTGCTGCCGTTCCTCCTAACACGATCCAAAGTTCTCCACCATAGAATAAAGAACTTCTCTACTCGAATACTCACACCACAAACCACGAACGAACCGCCAGCGGAAGTTTCAGATTTGACGACAGAAAAGCGCGATTCACAGGGTTGCCAGATGGCACCAACAAAAATAGCCAAATGATCTTAATATCTAGCCCTAAAATACACTCTAAGCAATGCCTAAGAAAAGTTTGCACCCTTTGAGTCGTACACTCTTAGGCAAAGTTACAATCTGCCTTGATGCCTTTCCTTTCTTGAAAACGCCGCGCCCGCTACTTTCCTGTCGGGAATGCTATCATGCTGATAACGCACATGCCGTTCGTTACTGGAAAGTACCGGGCTCGCAGCGTTAAAGAAAGGAAACGCATCAAGGCAGATGACGATTATCGTTGTGTGGCAGAAGGGGCACCCAAAGGGTGTAACTTTGCCTAAGAGTGTACACTATAAGAAAATCACATCCATGACATCAATCAGGTTATCGAGAAATCTGCAGAGTACAATAAGCTTCTCTATATGGCTTTCATAGATTACGAAAAGGCATTTTATTCAGTAGAGATGCCAGCAGTCATAGAAGCATTACGTAATCAAAGGTTACAGAACGCTTACGTAGATACCTTGGAAAATATCTACAGAGGTTATACAGCTACCTTAATTCTACAGAATAAAAGCAGGAAGATACCTATAAAGAAAGGGATCAGACAGGGAGACACAATCTCCAATGCTATTCACTGCGTGCTTGGAAGAAGTATTCGAGCTATTAAACTGGGAAGGCTTAAGAGTAAGGATCGACGGCGAATATCTCAGCAACCTTCGCTTTGCCGGTGACATTGTTCTATTCAGCAACAATGCAGATGAGTTACAACAAATGATTGAGGACCTTAACAGAGAGAGTGTAAGAGTGGGGTTGAAGATTAATATGCAGAAGACAAAGATAATAATCAATAGCCAGGCACGGAAACAAGAGTTCAGGATCGCCAGTCAGCCTCTAGAGTCTGTGAAGGAGTATGTTTACCTAGGTTAATTACTCACAGGGGACCCTGATCATGGAAATGAAATTTACAGAAGAATAAAAATGGGTTGAAGCGCATTCAGCAGACATTGTCAGATCCCTACTGGAAGCTTACCATTATCATTAAAAAGAAAGGTGTACAATCAATGCATTCTACTGATGCTGACATACGGGGCAGAAACTTGGATAGTGACAAAGAAGCTCGAAAACAAGTTGAGGTACGCGCAAAGAGCGACGGAACGAAGAATGTTATAGCATAGCGTTAAGGGACAGGAAGAGAGCGGTGTGGATCATAGATGAAACAGGGATAACCGATATTCTAATTGACAGTAAGAGAAAGAAAGGGAGCTGGGCAGGTCATGTAATGCGCAGGTCAGATAACCGCTGGACCATTAGGGTTACAGAATGGGTACCAAGAGAAGGGAAGCGCAGTCGAGGACGGCAGAAGACCAGGTGTATCCAAGACAGCTGTGCTGGCGCTGAAACAGCAACCCCCTCCCCGGAAAATTTTCTCGAATATCCTCGCCTTCCTGACTACACCCGGGGAGGGGGGGGGGGATGACTGAAGACCTACGGGCCTCGGGTGCCAGACGGCCTAGCTACGCCACTGGTGGACGAACATCGTTTTTCATATATTTACAGAGCTTATCATTGTAATTACATCCAACGTTCAAGAAGTACCACGAAACAATAGAAAATTTCAGGTAATGCGTAGTTGCTTGTCTAAAACAAAGAACGAAAAAAAAACATTGCGTATAGTCCTATTTGATACTTCTCAGGCTGGGGATTTACGCCAATGGATTAAATATACAATCTGGCCCCATTTGAATTAACTTCTACTGCAACTTGGACCCTATAGAACTGCAGAGTTGAAACGTGACAGAAACTGTTCATCTAGCTGAAAACCTTTGCAGCAGTCTTCATTCTATGCCAGACCAAACTTAACCTGAAGGAGAGCTTGCAGTGTCTCATCCTACATGCGGTTTCTCGACTCATTCTTTGTGAACGAAACCTGGCTACAACCCCTATCTAGTACACTGTAACCTGGCTGAACAAGCGTTGGACTGGTGCATTTGAAAAAGGCTGCGAAAGTAGGCACGAAGCAAGCTCAGACAGCAGGGGGAACATTGGATTTCCGGCAATCTTTTTTGCATTCCTGATGCTTGGTGGCACTAGGGCAGAATATTTCGTTTTGATCGACAGTCGAGACTACTGCGCTTCGCTTAGCATGTACATAAAGACTCGAACCATCGCGTCTCTCGTTTAAAGCGATTTGCGGATTTTTCGTAAATTTAATGGGTAAATAAATAACGCGGTGATTTGTGGGAAAACCAAGCAATAGGCTTCGAAGAACCCTTGATAAACATCGAAGGACCACGGGTGAAAATGACTCGCTACGACATGCGTGCGAATACTTGAGCTGTTAAGTCCACGTAATAGTTTGCAGTATAGCAGCGGGCAAGGAACATGTACTCTACAGCTGTCAGCCCCACCGTTTTTCTTACTCAACCACACGTGAGGCGGCAGCAGATGGCGCCGAAACCTAAACAAAAGAAGAGAGCTAAAAATACAGCCTTCGAGATTGTGTACATGTTTTTGTAGCAGCAATGAACTTTTCTGAAGTTTTCATAAACTGGCGTTCCCGAATTTTGTCTGTGTTGACGTGTCCTTGGGACTCGGAAGTCCTTAAGCCTAAAATAGCCCAAATAGAGCCATGTAGCCCACTCGGAATTTTCGACGCCAACCCGCATAAAAGAAGCGTGCGCAGCACTGGTGGTGCAAGGCGGCAGTCAACAGCGGAGCTTGTGATCACCTAGCTTTTACGTGGCTTGCCTAAGTTGCTTGTAGGTTTTGCGAGGTTGTGCTAGGTTTCGCTAAGTTGTTGGTAGGCTTGGCTATGTCGTTTCTAGGTTTTGCGAGGTTATGGTAGACTTGGCTCAGTTGTTTCTAGGTTTTGCGAGGTTATGCTAGGTTTTGCTAAGTTGTTGCCTCGGCGGGCTTGACGCTGGAAGTTTTCGAGCAGTCACAGGCTGGGGTCGCTTTCTCGGCGACGTCGAGCGTACAGGCGCCGACTCTCGCTTTCCCTGGACTGAAACTCGGGATCCTCGACTCGGCGTCGCCTCTTCTCGGCCGCAGCTTCGATGCGGTGTTCCAAATCAGCTCGGCGGCCACGCATCGCTTCTCGCTTCGCAGTACGGCGCTCTTCCTGGTAAGCCGCTTCTTCGGGCGTCCGGACTTTCGTCGGTCTTCGTATGGCAGCAGCACGTACGCACGGAGTAGAGGAGGCGAGAGGTGTGTTGCCGCGCCGGCTGTTCCGAGCTTTTGCTCGCCTGTGACGTCACGACTCCGCCCTACGCGCGTGGGGTGCGAGGAGGTTACGTGACTCGGTGCTCTCGCAGGTGGTTGCTAGGCAACGCGAGGCGGCGCACAGCTGGGCTGAGTTTTCTGGTAACGCTCCACAACGGAACTAAAAGCTTAAACAACTCCGCTGTTAAAGGTAGCCCAATTTGGCTATTAATAGCCCAATCTGGCAACCCTGAGCGCGAAGCGAAATCGTTGCATGTGGCGCCAACTGCGCCACTCTACTGCAGAATAACTCTACCTAATATTTTCTCATGCTTACATATTTTCCCGTTGAAACAGCTTTATTGCTCATATCTTCTTTTTAACCGTATGTGTTTTATTTTTTAACTTGCTTTTTGTGTACATTTTAAATTGCGTGCTCCTTTGAGAACTGCAAGCATAGCTGCAAGTCACAGCATGTAATAGATGTGGCGCCAGATTTTAACAGGAGGAAGTGCGTGCTTCAAAGCGTGCATGTGAAAGGCTATGAAGAATCAGCACAGATATATGCTGATTACGCTACAAGGCGTTTGATATACTCTATTAACGCAATTCCTCCTTCTCTTTGGTTTAATTCGTTCTAGTGCAGCATTTTTACAGCCGGAAATTATGCGACTACGCAGCAGTAATTCTCTTTGTGCCGTTTGAAAGGACACTGATCGGCTTACGATTGTTGGGCGATTACATTCATGTCGTCAAATGATCGAAAACAGGTATTCTAAAAACAATTAGTGCTCATCGATATGCTATTTATTGGCCCGTAGGCGAACCTAGTTTTGGTCCAAAGTTTGGAAGCTATTCGGCTAAAAATTAAGGTCTATAACCAGAATATGTTGTAAGGCACCTGTAGCGCGCCTGACACTCCACACGGTGCCACAGAGGGCCGACCCGATGACTGGCACAGTCGAGCACGCAATTGCCACTAGCGTATACATAAAGGGGGAGGGGGAGGGCTTATCCACTCCCTCTTTCTGAGTCCTGCCGACAACTTCCGCGTTTAGCAAATTGATTGTGCAGCACGCCGCCCCCTCGTTCACTGTATTGGTTGGTAAGCCTCCCACCTCACCTCCTACACACAGACACACACGCCACTCGATGATGCTCGAGGCTGCCCTGGATCTGCCATGGCAAGGCTTCGAAGTTTTCGAAATTTTGCCATATTTTTCTAACGACACGTCTTCATAATGGCTAGAAGAATATGGCTAGGAGACATCAAGTGCTAGCCATGGTTTCGGAATTTTGGACATATTTTCTCTAACTAAACGTCTTCACGATGGCTAGAAGCGCATGGCTTGGAGACGTCAAATGCTAGCCATGACTTGGAAATTTTGCCACATTATTTTAAACGAAATGTCTTCACAATGGCTAGAAGCGTATGGCTTGGATACATCAAGGGTTAGCCATCCTGGAAATGTCTAAACTATAGCTTGACTCAGGCTAAGCTGCTTCTAGCCTAGCAAGCTGTATTAAGCTAGCTGTATAGTAGCCAGCTGGTGATTCGTGGGTCTCTACGATTGAGCAAGAAATGAAGCTCGCAGGTGAGAGTGGTGACAGATGCGCAGATATGGAGCAGGCAGATGAACGTTTGGTTGTCCAAGTCGCAGCAATAAATTCATTGCTCAAATGCCATGTGGGCCTGTGCCAACAATGCTCTCAGCGAGAACTGTCTGTTCATTTGGAAAAAAGACAGATTGACAGCACGGATGTACGCTAACCTACGGCACCTACGGCATTGTTGCGAATGAAGGGTCGTTGCCACAAAAACAGAGTGGGCTTTTGACGTCAATATAATCGCAATGCAAGCCAAACCAACTGCGCTGACGCTTTTTTTTGTTCGGTAATAATGTTTTAATTGACACCGAGGGTTGTGTCAGTATAATAAAGCATTGTAAAAACATCTACAGACAAGATAGAGAAAGAAGGGAGGAAGGAAATGCTGGTTTAATTGCTGGTGAGGTCGCTCCAGCAAGTGCGCGTGTTTTAATGCTGTGGCGGCATGCTGTACGTTCAGTTTACATGTAGTCATAGAGGCTGTCTCAACGACTTGTCATATGCTGCTGGCGTCGTCATGCCGTCGTTCTAATAATAACATAATATTCGCGTCATTGCTTGTCATTTTTTTTTTTTTTTTTGCATTGGGGGTATTTGCGCAGGACTGCAGAAGGTTTTTGCACAAAGTTGGGGGCGTTGGCGCGAGTTGAAGTAGTAACTACTCGCTCATCAACTGAACTCAGAGCTGGAGAAATTTACCGAAGCTTGCTAATTTTATTATCTTTTGGGGGGAGGACATGCACGTAGGCTTAGCTTTGAATACTGTGTGCATTTTCCCCACTTAAACAGCATGTGCTGATTTGGAACATTATATACCGTAGGTCTGCCAGATCAGTCTTCTCTATGAAGTGATTGTTGCGAAGCTCTCGATCCGCATAGCAAACTTGGAGCCATTTGTGGCCTTTATATGCAGCTGTTTGCAGGTTAGCACCAACTGTCCGCGTCACATGCACTGAGTTCCTTTATGACTTTAATTACACATTGCGCTCAATCAAAATGTGAAACGCTTTATAAAAATGAAATGTCAAACGACAAATGAACCTGACACATGTCCTTGAAATACAGTAGACCTCCAATAAGATGAACTCGAATGAATCATGAAAATGTGTTCGTCTTATCAGAAGGTCGTCTTAACAGAAGTAACCTACAGAACTGAAAGTCTGCTACTTCTGTTGCGCTGAAATATCTGCACCAAAAGGGAGATGTAAAAAAGACATTTATTAGGTTTTCTTTACGCAGAAGTACTAGTCGTGCGGTACTTTTTCGTGTTTGCGGGCCTTCCCTAGCAGTCGAAAAAAAAAAAAAAAAACTGTGTTGCATGTATTGAGCAACAAAAAAATGAAACACCAATTTTTCATGATGGCCTACAATTTTCTGACTGTCAATTTTGCTCTGAATATAATATTTGAGAAATTTATTAACAATCACTGATTGCGTAATTAGTCAAAATAAAAAAAAATATTCTCCAAGCGACGGGAAACAACGTTACCTTGATTCGGTCCAGCTATCTAGCACTCGCATATATTTACATTTTTGCAGAAGTTACGTCGGACTCCTTGCATATCAGTGAAAATTTGAACAAAGCTGTATCTTGAATGCTTACACATGTTTTGCCCGATGCCATGGTGTCTTCCCAGTTCTAAGGGTACGTAATGCTACAGACATGCGTTTTTCTAAAATTAAAATGTAATTTCTTGTTTGTTTTCCAGGAAAATTATATCGGGTTAAAGTTGAATTTAAACCTGATAAACTAATCCAGCACAGTCGTGCAGAAGGGCTTCAAAAACTACAAATTTGGCCGTGCTTGAGCAACTGTCACTAGGCAACAGCTGCTACTGAATCTTAGTCACAGAAATGGCGTAACTTACCTGCTATTAGATGTAGCTTCCCTTCATTTTGTATCCTAACAAAAGATTGGAAAAAGTACATTTTCGGGTGTTGGTCTCCATGCTCCACGTGATATTCAGGTGTAGGGTTCCTTGTGTTCCAATGCGAGTTGCTTTTCACACTTTACCGGCATTCTCTTGCCAATTTAATTTTATCAGATCATAAGGAAATTTTACATCCATATACTCTTCAATATGCAAGTGCGTTGGTCTACATGCATTTGCACCTGTGTTGTGCACATAAAAAGTGACAAGCATTTCCCACAAGAAGAATCTGATTCTGGATTGTCAATTTTATTAAAATATCTTTTTCAGGCACATTGTAAATTGCTAATTGCACTCAAAGTAAGTTACTGCGATACACTGGGTGTTCGAAAAGTAACTGTGCAGTGAGGAGATAAACCAAAATATGATAATAATTATGAATGACATTACAGTTTCACCGTGCACTAGTTATGATATCCCAAGACCTGTAGTTCCTCTGGTAATATATGTGGCGTGTACTCAAAGCGCTGATGTACATCAACTATCCTCGCACACTGCTGGAGCTACATGTGTAGATGTACAGACAGCCATTTACCCAGCACATTGTATAGGTAACTCCAGCAACCCTCCACCGAGTGCTTAACAGTATGCAGCGTCGTGTGCAGACATGTTTTCGAGCCGGTGGTGGACATTTTCAGCATATCTTGTAGTGATCACTCCACGGCCGTAAGTAAAACTTCAAATTTTAAGACCACGATTTTCACTGCACAGTTACTTTTCGAACACCCAGTAATTGCAGCTAAATGCACATGTGAAAGAAAGTGTGCAAAAGAAAGGCATCATTGTGCTACTTTGTGCTGCGTAAACGAAAAGTGTAGCATAGTAAGAAAAAAAAAAAAAAAACGACAGTCTTGAAAAGCTCGGGTAAGACTCTATAAATTACCTCAAGTTTGATAACGTTAACGTTAGTAATAAACATAGTTCATTGAATCCCTCTTCTCTTATGGCCTTTGAGAAATAAAGTACAGTAGAAACGTGCATATTAATAAGAAAATTTCATCTGATTTCAACCACTTCCTGCCTGCTAGTATATATAATTCAAACCACTTACTACAGTGTGGACAGTTGAGGGACGTATGCTAACAATGATATGGGGTTCAAACACTAAAGGTACACTAAAGAGAAACACTAAATCAGTTTAGATTGATAAATGATTCTTCAAGAACTCTACTTTCGTTGATTACTTTAATAGGTCGATTATTAGAATAGAAAAGAAAAGGTCAAAGTTCCATTTTTCGAATTTCGCGCCTACAGTCCAGTACCGGTACGTTAATGTGGCGTCACGGATTTCAAACTATTTTTTTTTTTTTTGCATTTGCGCCGTTGTGGTTCAGTAAATGTTCTTTAAACTTGCTGAGTGTTGGCTTTTGCTCCTTTGAAATACACAATGTAGTCAATTTTAATCGATAAGAAGTTCAATAGACCCGAGCAGGCGGCGAAAAAATCCATGACGTCACTGCGAATTGGTGAGGGAATTTTAAGGCGGCGTCGCCACCCATATAGATTTTGCGTCTTTTCTGGCTTACCAAACGTCTTGTTGCAGTAAGATTGCTTTTTTGTTATCGTAGAAGGGTATAACTATACTGGCATGTACAGTTAAAATATTTTGTGTTTAGTGTTCCTTTAAGATATAACAATGAATGTTATAATTTTTACTTTAGTGACTTCGTATGCTGTGGCTAGACTTTTACCACTTCGGCTTCCTTGGATGTACGGCTGCTCATGAAATGTGAACAGCAGTGGACGCCTTTTACGCGTAATTACATGGCAGTGCGACGTGCAATAGCTATGTAGCTGGTTTCTATGCTAGAGTAGTTCTTAACTGAGTGTACGCTTTGGAGTATGAATTAAGCTACTGTTACAAATGCAGGTGAACCTGGAAACGGAACACTGCATTGGGGTAGTTTCGGAATTGTTCACGTATGAGACATCGGCCATATGAATTTATGAGCACTGTAGAATAAACACTAAGGTATCTTTTTACTGCGAAGCTGTTTATGACTAGCTTTCCGTGAAATGTTCATGTGTGCGAGCAAAAAATCAGCCGCCCTCTCTTTGTTGTCCTCCCAACCGCTTGCGTGCCTAGTTTCCTTCCGATCTCCCGGGGCGGCGGCACCGTCATGCGTGTATACTTTATGTATGTAAATAAAACTAGAAAGACAAGCTGCCGTTCTCCATTTTGAATTTCGCTTCTCTTCTCTCGTCGTCATGGGGAGGAGCAGCGCGCCTACGAAGGGCGACGACGAGAACAAAGACGCGAATGTGATCGGCGGCGGCGGTCAGCAAACACAGTAAGAGCTGGGGTCGGGCATGAAATAAGTGGTAACTGGCCGATGCCGTCGTCCGACTCATCCACGCTAAGGACGTTGTTGAAGGGAGGGACTTGTTCTCATCGAGAACGAGGAATATGGGATTTATTTACAATATTTACATGAAGGGTGGAAAATCTTACATTTCATCAGTCTAGCATGACTGAAAAAGAAAGCATACCAAACAGCTGGAAACGGCTGCTTAAAAACGATCTGTCCTCCCTAGATCCCTAGGTGAGAGAAAACTGCCGCTCAACCTTCCTCCAATGGGAGCGTCCAAAGTCATCGTAGTCGACCCGCCTTTGAGGGGGAAGGTTCACACACTCACTTCCGCACTTTGGTTTCACTGAACACACCGAGCGGAGTGGGTCGTCATAGAGAGGGGTTGATACGCTTGACCCAAGCAGGCGCCTCTTGATTCCAGAGCTGACCCCGCAGCTAGCCGCCGCGTCTGTCAATTGACTGTGACGAGTTCTGGGGCCCGGGAGAAAGCACCGCAAAACACCGTTTTCCAGGAGTTCTCTTGCTCCAAGTAGATCATGAAGGCGACAGCGAATCAACTAACAATACTCGGTCCGCCGAACGTGGCTAGCCTTGCCGGCACTGCTGGGCTGTCCGAGGAGGCGCAGCGTTGGCGTTACAAAGCGAGTCGTCGCAGCGGGCCGGGAAGGGTTCAAAGGTCGTTTCTTCGAAGATCGCTACCCCCGCAGGTCGATCGAAACAACTGCAGCGGGCTGTGAAAGGTTTGCAGTTCAGTACCCCTGCAGGCCGATCGTAACAACACCACCGATGAAGTGTTCGTGTGCCGCCGATCAATATAAATGTGTGTGTGCGTGCGTGCGTGCGTGTGCGTGTGTGTGTGTGTGTGTGTGTGTGTGTGTGTGTGTGTGTGTGTGTGTGTGTGTGTGTGTGTGTGTGTGTGTGTGTGTGTGTGTGTGTGTTCGGGATGACCGCCGTCGCCGCTCAAGAGAAATAAAATTTGCTCATACCTTTCACTTGGTCGGAGAATTTATCCTCTGCCTCACCCGAAGCTCAGTAGAGGTCAGTCAGCTACACTTAGAATGCTGCAGACGGGATCTTTCCCGTCGCGGGGATTCCTCAGTAGGATGTACTCGGATGTGGACCCTAGTTGTCCCGACTGCACTGAAACCTTTTGCTCAATGGCTCACATGCTCTGGCGATGTCCCGCGTTGCCTAACGACTTCCTCTTCAGCGGAGCCGAATGGGAGGAGGCCATCAGAAGCACGGTACTCCGAAAGCAAGCCCAGGCTATCCAGAGGGCCCAGGAAAGAGCAGAGCGTCACGGCGTTCTGTCCTTTACGTGGGCGCGGCCAGCGGCTACAATGGCCTCCCGTTAGGAGGTCCTGACAGTAGCTCCTCAGGATTAAATAAAGTTTGTTGTCTGTCTGTCTGTCTGTCTGTCTGTCTGTCTGTCTGTCTGTCTGTCTGTCTGTCTGTCTGTCTGTCTGTCCGTCCGTCCGTCCGTCCGCCCGTCCGCCCGCCCGTCCGTCCGTCTGTCTGTCTGTCTGTCTGTCTGTCTGTCTGTCTGTCTGTCTGTCTGTCTGTCTGTCTGTCTGTCTGTCTGTCTGTCTGTCCGTTTGTCTGTCATACCTTTAATCTAAATTCTGTGTCAGGTCTACGTCGTGTGCTAAACAGCCTCGCTGGTCATCCACCTTCACAGAGAGGAATGGCTCATAATTTTCTTTTATTTTGCTGGCGTTTATGATCTAAATTTAATGAGAAATGCGTATGTGACCTCAGCATAGCCTGGTCATATGTTATTGGTTCATGTTTTGTAGCACCGGCGCGAAAACAGAGGTAGCAAATATGTGGCCAGTACCAAACAGTCAGTTCACATACAGCGAACTGTTATTTCCTTGAATTATGCATGTTTGGACTTAACTTCAGTGTTGGCTTCTAACAGTATGCATATATCATAAAAACTAAAGTGGGTAAAAAAAACTGAATGTGTGCAAGTGCAAGTTGTTCTTGCTTGTTGCTGCTAGCATGGAGGAAGGCTCAGGATGTTCAGTCATGATCATTATAGTAAGTATGAAATACATATGGACATATAACGCATATATATAATGCCCTTCGTATAAATGTGTTACCACGTCGCATGAATCGATACCAACTCCTGAGGATTTACTGTTTTGTAGCCTATCTACTTTTTAAAAAGTGCAGATTCACGTGTGAACACCGGAGGAAACTTAAGAGAGCCCTAATTCATGCTCAGGTTTTCCGCAGAGGTGGAATCTTGCGCGACATTTATTTTGTCTGATACCATGAATGGACGCAGTACAGTTTACATGAGCAGTACGCGCAGTCTGCAGCGATTCCTGACAACTAAATTTTAATAATGTAGACTTTCACAAAAAAGACCGGAAGCGCCAGCTGTCAGCATAACGGTTAAGTTGGGCACACGGCGTGCGCTGTGCTACGCCCCAACAGAAGGCGCCACGTTCGGAAAGTTGTTTTTTTTTTCCTTCTTTATTTCTTGCATTGTAGCAGACACTTAATTAATGAAGTCGCAGTTTCGCCCGAAAGACGAAGCATCGACATCAAAGTAGTGGACAGCTATACGAAGTGAGGATATTAGTTTTATCGGCCGTATAAACTTCTAAACTTGTAAACTAGATTAACAAGCATGGTGTCACGCGCACACAAGTAAACAAGAACACAGCCCACTGGATGACCGCGGAAACTCGTTGTCAAGACACTGGAGTGTGGTAGCGCGGCAGCAGCAACGAGCGAACTGGCCTTCGAGCTGCGTCTCGCATCCACGCGAACTAGCGCGCGGTGGGCTGTGTCCCCGTCGCAGATAGCTTTCAAGATACAGCGGACCGGGTGGGCGCGCGCGGCCGCTCGGGCCACCGGAGTAGAAATCGCCCCCCCCTCCTACCCTCCCCCCGGAGCTTCGAGCGTGACGGAAGACGTCGTGCATCCTCCCCGCTTTCCTTCCTTGCGTGCGCGAGATTGAGCCGCCGATCGCCGCCTCACCCTCAAAAGCTTTCATTCGCACATACAGCATACGGCGCGCGGCGACGATTTTATCGTCCTTGGACTTTATACGGGGCCTCACGGCGACGGTGACGCCGACGGCAGAAATGCGCCTGGAGTGTCCATATAATTGCTCTCGCAATAAAATTGAGATCCGGGGTCGCAACTCTTATCTGCTTTGTCGAGTGCATAGGCGGGGAAAACATATACTCGAAACTCCTTTCGAGAAGCTTACTCACGTATGAACGCATTATGTCAACTCTCTTCAACGACGTATACGCACCATGCGCCGCTGCACTACTAGAGATACGCGTCAGGTGCTATATATATGTAAGCAAAATTTGGTTTACCAAGTGTTGCCAATGGTTCAAGAAAAAAACGTAGTTTCAAGGCAGATTTCTAACTTAACAAAAAGCTAAACGCTTCGCTCCATTGATCTCACCAAAACGCAAAACTATTTTATTTGAAAGACACACTGTAATTATGCTATTATTATTAACTATTTTGATGTTTGACGGGATCATTCATCCAGCCAATAGGGACCAGTTGCCATATCAAGCCCCATTTTGGAACATTGCCTTAATACCAATTGAAGGGCAGCGATATTGAAATAGAAGCAATTGGACCTTCAATGATGTCTCATTGGAACCAATTGGACTTCCAGTAATGGTCATATGTAATAAATTTGGTGACATTGAAAAACCCAACATAATTAAATGGTTTTTCATTCTTCTTTTTTTACTCTTAAGGTATGTCCGCTCGATCGCCTAGAAAATTTCTGTGAAGAAAAAGCATGTTAATCTGCTACGCTCATAACATTTCATAAAAAAGGTGTATAACACCCGTGTGATACATTGGAGGTATATACAGATGCCTGATATACAGAAACTACCGCATAAAACTGTAAAAACTCGATTGCGACCGGACTACAACAGAAACAATAACAATATTAGAAGATATCATAAATCTGAGGCATAAAACCGTCCACATAATCACAGCAACCGAACGTAGACATATCGATCAGAACGGAAAGTCAAGCAACATGTACGGCGTACAGAACAGACCGGGCCGCGATTTTGTAGCGACGCCTTTTCCCGATGCTAATTCCTTTCGGCGCCCCGTGCGGCGCGTCGGACGCGACCACTAGAAACACGACAACCGCGAAAAGGCATTAGCATCGAAAAAGGCATCGCTACAATATAGCAGTCCAGGAGACGTACCTGTCCATGCTGCCATTTTTTAGGCCATAAATAACTTTAAAAAATTGCCTGTGGCAGATAGCATAATTTTAGTGATTAAGTTGGGTTACTCTAAGAGGCGGACGTTACTTACACAAGAAATCGAAAGGCATAATCAAATAATTAGCAAAAATTCACTAATTAACGTTTTACTTAGTTCTCTTACGGCGCATGTTGCAATTTACTAATTGCAGCCGGTAAGTTCACAAGGCGAATTCCTAGTTCACTTGGAACAAATCTTCAAGATGACAGGTGCACCAGTTCCGAGATACTCATTGCCAAAATTTGCGACGAAATACATGGGCGTTCCAGTTGCTTTCGTGCTCCAATGCATAAAACGTCGGTTTGTAAAAAAAGTAAGTGGAACGATAGCGCATTTTTGCCGTGGGTTTCCCGGCGCATATCTCGAAACCCGTGCCACCCTGAGAATTCGTTGCAAGGTAATATGCATTACAAACTCACCAGCTACAATTTGTCAATTGCAATACATGTGCGCCGTAAAGTAATTATATAAGAGTTAATTAGGGACGTTTTGTTAATTAGCCGATTATGCACTTCGATTTCTAGTGTGACTAATGTCCGCCGCTTCGAGTAATCGAGCTCAAACATTACAATTACGCTACCTGTCACTGGGGAGTTAAAGAAAATACATATGGTCTAAAAAAAGAACACTCCATGTATTGAAGGCACGAAAACCATCCAGGTAAGAAAAAAAACTCGCAGGGTCTCTTACGTTATCCCTAACGACTTGAAGGCGAAAGCCCAAGAGCCGATGCATTAAAGACGGACACATGGCGTACACATCCGCCGTAATTCGCTTAGTCTACTTCGATTAGTAATCCCGCTTAATTCGCTTACTCATCGTCTTATTTCGCTTAGTCTACTTCGCTTAGTCATCCATCTTAATTCGCTGAATCATCCTCTTAATTCGATTAGTCTAATACGCCTAGTCATCCTCTTAATTAGCTTATCATCCTCTTACGTCGCTTAGTCATCAATCTTAATTCTGTAGATTTTAACTCGTCTGAGTCATCCACTTAATTCGCTTAGTCATCCCTCTTAATTCACAAACTTGACTCGCTTTATCATCTATCGTAATTCGCTTTATCATCCATCTTGTTTGCTTACGGGGGTATGAGCCAGTGATTATGATAGTGTTTTGTACCTTCGTGTCGTCGACGCGCGGTTTTACGGGGGTATGATCCATTGAGAACTGAACGATCAGTTGGAGTTGGGCCCGAGCTAAAGTTTCCTCTTAACAACCCAGCTGCATCAGTAATGGTTTATGTAGGTGAACCACACTAGAAATTGTTAAGAAATATATGCGACAAAACACTTCCTAACTTGTAGTTTACTTTACTGATCACGTGATTGTACACACACACACACACACACACACACACACACACACACACACACACACACACACACACACACACACACACACACACACACACACACACACACACACACACACACACACACACACACACACACACACACACACACACACACACACACACACACACACACACACACACACACACACACACACACACACACACACACACACACACACACACACACACACACACAATCATCATCATCATCATCATCGGTCATTCTTGCTGCAGCTGACTAAATTTATTGCCGGCGTTGCTCGCTGTATTAGTATTGTGGTAACGACATCTTGCATGAACTGAATTGCCAGTTAGACTGCAACTACTCCGTCAAACAAGAGATGTGTCAGAAATGTGCAGCGACTCTTTGAAGCGGTTACATGTGAGCGCTTGGCAACTGTAATTACTTCCTGTCGATCACGTCGGTATATATGATACACGACAGTGCGTAGTCACATGGTGGCTCACCGGGCACGTGCCGCGACCCTCGCCCCGCTCGAGAGAGAGAGAGAGAGAGAATCATAAGGGAAAGGCACGAAGGTTAGACAGGCTTAGCCCTATAGGCTACCCATCTTCTTCGAAATTTCTCGGTTAGTTTGCGGCCATTCCATTCCAGTTTCCTTCCCGTTCCTTCCCATCCCTGTCCCCAGTCAAGTGCGTCCCCCCCCCCCCCCCCCCCGAAAATATATTTCTGGCTATGCCACTGATAAACGAGCAAGAATGAAACACCTGAAATCAAACAACACATGGTTTCGTGTATAACTCGGCCAGAAGTCTGTTTAAACCTAAATGTGTGAACTACAGATGAAGTCAACAATAATTTTTTAGCACGCGATGACCCGTTGTGTCACTGCAGTGTCACACCTGCAGTGGCATTTGTTTAACGGTCAACCTTCCTTTTTAAAAAAAGATCGATTAGCATTCTTTGGCAACGTTACCCACTTTGCGGTATATGTCCAACCTCTTTCCCCCAGTGACGCCGGTTGTCTACTAGCTTGAGCCACTTGATATCTGCTGGCTACTGTATTGCCGAGCGGACATGGGCCACTGAGTAAGTGTCCGAATAGACATACAACTTGCTGCTGATTACTGTCTATAGGTCAAGTGGACAGCTCGGGCATCTGGTTATGTGCCCTAACAGACAACTTGGGTACTGCGTATGTGATACTGGCATGCACCCATTCTTGGCAAATCCTCCAGAATGGATGTAGCAAAGGTGGCACAAGGAATATGTAGCCTTAAATACGGGGTGTTGTTCACGGTGATTGGCATTGGCATCTCCGTAGCAACAGTTTCCCCGCCGACGTGTGTCACTGGGTGGTCCATGTTCTAATGGGTAAAGCATTGGGCTGCTGCGCTGAGGGAACCCTGTTGGAAACCAACCGTCGGTACCAACTTGGGTCACTGGGTATATGCCGCCGTTCAATGACAAAAAAAGAGAAGCTTTTAAACGTTCTCGGCTGCTGGGCGCAATTGAACTCGCGTCATATGTATTCATGAATTATATATATATATATATATATATATATATTGAAAGGGGGTTTATTGCAGCTCGTACGAGGGATCGCAAGTAGCTCTTGATCGCGAGTCCTAGCCGTTCGCATCAGCAGCCCGAGCTCGGGTCTCGCGCCGCAGCGGTGGCAGTCCGCACAGCGCCACATGCATGTTACCCACTACAATTGCCCCCGCCGCGAAGAGGAGCCATCCTGGCGACCTAAGGTGATGACACGATAAGGGGGTCGTGGTACGGCTTCAGACGACTGACGTGAACCGTCTCGCGGCCACGGCGGCGTTTGTCCGAAGATGGCGTCACCGGTTCCACCACATAATTCACCGGCGATGTACACGCGACGATCCGGTACGGACCCTGATATTTTGGAGCAAGCTTTGGGCTAAGGCCTGGAGATTGGAAGGGCAGCTGAAGCCAGACGTGAGAGTCCACGGCGAAGGACTGTGTGGGCTGCCCGTTGTCGCGGCGATCTTTGTGGATACCCTGGGTATCCGACGTGAACGAGCGAGCCAGTTGGCGGCACTCTTCAGCATGGCGAGCAACTTCGGAAAGAGGGGTGAATTCAGAGGCATCCGGATGATATGGTAGCATGGTGTCGAGGGTAGTGGATGGTTCACGTCCATAAAGAAGGAAAAATGGGGAGAAGCCTGTGGTAGCCTGAACGGCGGTGTTATACGCGTACGTCACAAAAGGGAGGACATTGTCCCAATTGGAATGATCAGACGCAACATACATGGTGAGCATGTCACCCAGAGTGCGGTTGAACCGTTCCGTGAGACCGTTAGTCTGTGGGTGATACGCCGTAGTGGTGCGGTGAATAGTGCGGCAAGCGGCGAGTAGCTCATTAATAACTTCGGACAAGAAGACACGGCCTCGGTCGCTGAGCAGTTCTCGCGGTGCGCCATGCCGTAAGATGAAATGCCGTAAGATGAATGCGGCGACGTCGCGAGCAGCAGCCGAAGCAAGTGCAGCGGTTTCGGCATATCTTGTGAGGTGGTCTACTGCAACAATTATCCAACGATTTCCTTTAGCAGTGGATGGAAGAGGCCCATAGAGGTCAATGCCAATCCGATCAAAAGGACGTGCAGGACACGGCAAAGGTTGCAGAGGGCCAGTCGTATGAGGAGATGTCTTGCGTCGCTGACAGGCTACACATGACCGAATGTATTTGCGGACATAAGAATACATGCCGCGCCAGTAGTAGCGCTGACGGAGCCGCTCGTAGGTTTTCAGGACGCCAGCATGAGCTTGTTGGGGGTCGGCGTGGAAATACGTGCATATGTCGGAGCGCAAATGGCGAGGGATGACTAGCAGCCATTTGCGACCGTCCGGCTGATAGTTTCGGCGGTACAAGATGGCGTCCCGTAGCACGAAATGGGTGGCTTGGCGACGAAGGGCTCGAGGGCATGTAGCCTTTGAAGAACTGTGAAGAATGTCAATGAGAGACACAATCCACGGGTCTTTCCTTTGTTCAGACGGCATGTCAGTAACAGCAAGTGTAGCAACCGGGCACTCTACGGGTGAGGGTGGCGTTTCGTCGGATCTCATGGGTGATCGGGAGAGTGCATCGGCATCAGAATGTTGGCGCCCGGATCGATAGATGACGCGAATGTCAAATTCTTGGAGCCGAAGAGCCCAACGTCCAAGACGGCCTGACGGGTCTTTCAGTGACGCAAGCCAGCAGAGCGCGTGGTGGTCTGTCACAACATCGAACGGATGGCCATACAAGTAAGGGCGAAATTTGTTTAACGCCCAAACTATAGCCAAACATTCTTTTTCTGTGACAGAATAATTGGTTTCTGCCTTCGTGAGGGCACGACTCGCATATGCAACCACATATTCCGGAAAGCCAGGCTTGCGTTGCGCAAGGACGGCTCCAAGACCAACGCCACTGGCGTCTGTATGAACTTCGGTCGGTGCAGTCGGGTCATAGTGGCGTAGAACAGGTGGTGAGGTAAGCAGACGACGCAAAGTGGTGAAGGCTTGGTCACATGCCGGAGTCCAATCGCGAAGGTCACCTGGGCCAGCCAGGAGCTTCGTCAGAGGAGCGATGATGCAGGCAAAATTGCGTACAAAGCGCCGAAAATACGAGCAAAGGCCGATAAAACTTCGGAGCTCTTTCAGTGTAGTCGGCCGCGGAAATTCTGCGACAGCACGAAGTTTGTCAGGGTCGGGAAGGACGCCGTCTTTGGAAACGACATGGCCAAGTATGGTCAGCTGTCGGGCGCCGAAGCGGCACTTTTTCAAGTTAAGTTGAAGGCCGGCGGTGGCAAGACAAGTAAGGACTTCGCGTAGACGATAGAGGTGAGTGGTGAAATCAGGGGAGAAAACTACCACGTCGTCTAAATAACACAGGCACGTCTTCCATTTGAGGCCTCGCAGAATATTGTCCATCATTCTTTCGAATGTCGCGGGCGCATTGCAGAGGCCGAATGGCATTACTGTAAACTCATACAGGCCATCAGGCGTAATGAAAGCTGTTTTCGGGCGGTCGGATTCATCCACTGGCACTTGCCAATAGCCCGATCGCAAGTCCAAAGAAGAAAAGAATTCAGCACCATGTAGACAATCCAGGGCGTCATCTATGCGCGGTAGAGGATAGACATCTTTTCGTGTAATCTTGTTGAGGCGACGATAGTCCACACAGAAACGAATCGAGCCATTTTTTTTCTTAACGAGTACTACGGGCGATGACCAAGGGCTGCACGATGGCTTGATAACACCACGGTCAAGCATGTCTTCAACTTGCTCGGTGATGACACGACGCTCGGTGGATGACACGCGGTACGGACGCTGGCGTAATGGTGCGTGATGTCCCGTATCAATGTGGTGAGAGACGGTACTTGTGCGGCCTAACGATGCTTGGTTCCAGTCAAAAGATGCGTGAAACTCATTTAAAAGAGTAATTAGCCGCTCACGTTGTGTCGGCTCGAGGTCATCGGCAATGGAGCGACAAAAAACATCCGGTGGGACTCGGTTAGATGGCACATGGGGCGTCAGTGCTGTTACGTTGGCAGTATCGACGTCGTCGGCCATGGGGAAATGCACAATAGCGTCAGCGTCCACAGACTCGATGGTACCAATAGTCTCGCCACAGTGCAAAGCCAAAGTGTACGAATTTGGGTTAGAAATCAGTATTTCTGCAGCACCATGGTGAACCGTGAGGAGGGCGAAAGGCAACAATATAGGCTGGCGGCGAATGAAGACGGCAGCGGGTGTAAACATGACCGTCGCTTCGGCAAGCGATGCACATGAAAGAGGGACAAATACAGCACTGTGAGGAGGAAGGTCAGTATCTGAAGCTACACAGATCCTGCGAAGATCGTGAACTAGAAAGTCGCGAGATGGCAAATCGCACAGAACGGAGAACTGAACCTCAGCACGTGCACAGTCGATGACGGCATGATGGCGCGACAGAAAATCCCAACCGAGAATGACATCGTGGGAGCAACAAGTTAACACAAAGAAATCAATGGAATACAAAATGTCTTGAATCAGCACTCTGGCAGTGCACATAGCGACTGGCTGTACTTGTTGCGCACTGGCTGTTCTAAGCAATGGAATCGAAGGCTTTATGGTCACTTTCCGCAATGCACGACAAAGCTTCTCGCTAATCACGGATACAGCAGCACCTGTATCGACGAGCGCAAGGGATTTGATGCCATCAACGCACACTTCAATAACGTTAGCGGGGGAAAAACGAGGACTTTGATGTTCCGACGATGACGCAGTTCGTGCCTCAGGAACTGCGGAAATCAGTTTTCCGCCTCAGCAGTACTGGCACTGGGTCTACGACGCATGGGTGAGAGTGAGCGCCGACGAGGGGAAGGCGAGCGACGAGTGCCGTAGAGCTGTGACTGCGGTGCCGGTATGTCATCAGCAGCGTAGACTTCTGGTGGTGGTCGTGAAGGCATACGAAAAGGTCGGAAGTCGGAGCTGGGTCGTCGCGGGGTGCCCACGAAGGCCGGCAAGCGCCGGCGGCAGAAGCGCACTACATGACCCGGGGTACCGCAGGCATAGCATATTGGGCGGTTGTCAGCAGTGCGCCAAGGATTTGGACCCTGCTGCTGTGCACTGAAAAAGGGATCCGCCGGCTGGCGAGGCGAAGGCGGAGGAGAGAACACCGGCGGGCGAGGCGCTGAAGGCGGAGGAGAGAACCCCTGTAGACGAGGCGCCCGCGCAACGGCTTCAGCATACGTCAGAGGCGCGGCCACGGGAGCCGGCTGACACGGAGGTGGAAGAGCTTCGGTCACTTGCTCTTGAATTATCTGTCGGAGCGCTGGAGCCAAACATTGAGAAGGCTTCTCCGTGGTGGGCAAAATCGAGAGCTGTCGTGCGACCTCCTCGCGCACAAATTCTTTTATTTGCGTCAGCAAAGTTGTGTGGTTGTCGCCAATAATTAATGCTGCTAGCGAATCTTCCGTAGGCGGTGGGCGCCGAGCTAAGATGCGTTGTTTCCGTAGCTCGTCAAAACTTTGGCACAAATTGATAACTTCGGCCACTGTACGCGGATCCTTCGCTAACAACATCTGAAAGGCGTCCTCATCAATGCCTTTCATAATGTGTTTTATCTTGTCCTGTTCTGACATTGACGGATTCACGCGCTTACACAGGTCAATGACATCTTCGATGTAACTTGTGAAAGTTTCACCGTGATGTTGCGCACGCCCCCGTAAGCGTTGTTCTGCGCGAAGCTTGCGCACAGCGGGGCGCCCGAACACTTCAGCGAAACTTGTTTTGAATGTGCTCCATGTTGCGAAATCGTGTTCGTGGTTTCGGAACCAGAGGTTCGCGACGCCGGTTAAGTAAAACAACACGTTGTGCAACTTGGTGACGTCGTCCCACTTGTTATGTTGGCTCACCCGTTCGTAAGATGACAACCAATCCTCCACGTCATGATCATCGGTGCCGCTAAAGATGGCAGGATCACGCTGGCGCAACACACCGGAAACGATGACCGCCGGAGGCTGTGGTGCATGTTCCTGGGTGGTTTCGTCAGGCATGGTCGCAGCAGTCGGTAGCGTCCGGCTTCGGAGTTCCAGTTTCCGAGGTCTACCCCGCACCTCCACCAAATGAAAGGGGGTTTATTGCAGCTCGTACGAGGGATCGCAAGTAGCTCTTGATCGCGAGTCCTAGCCGTTCGCATCAGCAGCCCGAGCTCGGGTCTCGCGCCGCAGCGGTGGCAGTCCGCACAGCGCCACATGCATGTTACCCACTACAATATATATATATATATATTCAAACACGCGTCACGCGCGAACTTTGTCGCGGCTCCGCCAGATGGGGCAGCGTGTCCAAAGAGAAACGCAAGAGAAGAGCCCGGCTGCATACACGCCTCACACACGACGGGTATCTGGGTGGCAATACGGCGTGTCGCTACATTGCTTCAATGCTAATCGCAGTACCGTCGACATTAATCCTGAGATGGTTTTTGTTGAAATTTTTAGACTAGACAGAATTTTTAAAAATCACTTGTGGCAAATAGCGTAATTGTAGTCATTGAGTAGGATTGTTAGAAGCAGAGTCATCACTTGCTTGAGAAACCGAGATGCGTAATCGACTGCGTAACATTACAATTTCCAAGTAATACCCCTGTCAAGCGGGCAAGTTAAGTTCACTTACAGAGAGTGCCCCTTGGTTCAGGTGCAATTTCCCAAATCTAAACGTTGCCAGTACAGTGTATTCACAGAAGAGTGCACTCCGGTCGGAGAGAGTTCACGGAACGCACTTTTCTGGCCGAGTGCGTAGCCTCGCCGCAAGCGGTTTCATTGGTACGAAATGTAATGCATAAAAAAGGACACAGTTCATTTTAGTGAACAACTTTTAATAAAATTATAAGAACTCGCTTATATTCTGTTATAGCAGGATCCGATGCCGCCTCGTCGCACGCCGCCATATGGCGATATGGTGTACTCCATAGCCGCCATGTTGTTCTCGATTGGCTAAGCTAGGTCTTGGCTGGCATTGACTTGCAACACTCTTAAAATAAAATATCTATTTGTTTTTTGTTGAAAAAATTTGCTGAAGTTTTTTTTTATTTACAATGCAACGTAAAACAATCACTTTTTAGAAGCTTTTTATTTTTAATCTACATCTTAAAAATAAAGCGCGCTCTTAATCTGTCGCGATTTTTTTTTTTACTGCGAGTGCGCTCTGTTTTCCCGTTTAGCACCGCGTAGCCTAAAGTGTCACTCAAGGTCCCGAAGTGCACTCCACGTAAGTGCACTTAACTCGGCCGCTTGACAGGGGTATTAGTTTTTAAATAATTACGTAATTTATGGCCCATGTTACAATTGTTGCAGTGCATATCCACTTGGAATGAATTCTGTGGAGGGCACGGGTTTCGACTCTCGAGATATTAGCCATAAACGTTGCGGTAAAAAAAGACACGGCTGTTTTACATTTTTAACGAAACGCCGCTTTATGCATTGACGTACAAAATTAGCTGGAACGCCCATGTATTTCATCGCGCACATTGAAAAAAAAAAATTATGGGGTTTTACGTGCCAAAACCACTTTCTGATTATGAGGAAGGCCGTAGCAGAGGACTCCGGACATTTCGACCACCTGGGGTTCTTTAACGTGCACCTAAACCTAAGCACACGGGTGTTTTCGCATTTCGCCCCCATCGAAATGCGGCCGCCGTGGCCGGGATTCAATCCCACGACCTCGTGCTCAGCAGCCCTACACCATAGCCACTGAGCAACCACGGCGGGTACCGCGCACTTTGAGAATGAGTATCTAGAAACTGGCGTGATCATAAACACTTAAGTTGGTACGCCTTGTAAATTCACCCACTACTTTTCATAAATTGGTATATGTGCCGTAATTCATTAAAAAGTTAACTAGTGAATGCTTGTTAGTTAGTATACTATGCATTTCGATTTCTCGTCCAAGTTACGTTCGCCTATTTGAGTAATCCAGTTAAAGGATTAGAATTATATATGCTATCTGCCACAGGTGAACTTTTTGAAAATTTTATGTAGTCTAAAAGAGAAAAAGCACCTTATACTGTATATTAAAGCGATGGAGCGCCCCAATCACAACAAACACCTTCGCGTCGAACTCTTGGTGGAGAGCTATTGCAACGAAGTATAGCAGCCAGGAAACTACAGGCACACTATATACGGGGTTTCAACTAAGGTGCAGTGATTACTACAACACCTGCAACGTAAAGAGAGCAAAAAAAGAAGAAATGGGGGCTTTACTGGAGAAAACCACGATCTGCTTATGAGGCACTCCGAATTAATTTTGACCACCTGAAATTCTTTAACTTGCACCCAAAGCATGTTACATGAGCGTTTTGTGCATTCCGCCTCCATCGGAATGCGGTCGACGTGGCCGCGGAATCGAACCCACGACCTCGCGGTCAGCAGCGCAACGCCCACTGGGTTACCGTGGTTGGCGCCTACTTACGGGAACGCCTACGATTTAAAATTGGCTAGCTATACAACTTGACTATAAGACGACGCGATGGATTGAAGAAAATTTTTAACAGATTCCAGTGAAGCTAAATGATTACACTTCAAACCGTTCGCGAGATAAACCTTGAGTTCTCCAAGGGACCGTACAAGGGCCGTTGCTCTTTTTAATTTACATTAATGATATCACCTCCTACATAACTTCACTAGCGTGACTGTTTGCTGACGATTGCATCATTTATAGGCAAATAACTAGCCATTCGGATGTCCTTTCTTTACAATCTGATCTAATAAAAACTAACAGAATGGTGTAAGGCATGGCAGATGAAACTTGATGAGCAAAAGATTATATAAGCATCTAAAATTAACTTTAGCTTCGAACAAATGTGCTAACCAGTACACAATTAATGGGGTCAATAGTGAAGCGCTTTCTTCGTTTGAGCACCTGTGCGCCTTCTTTAACTTTGATCTAAGCTGGAATAATAACGCAGAATATATTACTACTAAAGCTCTAAAACCACTTGGTATTTAAGAACAACGTTTATACCTCGCGAATATGGATACAAAACTACGCGCGTACACCACCTTAATCACAGCCCCATTGGGATACGCATCATTCGTATGGAAACCTCATCATGAAAACTTTACGAGCCTGCTCCATTCAGTACAAAATAAAGCAGCATGGTTCATCACCACCTCAAACTCACGCTGCGAAAGCGTGCCCATTAAAAGAAAGATTGCTCATCTGACGTCGCTTGCCATACGTAGAAAACGTACCAGTTTTTTTTTTCAGGGCCTTTGTTCAGTGATTTGCCATAGGCTCGCAACTAACATTCTCCCCGCTCATCACGTTTCAGGCTGTAGTGACGACCATGCTTCTAAAATTCAACCTCTTTTTTTGCCCTAACTAAGAAATACCGAAATTCACCGCTTGTTTTATCAAGAAAATAATGGAACTCTTTAGCAAGGTAAAGTTGTAGGCCACTTGGTGAGACATTGTGAATAAAAAACCGCTACAGACACAGGGCGGAGGGAGACGACAACACAGGGCGGTACTAGCAACTGAATTTTTATTGAAGAACAGCATGGCTTTTATAGAACATGGCACGTGTAATCCGACAACCAAATAGTAACCAGGATGAAGCAAAAGACCAACAAAAAAATTTTGAAGATGGTAGAGACACGTGGAAGTGAAAAGCTGAAAGTGAGCAACACGAAATGTAATGAATAACATAAACGTGAGGCAACACACGGCTGTATCTGCCACCCAGTTGTAAAGATAGCTTCCCCGCAACGCGAATTTAATGGCGGCGCAGTCAGTTTGAACCAGCGCTTACATGTGCACTGTTTGCACGTTTTATGAGGTGGAAAATGTAGACGTCGCTCTCGTGGATGCAACCATGCACGCGCTGTATATAAACAAGCACCGTTACACGCAATTGCATCTCAGGGACTGCAGTCCTCAAGGACGACAGAGCTAGCCGTCGCTTGTGCACTCCACGAGCGGCGAAACGTCAAACGTCGTTACACCGAGGGTCCGAGGACTGTCGTATCAGTGCCATTAGGACGACGAAGGCACCGCCCGCAGGAAACGGGGACGGTCGGCGAGAGGCCGCGCAGCGCCATTATGCCATGGAAGCTCCCAGCGTTGTTCCTGGCAGCGGGGAAATAAGTCAGAAGGCGTCACAGAATGAAAGTCTTTCGCTCCTGCAGCTCGGTCGTCCTCATCTTTATGGCTGGTTACCGAGGGTCCCTATAGCCTGATTGAGCCTTCAATTCCTGACAACGCGTTATCGCACTTCGTCTCGATTTGAATATCACGGGTGTCGCCTTATAGTTGGACCAGTGTATACTGCATAGAAACACACTCGTGAATCAGAAAAATGGTCTACATGGGTTCCACGTTTTCGAGAGTGGAGTGGAAACGCATTCTGAGGGTTGCACTGAAGTACTGGTTACACCATATTGATCTTACATCCAAAAAGCACCCTCGGACACTTCGGAACAGTACTATGTGGAGCGCCAATGCATTTCGTATATAGCGCATTTTGGGGACGGCCACATGAAGCCAACGGACAATGAAGAAGCATCCTCTTAACTACAGGCGTCGCGTAGCTAGTACGTGCAACTCTGGAGCGGGAAACTGGCCAACAAACCTTCGTGTACCGCCTCACGACAGTAGGGCTGCAAAAGTCGAAACCTTTGCTATGCGATGAGCGAGAAGAGGGGAACCGAGGACGTCGATTTCTTGTTGAATACAACCACGTAAGGCCAATGTAATAATTAAATGCGTTCTTTTTTAATTGATACGCAGAAATAATATGAAAAAGGTAAATGAAAGTGGACGAAAAGACAACTTGCCGCCAGTGGGAGCCAATTTCGCTTCAAATATAACGAAAAAACAAAATCGAGCCCTTGGGCTCCCTTTATTTGGGGACGGATGTCTAGAGTGAATTTTTGCGAAATAGGCATGACTTTATTACTGCACGGCTTCAAGCCAGCATTCTAAATACGCGTATCTGCAGTGAATAAACAATGTGCTAATTAGTGGAACCTTGTTAACTAGCCATTGGGTTAACCATTGAACATTGTGATTTGTTGAACGCCAAAAACCCTCCGCGGTAGTCCAGTGGGTATGGCGTTGCACTGCTGAGCTCAAGGTCGCGGATTTGATTGCGGCCCCGGCGGGGCCGCCTTTCAATCAAAGAAAGTTATTTCAAGTAGTAAGAAAAGAAACAGCTCGTACATTGGCCCGAGCTGCGCCATTATACCGAAGTAAACATCGACTGCGATTGTTTTACTTTGTGTAAATTTATGTCTGACTATACTTTCATTCTGTTTTAAAACCCTCAGGTAACTGTTCCCATCTCTGCGTGTGAAATTGCCAGGCTTCGTATGCACGTTTTTATCATAACAGCATGGACGCGTCGTCCGCGCGGATTTTCTAGGACATAAAACGCTATATACCTAAAGAACAAACCAACACTTTAGCTTCCAACTAATTTTCATGTCCTTCAGTGAAACTTGGGTCGGACAGTCCTACTCATACAAATGTGAGCCCTTTTAGGAAAAAGCAAAATAGCGGCCTCCACAAGGTGCTAATAGAAGAGAATACATTAGAATATATGTAATAAGCACTAATGAATGGATTAGCTGAATTGGCTAATCAAATTCTAATTAATAACTATCATCATCATCATCATCCTGGTTACGCCCAATGCAGGGCAAAGGCCTCTGCCATACTTATCCAACTACCCCGGTCACGTACTAATCGTGGCCATGTTGTCCCTGCAAACTTCTTAATCTCATCCGCCCACCTAACTTTCTGCCGCCCCCTGCTACGCTTCCATTCCCTTGGAATCCAGTCCGTAACCCTTAATGACCATTGGTTATCATCCCTCCTAATTACATACCCTGCACATGCCCATTTCTTTTTCTTGATTTCAACTAAGATGCCATTAACTCGCGTTTGTTCCCTCACCCAATCTGCTCTCTTCTTATCCCTTAACGTTACACCCATCAATCTTCTTTCCATAGCTCGTTGCGTCGTCCTCAATTTAAGTAGAACCCTTTTCGTAAGCCTCCAGGTTTCTGCCCCGTACGTGAGTACTGGTAAGACACAGCTGTTATACACTTTTCTCTTGAGGGATAATGGCAACCTGCTGTTCATGATCTGAGAATGTCTGCCAAACGCACCCCAGCCCATTCTTATTCTTATGATTATTTCAGTCTCATGATCCGGATCCGCGGTCACTACCTGCCCTAAGTAGATGTATTCCCTTACCACTTCCAGTGCCTCGCTACCTATCGTAAACTGCTGTTCTCTTCCGAGACTGTTAAATTAAATTTTGAGACCCACCGTTCTGCTTTGCCTCTCCAGGTCATTGAGCATGCATTGCAATTGGTCCCCTGAGTTACTAAGCAAGGCAATATCATCAGCGAATCGCAAGTTACTAAAGTATTCTCCATTAACTCTTATCCCCAATTCTTCCCAATCCAAGTCTGAATACGTCCTGTAAACACGCTGTGAATAGCATTGGAGAGATCGTATCTCCCTGCCTGCCGCTTTTCTTTATTGGGATTTTGTTGCTTTCTTTATGGAGGACTACGGTGGCTTTGGAGTCGCTATAGATATCTTTCAGTATTTTTACATACGGCTCGTCTACACCCTGATTCCGTAGTGCCTCCATGACTGCTGAGGGGCGTGTAATCGCAAAACTAAACCCAGCGAGTACGTGAACATTGACCTTAAACGCGTATCTGCCAACTGTCCCGAATTTTCCGTAAAGTTTACGAATTTGGGCTTATTCTACGACTTCACGTAATTCCATCAAATTTTCCGAAAAAATAAACTATGTTCGCGGAAGTGTTTTAAAGCTTTTGAAAGGCTGGGTGGTGCAAGATTGCAAAAATACATGCAAAAATATATTGCGATAGTACCTGCGCCATATACCAGAAATGCCATATACCAGAAAGGTACTTGCTTTGATCAAGTTTATTCATTTAAGATCTCGAAGCAGGCAATATCGATAGCAGCGAAGGCGCTGAAAAAACTCGCCGCGATATAAAAATAAATTGTCAGTGTCTCTTGTTCCAAGTTTACTGCAGCCTGTGTGATGCATGTAAAGGCACATTGTACAGGTCCAACGTACAGTGCTCACGGAATGAAACGCGACATGGGGCATTTAGTAGAACCCTGCATGTGTGCAAAGTACGCGAGAGCACCATGCCATGTCGCAAAGAATTTGGTCACCAAGGGTGACGAGGGCTCCGATGTAGGTGTACACGCAAAAAATTACGTCGATGTAACACGAACTGCAGGCGGTGGAAACGAAAGTTTGCGCATTACTTAGCCCTAATTGACGCGTTTCATTCTGTGAGCACTGTACATCTTGAAACTAAGTTGACGCTTTTGCGTGCGAAAACCACCATACGATTATGAGACACGCTGTAGCAGGGAACTCCGGATTAATTTGGCCACTCGGTGCTCTTTAACGTGCACCCAAATGCACGGGCGTTCTTGCCTTTCACCCCCATCTAAACGCGGCCGCCGTGGCCGGGATTTGACCCCACGCCTTCGGCCTTATCACGGACAACGCCAAAAGCCACCACGGCGGGCATATCTTGGAATCTATGCGAAGCGAAGTTTTCGTGAGGCGGTCGCTCAAATTCTATATATTTGTCCGTTTCATTCCTGTGTCTTTGGCGTAAAGGACACTGGCACGCACGCACCCGTGCTACGCCATGTGCCACACGCGGTGATCATCTGAAAGATTTAGTTGGCGTTGTCACCATGGAGGTACACACGAGATTGTGGCCCAGTGGTGAGAGCACCGGGCTGCTTGGCCGGGGAACAGTGGTTGGGGCCCGCCACGTCACTCGGGGCGAATAATTCAATTTCATTTTTTTTTTTTTTTTAGTGTATACGCTTTTCCGCAAGACAGCAGCAGAAGCACCCAAGCAGGCACGGTTGGGCAAGTACGCGAGGGTTCGCAAAGAAAAAAAAATCGCCAATAAAGTGTGGTAAGTGTCGGACAGTGTGAGTAACGAAGGCAAAGAAAAAAAAATGCTTGCTCGTGGAACGAGTTGTGGCCGGAGAAAACGCCAGTTGCGTTCAACTTTTCCTTTTTGCTTCATTATTTCCTCGAGTGACCGCTCGCCGCGACGCTGACAGATCGTCGGAACCATATACCCGCGATATGGGTTGGATAAGGTGGAAATTAAAATAATGCGGAACAGCTTCCATCATCAGACCCTGCAATAACCGTTAAACCCATAGGCAATATGACTGTCACCCGTTACCTCGTCTGGCTTTTCCCTAATTGTGCAGCACATTTCGTTCAACATTGGCAACTGGAAACAAGAGTCGCTAGGTGTTGAGAAATTAAGCGATCTAAGGATCTAAATTAAGCGAATTACTAAAATTACTAAAATTGGCAACTGGAAACAAGAGTCGCTAGGTGTTGAGGAATTAAGCGATCTAAGGATCTAAATTAAGCGAATTACTAAGGGAGAGAGCCAAGGCAACAACCAGACAGGGAGTAAAATCGAAAATTCTTTGTGAAAATATTTATGGATCAACATCTTCTTATTTGAAAAGGAAGCAGAGAAAACGCCGCTGGAAGTGGAGAATAATTCCGTGTGTTTTGTATGGCGTTTCTACAGTTATCAGTCGAGCCGCCTATACTTCTATACTGTGCGAATGTTGGTGTTTTTCTAACCTTCCGCGGTTGGCGCAGTACGTCTAGAACCGCAGCGTCCTGCACTCTACGCGGTTGTACGAGACTGGTGACCACGCATCATTACGCAACCTCCCAAATAACAACACGAGTCGGTTTTGGCACTTGATAGAGCAATAAAGGAGGGATCGAAAAGAACTGTGATTGTTCCGCAAATATACATTTCTCTATAATTCTTCCAGAGCTAATTCAAATAACGCGACTAGAAATCTTAATTTTGCACTTTCGCTTGTTATCTTGTTCTTGGCAAGGTTCTTCCTGCGCATCTTTCATGCGCGAGTCCATTTGATGTGGTTCTTTGTTTGCCAAGTAAAGGGGAGGTGTATCTCACAGGCGTACCTGTGAGATACACGTTATTTCAATTCTCTTTTGCGGGTGCACCCGTCTTTATGGCGAATGGTGGGCATTATTCACATTTCTACTAGTAAAAGTACGTCCTCACCCTCATTTGCACCGAAAAGTTAACTTGGTTTGCCCCCCGACTTGGCTGCTGAAGCATAACTTTACGAATGGGCTTAGCGAACAGTCCAGAAAGCAGAGGTTGTGTTTTTGTCGTCGCAAACCACGAGCACGATCAGGTGTTGACACTCGTAAGCGAGTTTCGATCGTGGTGGCTACCTTGCAGAGTGAGGCTAGTCGAAAGTCGTTACTAGTGCGCTACCATGTGCTCCTACATAACCGCGCAGCAGCAAGTCTCCACCGTCGAAATTTCTTGGCGAATAAATTCAAGCATCGGGATACGAAGGGTTGGCGGTTGGGGAGGTGAATGGTTGGGTAGCGGACGTTCACTTGTTCCTCACTGTGCTGCCGAGACGTGTACCTGCAGTGACAGTCATCCAGAAGCTTGGGGAGACCCCCATTGCATACGCAGTCACTGTATATACACCCCATCCTCCCTTTTCTAAAGTGATAAGGAGAAGTGCTCTTGCTTCTTTATGCAGCACAAGTTAGCCGTTGTCAAGCCGAAAGTAACACGTCACCCTCTGTTCGTTCTCCCCAGTGGCGTAGCCAGAAATTACGTTCGGGGGGGGGGGGGGGGGGCTCACGCTGCAGCTCGGCCTCCTCCTTAAGAGGAAGCTTTGTGCTCCTACCTAAATACATGTAGAAAGGGAATTCGTTTTTCTCAACAACCACTGCACCAAATTTGACAAGGTTTGTTGCATTTAAAGGAAAAACTGAAAGTCTAGTGACTGCTGGTTTCGGATTTTTCATTCGGGTTGTCAATTTTATCAAAAATTTGGCCAAAATCGCAAATTTTCAGAAAACGAAACTATCTAGTTTATAACTCTAACTCAACAATGAAAATTGACATGAGAATTCTGTGAATTGCACCTAATAGTACATCTACAGTGAACAAAATTGATATATGTTACGCATGAATTAAAAAAAAATGTAGTATTGTGGAAATACGGCTTTTGCAGAAACCCTGCACACAACGTGACCAATTCACGTAAGCTACAAATTGACATACCAATTTAGGCCGCTTTTACTGTTATAATAGATGCCGTTTACAGAACAGCGATATCTGTTCTTTATGCAACGCTATTAGTTTGTAAACGTCGTGCTTATATTTTTTTCGAACTTGAATTTTTCGAAATATTTTAAACAAAATTCAGGCCCTAAATTGAAATTCCGCTTCCAATAGACACTAGAATTGAACTTTCTCTCTCAAATAGAACAAATTTCATTAAAAGCGATGCAGGGGTTATCACAGAAAAGCGTTTCTGCGTTTTACATGTATTTGAATAAGCCGCGTCAGAGTTGGGCCAGAGCTAAAGCTTCCTCTTAAACAATTTGTCGAGGGATGAAATACATGAATAATAATTGCACTGCCATTGCCAAAGATGTTGCAAACGAATTCTTGAACGCTACGCACTGTCAAAACAAGTAAAATATGTATTTTTTCATAAAATATACTCGTATGTGCCAAAAATTGTGCCCAAAATAACTTATATTATAGCTTCCACGTTTTCTGTGTATTTAATAAGTAAAGAAAATATCACACAATCTTTAGAATTTTATCAGTCCGAAATCAGCAAAGCAGTGCATGCCGCTGATATGAAAAATGTAAAGGCCATGGAATGAACAAGTTGAGGGCAAATACGTTAATGTAACTTTGTCATTCAAGAACTGTGTTTACATGCTTGTGCATATGCAACGGCCAGTGAAAAATCTCGATAACGCTCTCATTTGTTCCAATGTATTACGCAGGAGCAACTGTCACCGGTCGGGTATTGTGAGTAAATTCATCGAAATTATAGTGTCAACAGAGACCACGTGTAGACAGCAGGAGTTCTGCAAAACATACGAGGGCGAGTGAAATGAAAGTAAGCCAATGCGAATATATGAGAAACGGGGTACCTTATTTAAAAGTAGTCTCCATGAGCATTTAGACATTTGTCCCATTGACTAACGAGTCGCGTGATTCCCGTCTCATAAAAGTCCTTGGGTTGCTGCTTCAAAAAGTCAGCAACTGACTCACGTTATCGTCCGACACGAATCTGGTTCCCTTGAGCTGTTTTTTCGGTTGCCCCAAAATGTGGAAGTCGCAAGGCGACAAGTCTGGTCTGTACGGCGGATGTTCCAGCGTTTCCCACTTGAACTTTGCCAATTTTGTATTAACCAGATCAGCGACGTGGGGACGGGCATTATCGTGGAACAAGATGACCCCGTCCGTCAATTTTCCCCGTCGTTTGTTCTTGATTGCGACACGCAGCCATTCCGGCGATTCACAATACTGGAAACAATTGATAGTCTCTGAAGATTTAGCAAATTCTCTCAGTAATGGCCCCTGACGATCGAAAAAAAAAAAAGTCAACGCCACCTTTCCGGCGGAAATAACGGTTTTTGCTTTCTTTGGGCGTGATGAATTCGAATGTTTCCACTGTAAGCTTAGCCGTCGTGTCTGAGGCTCGTAATAGTGGCACCATGGTTCGTCCCTGATAACAATTGCAGACAAGTCGTCACCCTCTTTGTGATACCGGATCAGATGAGTCAAGGCAGCGCCGAACTTCTCCGTCATCTGGCGGTGGTTCAAAATCTTGGGCATCCATTGCGCACACAAGAGCCGATCACCAAGATGTCTTATGAATTATGGTGTGAACCGGACCGTGACTGATGTTCACCCGCTGAGTTGAGTTGAGTGGTTGTAGGCTACTGGTGGGATTAGCCTTGCAGTAGCTGCTGGCAATTGCTCCACCGTAGCGACACTTAAAATACATAAATCATATAAATCAGACACAGACCTCACAACTACACATAGTCATTCCTAAGGTCACCATGTGGAGGCCAAATCCGTGTCCTGCAGGTAATTTAATAGAAGGCGAGAAACCTCCTTCCTACCTAACTGGTTCCCGCGCGGGAAAACAATGTCCTGAAGAGAACTGTGGGGAATTCCTGCCTTCTTGAGGGACCCGAATAACACGCTCCTTTCCGCGTTATACAGAGTACAGCACATAAGGTAATGTTCTATGTCACCGCACACACCACACGTTGAACATAATGGAGACAACGCCAGGCCAGTCTAATACATCCACGCAGGGGTACGAGCAGAGCCCGTGCGAATGCGGAGCAGTAAAGTGGCTTGGTTTCTTTTGAGACCCTTAGTGAGCTCCACAAGGAGCTGAAGTGGCACGACACCGCTTCTCTGAAGAGTCTCTTGTCCTCTTGAGGCACTTTTCTCAAAGGATTCCCAGACAGCGCTCTATGGGCGAGGCTGTCCGCCATCTCGTTGCCTATGATATCTATGTGCGAGGGCACCCATAGGAATCGTATGGAGAAGCCTTTGATATGGAGATTGTGCACCGAGCGTAGGGAGCTTAGACATAAAGCATCAGTAGGGAACCCATGCTCTAACCTTTGAAGGGCGGATTTCGAATCTGTAAGAATGACAACGGGTTGAGGCGTACAAAACCGTAGCTTCTTTAGAGCTGCCTCAATGGCAACGCTTTCGGCCGTTGTGGAGGACACGACTGCAGTGAAGCGAACCGATCAATCATACTTCAAAGAGGGAATGTGAAAAGCACCTGCACTAGATCCTCTGACCTTGTCCACAAAGCCATCAGTAAAAATTTGAAGATGACGTGCATATTCAGTTTCAAGATGTTCCAGTACGAGCGAACGCGTTGCCGCCAAAGGAGAACTCCGCTTAGCACGAACGTGAGGAATTGTCAACGAACAATCGAGGCTCGCGAAAGACCAAGGTGGTTTCAACCTCTTAGTTCGACCTCTAGCGTCAAGACCCAGGTAACCAAGAGTATTAAGGGCCAAGTACGCTTGGGACTCGGATCTCTTTCGAAGGCTCTGTAGAAGGGCTCGACCGGCTATCGTCTGTTTGAGGCGGCCAATTTGCATCAATAACCTTTGTGAAGCGACTAGGCTAAGAGGTCTCGATAGAGACTCATAAAGTACTGCATTGTTAGGAGCAGTCTGCGGAACGCCAAGAGCCCTCCTTAGGCCCTTTCTGTGCAAAACCTCAAGTTGTTTCAGCTGTGATAGTGAGGGGGAAATTAAAGGGAGCTGGTACATTATTCGACTCGTCACTAGTGCATCGTGCAGCCTGATCATTGAAGAAGGGTGATTTCCTCATTGCTCACTTGCAACTCTACGGATCACATTGAGACGCGGAGATAGTGATGTCACAATAGAGTCCACAGCTCGTCGCCACTGTAGACGGTAGTCAATAATGACGCCCAAAAAGCGCTTGTGCTTCAATTGACGAAGGCAAGATTGATCAAGGTCTATCTTCAGCCGCGCATACCGTCTTCCTCTACCTGGAAACATGATGAAGCCAGATTTTTCCACCGAGAGAGTCAACCCTACACCTTGAAGGTAATTTTGAACTGAAAGTAATGCCTGTCGAACTATCAGAGCTAAACGCTTGTGTTGATATCCGCTTAACCAAATACAAATGTCGTCCGCATATATCGACATATGGATATGCCTGCAATATTTTTGCACTTCAGCGGGAAGACCAACCATTACAACATTAAACAGCGTTGGGGAAAGAACACTTCCCTGAGGTACACCTCGCGATACCGCCCTTTCGGTGCTTATGGTACTTCCTAACCGCACTTGAATTTTACGATCACTGATAAGTGAGTGAATGAATCGCAGAAGATAGCCGTGTACGCCTATGTCCATCAAGCTATTTAGTATTGAACTCTGAAGGACGCCATCATAAGCCTTTGATACGTCTAGGAAAATAGCTAGTGTTGAGAGGCCGAAAGCTCTTTGATGTTCAATGTGGCTTATCAAGTCCAAGACGCTATCTTGCGCGCTTAAACCTGCACGGAATCCAGTCATGCATGTTGGCAGAGCCCTTGTATCTTCGAGCCACCATGATAAACGTTTACTTGCCAGCTTCTCCATGAGCTTAGCCACACACGACGTCAATGATACAGGACGATACGAGGCCAAGTCTGTCATTTCTTTGCCAGGTTTCAGCACTGGGACAACACAAGCCACCTTCCATGAAGGAGGAACGTCGCCAGTCTCCCATACTCGATTGAGAAAGCTTAGGAGCATCTTCCGGTGTTCTAGAGGTAGGTTCTGCATAATATGGTTGGTAATGCCGTCAGGACCTGGTGCACATCGACGCCGCAGGCTGCTGAGTGCTGTCTGTAGCTCTCGAAGTGTGAACGGGGCGTCCATAACAGACGTAGATGTTGCAGGCCGAGCACATGGATGAACTAATGGAGTAACTAATATGTTTAATTTTATGGTTTTGTCAAGGTTTATGGCAATGCTGTGCTTCATATGATGGTTTTGTAAAAGTGTACGACCATGTGAACAGGACGTGTGTGCCTCTGCTGTTGTCTTTGCCAGCGTGGGGGCGAAGGACTCCCTCAAGCCATCCTTGAATGGCTTTTCCCTTCGCCTCCCATCACATGTATATGTGATAAACCAATAAAGAATCAATCAATCAATCAATCAATCAATCAATCAATCAATCAATCAATCAATCAATCAATCAATCAATCAATCAATCAATCAATCAATTCCTGAGCTTGCACGTACAAATGCGTCTGCAAATTCCTCTGCCAAGCAAGCGAGAGGTTTCTGCTTGAGCAGTGCAAGCGCTTCGAAAGGCTTACTAGGACGAGAATCACCAGCAAGGCTACCAATGACTCGCCAAATTCTCGTCATCGGTGAAAAAACAGACAAGCTGGCGCAGAAGGACGCCCACTGCGACCTACAGAGCTTGTTCGTATGGCGACGAATGGCAGAGTTAAGCCTGTTGAAGGTCGTCTTCAAGGATCTGTCGTCCTTCTTCCGCATCAGTTGTCGCTCCGCCCTTCTGCGCGCTGCGCAAAGGTTCCTGAGTTTTAAATCCGGAGTCGGAAAATGATTAGGCAACTTGACCGCCGTGGTAGCAGCCATCTTACCATAAATCATTCTGTCTATCACATCTCCACAAACACTTGCAAGTTGCTATTTGTCCCTATTTGTCCCAATTAACAACATGGCTCCTTTTAGCGCCGCGCGTATGGAAGTCGGCAGTAAACACTAAAATTGGATAGTGATCACTTCCCGTGCGGTCAGGTGCAGTTGACCACTTGACACGGACGTCAGGTGAATGCAGAGTTAGGTCTATAGATGTGGCTGAGGCTGGAGGCCGGAAGAAAGTGGGACTTCCGTCAATGGCCACGCACAGGTCCAAACTGTCGATAACTTCTACAAGTTGGCGTCCGCGGGAGTCTGTGTTCCTGTCACCCCAGACCGAGTGATGGGCGTTGAAGTCACTGCAGATAATTCGGGGCGCTGGGCAACGGTCACAAAGCTGCTGGAGAAACAAATCCATTGCTACCTTCTTCCGCGGAGACACGTATACGGATGCAATAGAAAGAGTTCGGAAGCCGAGCCGTATCTTCACAGCCGCTACCTCAATACTATCGGTGCAAAGATCGGTGACGTTCACAGCCACATGAGGAATCTCTCTTCGTATGTAAAGGGCGGCACTTCCTGTGGGAAATGACTTTATGCTGCAATTCTTGTGCGCAACATATCCAGTCAAAGATCTCCCCCTTGGTAGGCCAGCCTCCGAGAGGGCCAATACTGGAACACAAGTTTCTTTCAAAAATAATTTCAGTTCTGCTAATCGACTTATAATCCCAGCGCAGTTCCATTGCATAATAAACGGCACTTTTCGGTGATTTTTGGTTGCACGAGGTTGAAGAAAACTAGCCATATTATAAGGCAAAGTTCGCTGCGAAGGCGGTAATCATAGACTCAAAGGAAAGAACAAGGTGTAGAAAGTTCTTCAGGGTGCCAGTCTGCATCGCTTGAACATATGAGCGGAGGACTTCAAACAAAACTCGCAGAAGGTCGGACAGATCCCGATTTTTTAACTCCTTATTTTGCTGGACGCACTGCCTCACCACTTCAACAAAAGTTGCGGACTGGGACTCGCTCTTGGCCGCTGCAGCTGGTTTCATCGTCTCTTTTGAGGCAAGGGAATGTCCTCCTTGTCTTCGAGTCTGGTTGTGATCTGGTCGCTGAGGAACTTGGACACTTTTGGCTGAAGCAGATCGAACAACCGATTCACCCACAGAGGACTTTGCCGTCTTGCTAGGCTCAGGTCGCTCACTGACGTTGCTTGTTACCAAGCCACGAACTTCCGACTCTAACGCAGGGAACTCAACTTCCGTATCTAACGCAGGGAACTTGTCACTTCCAGGTATCGGCTTCTCAGAAGGTCGTGGTTTGGGACCACTAATGAAGGACACTCGACGGTGTAAGGCGCTTACACGGAAGGGGCAGCCACCGAAACTCGCTGGATGGTCACCCCCACAATTAGCGCAAGAAAAATCTGCCTTGCAGGCTTTGTAATCGTGGGCGCCACCACATCGTTTGCAACGTTGATCTTTGATGCAAACTTTGGCTACATGCCCAAAGCGTTGACACTTAAAGCATCGGGGAGGAGTTTCAACGAATTCTTTGACTGCATGCTTGGTAAAACCGAGGTCAATTTTCTCTGGGCGCTCGGTGTTGGGAGCAAACGTTAGCACAACAGAGTTAGTAGGCTTCGCTGCCCATTCTTTTTCTTGAGTCTACACCCGGCGCATCATACGCTTCACGTGCAAAACACCTTGAGGTTTCAAGTAGTCAAGAAGGTCGCTTTCTGAATACCACACAGGTACTCCCCTAATAACACATGTGTTCGTCATGTAGGTGTGGGGCAACCGGGCTTTAACTCTTATGTCACCAATCTGAGAGCACCGTCAGGGTCAACTATCGTCGACCCTGACGAGAAAGTGGCTGATATGGCGGAAGTGGACAGCGACGGCTTCAAGGTGGTGAGTCATCGGAAGCAAAGAACGGTCGGAATCCCAGTGATAGTTTTACCAACAAAGAAAGGTGCTGATTTGAGAGAGTTCACACGCTCTGCCAGTTCATTGATGCTTATCCTCCATTCTTGTCTCATCAGCTCATCAACCTTTGCAATCTTGTTAGGGGGGATTGCACGATGGCTTTGGCCCGGTCTTGGACCGTCTTTGTAACTTTCACGTCCTTCTTTGAACCGTTTGCTCCAACGCTTCACAGTGGCCAATGAAATGTAATGTTCAACATAAACGGCGCCATGCGGCGACTAATTTCTTTTTGGAAAATGCCTTCAGCTGTCAAAAACTTCATGGCACCACGCTGTTCAGCTTTCGGAGTGTCCATTATGTCACGCAACCATGTTTAACCCAGTTTATGAGATCATTAAAGAACATTTATCCTCACACCTGCGTGTCACTTTCGTAAATGAGAGATGCCTGTGTGCTACGCGCATGCCTCGCAGATAATGAACCGAACCATTGTTGTGCGGTGTGGGTTGGCTCACTTTCACTTGACTCGCCCTCGTACATTAGAAATACGAAGATACAATGAAATACGCAAATGCGAAGATACGGCTTGATAAAGGACAAAAAAGTGTCACTGTAAACAAAGTTCACTGCACGTATACACAAAACCTCGCAACGAAATATTTAAATATACATACAAGTCTCCAATAAATCTACGTATCTAAGAAAAAGTCACGGTATATAATTCGTCAAAGAAGGCAAATAAACATGTTGCGCAATTACAGATTCACAGAATCCTAGATCCCACCCCCATTCCATCCACTCCCCCCGATGTATCGCGCACGACGCGCTTGCTCCCAGCTTTTCTCCTTTGCGCACCCAAGACTGAGTCACCATCGTCAGCCCACCCATTCCAACCCGCCCCCCCCCCCCCCCCCGCCTCTACGCTTTCACTCGCACATACAGCATGCGGCGCTCGGTCACGATGTTATCGCCCTTGGAGAGAGAGAGAAAACAAGGGTAGGAAAGGCAGGGAGGTCAACCAGAACAGCATCCGGTTTGCTACCCTACACTGGGGGCGGGGGAAAGGGGAATAGAAAGAGGAAGAAAGGGAGAGAGGAAGCACTGAGTACGTGTGGGAACGACACCATACACAAGGACACTATAAACGGTCTGTTAAGCCCGTGCACTTCAAGTACCGCACTAGTGCACGAATCGCTTTTCCAGCCAGTGACGGGTGTGGCCACGGTCCGAGTATATCGCCCTTGGACTTTATCAAAACATGAGGGCGACGGCGAGGCCAGGAATGCGCCTGGAGTGTCCATGTAATTGCTACTGCAATAATATAATAACAGTATCCGGCAACTGAAGCGTGCCGTGGCCCATTACTTTCCGCAAAAGAAGAGGTAAGAAAATCGAACTTTCACCATACGACAATTCGCTGCCGCGCAACAATGTATTTTTTTTTCCTTTTGTGGGGCGTGGGCACCGAAATGAAAAAAAAAAAAAACGTAAAGGAAAGTATGTTGGCCAGAATCGAATGTCTACTTTGGGCACCTAGTGTGGCTACCGAAGGAATATCGAAGAAAACGTGAGACGCTTGGTCCACCGAGAACCATACGCATACTGCTCGGTATCCTACACCGGCGAGACAAGACTTTCTGGAGAGGTTGCACTCAAGCGAACGCGGTGCAATCCGTCGAGTCCCCATAGCGATAGCGGCGAGTGACCATTGTTTCTTTTTGTCGTCTGCTAGCCAGAAAGCGTCCAGAACTCTGCCAGGCGAAAATCCACTCCGCCAGAGCAAACCGAACGCGCACCAAAGTGCGCCGCGCGGTGGTCGGAGCAACACGAGAAAAATGTATGCACTCTGGCTGGCTCTGGCAGCACATTGTTAGGGTAGCGATAAAAAAAAATTGAAGCGGCTCATTGTGTCCTTGCGAGTCAAAGTCAAAGTAGAAAAAATAAATAGTGGTGTAGTTACCTTGGCTGGCTTTAGTGTCTTGACATGGATGATGTGGCGTAGGTGAAAAAAAATTTTGAGATTTTTTATGTGACATGACGGCACAAAAGAACCACCACAACGCTTCATATTATCGGACCTCGCTGCGTGCTTTGTCAACTTGTCTGATAGTGTGTTGAATTGGCTTGTCTCGTTGTATGTTCCGATGTAAGACTTTAGAAAAGCAATGCACTTTTAGCGTCAAATGTTTCTAACAGCATTAATCCCACAAAGTTCTGCAATTGAAAATCTAAAGCACAACGTTGGAAATGTCAATGCACCTTTCACATCAAAAGTTTATGGGAAATTTATACCCATAAAGTTCCGGAATTGAAATCCATGCGCTCCGTAGATTTCGCGGCCTCCGCGAGATGTCGCGGCGAGCCCTTTCGCCATCAAAACGCCCTTGAAACTTATCTTCGGTGGGGCTCCTTGCGTTACGGTATGTGACTCCCGATGCATGGGCGATGCCGCGAAATCCAGCCCGCTTTCTCAATGTTCGCGCTAAAATGTCTTTTCGAGCGTGAAAAGGACATTCTAGACAAAATCTAGCATGATTTCCGGCGCCGGGAGTTGTTTTGGCCGGCGGTGCATGGGCAGCACGAAAAAATTTCGGGGGGGAGGGGAGGCTGAAGCCCCATAAGGCCCCTCCCCCCCCCTGGCTACGTCCCTGGTTCTCCCCTATAGCCGTTTACTCATTGACTTCCTCTCATGCCTTCTTTACTGTTGGGTTTAATGAGCCCGTTCAAGTCCACTCAGACTTGTGACATTCAGACTCCCGGAAGGCCCGTATGGTTCCGAAAGGCATTTCTTTCCGGCTCGGTTTGTTTGCAATTTGCGGGGCGTACGCTCTGGTGACGTGTGCAATTTCGCCCGCATTACTACCAACATTCTGTTGATTTTTCCGCCCAAGCTTTTAAATTTCTATGTCATATGCGTCGCTGACTCATGACAAGATGCTTCCTACTTCCCGTCTTCGCTTATGCTGATTTGAAAGGTATTAAATCATTCGCCTCGTTCCTTTGCTTTGTCTCCTTCCATCCTATTTCTTGAAAGCGAAGAACACCGACCCATCTACTCTTCATGGCGGATATCTCTCGTCGTCAACTCGTCATGCTTTCAGCGTTGAATGAAATCAATTAGGGCTGAAAAAAAAGTGAGCTTGCTCAGGGTGCTATAACCGTAACATATACTTTTCACAATCCATGGTACCGTACAAGACTGCTTATCGCGTTTTGTACCCCAAAGGACAAAGCGCTTACAAAAAAATAATCATTGAGCAACGCGGAACATTATCCATCTCAAACGGCGACTGCGCCGTGCGCGTAAGAACAAGCCAAAAAATACTGCCCAGTGACTGCAAACTTAAGTTCTCAGGTGCACAGTGAGCTAAAACAGCTCGAATGTTATTTTATGACTTATACTCTATCCGAACACATTGGCAATGTCACCGCAGAAGTTTTGGCGGTATATGAGTGATTCCAAAAGTGCGGCAAAAAGCGTACTCTTGAATGGAAACACGTGTAGCGAACCTAAACTGGTTGCAGAAGCATTTAATCAGTTCTTCACATCTGTTTTCTTTCCAAAAATAAGAATGCTTCAGGGCTAACTCGACAATCGAGTGATAAAAGAAACCTCGGTATTTCAAAAGAAGGCATAATGGCAATGCTTCTCAATTTAGACACCAAGAAATCCCCAGGTCCTGATATGATACCCAATGAATCCTTAAAACGTTATTGTGACTGGGTATCAATGTTCTTGGGTATTATTTTTGACTTGTCACTCCGCGAAGGAAAAGTGCCACGCGACTGGCTACTAGCGAGAGTGGTACCAGTCTTTAAAGTAGGTAATAAACTCCCTGTGGATAATCATTGTCCCATTTCAATCATTTGTACGGCATGTAAAATTCTGGAACATGTCATTACAAAGCAGTTAGTAGAATATCTAGAAAACAATAGCCTGTTTTGCAGCAAACAACACGGATTAGAAAGGGCCTATCGACAGTAAGCCAACTGTTCGAAGCACTACATAGTTTTGCAAAAACAATTAACTCCCGGCAGCAAATAGATATGATTGCAATAGACCTGTCAAAGGCTTTGGACAGGGTGTGTCATGTGAAACTGACTGAAAAAAAATGTGTGACCTTGGTGTTGATTCTCAGATAATCAATTTGGTTCGAGCCTACTCGCATAACTGGTACCAATTTGTTTAAATATCTGGAAGCCATTCAAATACATTGCCCGTGTCGTCAGGTGTCCCGCAAGGGTCAGTTTTGGGACCTGTCTTATTTTTATTGTATATTAATGACATTGCAGTTGGTGTCCATCTAATGGTTGATGTGAGATTGTTCGCGGATGACTGCGTTTCGTTTTGTTGTGTCAAAAGTGTCAGTCACCAAAGAATTTTGAATGCGTCTTTGAAAGTTATCAGGGAGTGGTGTGCTACATGGGACATGAAAATTAATTTTGAAAAAACTACCTGTATGAGTCACAAATAAGAACCCCCCCCAGTATTCATATACCATTAACCAGAAAGAAATCAAACGTTCCAAGCATGTAAAGTATCTCGGAATCATTATTACCGATAATTTTAATTTGAGTTTGGGGCAAACATATTGAGTACATTTGCGGATCTGCGCAACGTAAGCTTGGTTTCCTAAAAAATGATTTTTTTCGTGCTACGACAGAAAACAATCCGTGACTTCGCCCCTTGACAGGGCCTATCTAAAACCCTTGTCTCAACGAAGAAAAATAGCGCGGTTGAAATTCCTGTACGAGCTTTATAATAAAAAGTTGAATATAGATCCAGACCTATATCTACGAGGTCCAGTATACGAGTATCAGCTCGTACAAATCACCCTTATGCCATTCAGCCTTACACGCCAAGGATTGACACATTGAAATTTTCTTGTCTCATTCGAACCATTGTTGAATGGAACAGACTCGATGCCAATGTGTTCACAGGATGCCACTCAAAGGAAATGTTTCAGCAGAGGCTGGAAATACTTTTTGTCTAAATGTGTTTAAAATGTTCTCCCACTCTGTAACAGCCCGTAAAGGCTTAACCGTATTGCAAATAAACAAAATTAATAAATTATAGGACTGCGCGTCACTTGAGGCATGACTCAGCTAATTCAAGTGAGGACTCACCTCGGAGACGGAGAGCGAGAAACATACATAGAGGATAAATCAAAGGCTTCCGGCCGTCCTTTTAGCAGAGCTTTCCGACCACCGTCCTTTTATTCTGGCTTGGGCCTGGCCGTTCGGTAGCTGGGCGGATTTAAACAACACAAAATCACACGTATGCTATGCAGAGATATAAGAAATCGCGCACAACAGATTGCAAATTTTATGCACATCTGAATAAGTAATTAATTTTTTGACTAACACCTGAGGTTATAGAGTAACTCTATAGCACATGATCATAACAAATCGTTTAGCTATAGAAGCCGGTGATAATGTAAACGCAGTCACTTCCCATGCACGTAAGCGCGGGCATCGAAAAAGGCTCATGCAGGTCGTCAGCGCGTATGTTAAGCACTTCCGGCTAGAAACAAAACATTCACGGCTCCGCGCTCGTTCGAGCACGCCGTCGGTGTGTGCACGCGAAGCTTCCACTATGACAGCAGCCCGGGTTTTGAGCCTTCAGGGTGGGGCGTCACAGACAAGGTGCAGTCGCAAGATGCAGATTCTTTGCTCGAATCACTCCGTATAGAGATCGTCAACAGAGAACATCGGCGTCGCCTGGGGTCGACCTTGTAAGCCACGTCTGTAGCTCTGGACCTCGTGAAGGCCTGACGCACCGCTTTTGGAAATATATCGGAACTATTAAATGCTATTGGAATGACCAGAACTTGCACGCAGTGCCTTCAGGCGCATCGAGACATGTTGCTATGACGCTCCATTAGAGTGGTGTCTGGAGAGTACATTGCACGATTTGACCGGCATCATTACAGCCGCCTAGTTGGATCCCGGGCCGTATAAAGGAATTATTTTCGGAAGAGGGTTTGACATCGCTGACATAATACCGTAAACATATTATACGTTTACATTTTGACATATAATTCTAAGCAAATATATGTAAGTTGTGCTTAATAGCACGTGCACGTCACCGCAGTGATGGTTTCGGTGGAGTCGAAACCTCCTACTCCTCCCCCTTGTTACAACCTGGGTTGGCTCCGTTTAGGGCATGGTTCATGCTTACGGATACGTCTGCATGTTCGAGCACTATAATGCACGGTTGTTGCTCGCACTCACTATGATTTGGTGTGCCATTTCGTTGTTTCCTAAATTACGTAAATTGTAGAGTTCACTCTCCGCTTAGGAGACAAACAGAAAAGTATGGCGAGCAAGAGGTTGCGTGAATGAAATTGCCGCATCCGGCCAGCGAAACAAGCCGCGTGGGACACGGATTCTCTTGCGACACTGAAAGACTCGGTCGGCACGCGTTCGCGAGCGCCTTGCCCTGTTGGTGCCGCGTTTTCGGAAGTCCTCGGCGGCGCAATGCACGCTGCATTCGCGGCTGCTCTTGGGGCGTGCGGGGTTCCTTGGCTTCCTCGCGTCGTGCGTCGGCGGCGGGGCGAGGGTCGCTCGGCGTGCGCTCCATGCTGGCAGCCACCGCGCTGTGCGTGTCCGCGCCAGCGAAGCCGGACACACGGTGTCGTGGGCCCACAAAGGCGCCGAGGCGCGCCGCGGCGGCGAGGGAAGGCACAAAATGGGGCTTTCCTCGGGTCGCGCTCTCGCGGGCGGCGTTCAACCTGGTTGGCTGGCTGCGAGTGCACTGTCCTACTTTGGACGGCGTCACGGGCCCCCGCCGCCTCGGCCAGCTCCAGTCGGTTCGCTGCAGGTGCGACATCACACACACAATCGCTGCCATGGACAAGGCCCAGGAAGCTGCTGCCGCCGCCGCTGGCATGGCGCAGATGGACTACCCGGCTAGTGAGCTGGGCTCCATCGGCAGGGACCTCCTGCCACCCCCGGTGAGTCACGCACTGCAGGGCCCCTTCTTAGTTCTGGCGAATGTTGCACCCCGTTCGAACAGCTGAGCCTTTCTTCCCAGTTCCTCCTCTTTCCCATGCCTTCCATGATCGTACACGCGTGTCTGAAAAATCGTCATATTGCAAGGCTTAAAGACCTGTTCGCCTTATGACGATGGTTTACGAGTTTTAATCACTGCGAGAATATTTGAGCCTTTTATTCGAGGTCTGCGTCTAACAGCTAGGCATGGTGAGCAAAACGAGAACAAGGTGAAAGCAGGAGCCAACGTGTCAACAAGTGGACTTGTCTTCTTCAAGCTAGGTATGGTGTGACATGTATATTTCTTACGGCTTTCTCGAGTCGAGAGCTGATGTCGGATTATTCCGCCAAGGAAACTTGTCGGAACTCATAGCATGCGTACCCTTGCTGAATCACAGGCCGCGTGTGTGGCATATACGTTCACACTGCTCTCTAGAGCGCTCGAGTACACTGCACGGGCTGCGGCTTCTCTCAAGCGTCGTCTCTCATGCCGAGCAGCAACGCAACAATATCGCTTTCTTAGCCTCGCAGCGCGCCGCTCAAGCGTTCTATACAGAAATGGGAAAATGCCGCTTCCGCGCTGCCACAACTGATAGTCTGATAGTTTCTGATAGGCTGATGTCATATTAATGCTTGGCACGGTTTGGTGGTGAAACGGAACGCTGGGAATATCGAAACAAAGTGGTATTATGCGTCACAATGTGAGGATCTTCCCAGTCTCTGTACAGAAGGCGCGGTGCCACAGAAGGACGAGGGCTCACTGACCGGCCCGGTTCTGTATCCTTCCGTAGCGCTCAAAAGCAAACAGCACGGATACACTAAACGCTACCCAGGGGAAGACAACTGTGGTGCACTCTCTCACAGCGTATGCATTGTATTAGAGCACTGTAAGGCAAGAGAGAGAGAGAAACGAAGAGGGAAAGGTAGGGAGGTTAACCAAGGACGTGCCCGGTTGGCTACCCTACACTTATGGAGGGGAAAAAGGGAACAACAGACAAGGGGAGAAAAGAAAAACAATAGTCAGTCATTCACAGCCAGTCGCAGAGGAATTTCCACTGTCACAAGCATTCACACAATCCGACCCGCCGTGGTTGCTCAGTGGCTATGGTGTTGGGCTGCCGAGCACGAGGTCGCGGGATCGAATCCCGGCCACGGCAGCCGCATTGCGATGGGGGCGAAATGCGAAAACACCCGTGTACTTAGATTTAGGTGCACGTTAAAGAACCCCAGGTGGCCGAAATTTCCGGAGTCCTCCACTACGGCGTGCCTCATAATCAGAAAGTGGTTTTGGCACGTAAAACCCATAATTTTTTTTTCACACAATCCAGTGTCCTTCAAGAAACGCAGAAGGGCTTTTGGGGCTTTTTGCATGCAAGAACGCATAGGCCATGGTCCAAGAACCTTTTCTTCTGAGAGCGCTCTATTGTCTAGCAGGTTGAGTTTCGCTTGTAAAGTACGTCGTTGAGTGTCAAAGGATAGGCAGTGACACAGAAGGTGCTCTAGAGTCACATTGCACCAGCACAAGTTGCACGCCGCACTGTTGGCCATCCCTATTAGGAATGAATATGAATTTGTAAATGCGTCGTCCAACCACATGCGACACAGTAAAGTTGTTTCGCGACGGGAGAGTCCAGGTGGCAGGCGAAGTCGCAAGTTAGGGTCGAGAGAGTGCGTGAGTTGGTGAAATCCGGTGAATTCCATCGTATATAGAAGTGTGATGTGGTGAGTAAGTGATTGAAGTTGTCGCGCAGCATCAGTTCTTGAAAGTGGTATAGGAACCCGCTGATGTTTTGGTGAGCCGAACGCGCAGCTTCATCTGCGCTGTCCTTGCCGACAATTCCGCAATGGCTTGGCAACCATTGAAATACAATGTCGTGGCCTTCATCGAGCGCGTGATTATGAGCGTGCCTTATTTCGTACACTAGCTGCTCGTGTAAACCATGACGTAGGGCAAACTGCAGAGTTATTAGGGCTGCTTTGTAATCGCAGAAAATGGCCCACCGATTCGGTGGCTGCTGGAGCACGTACTTGAGTGCACCTTGAAGAGTCGCAAGTTCTGCTGTTGTCGACGTTGTATTGTGCGAATATTTAAACTGCAAAATGTAACATCCTTTGTGATATCCCGAGCTGCCATCAGCCATGCCTTAACTTTGCTGCTGGTGCTTGCCATGAAAAATATATCTGACCGGTTCGTTGAAGGCAACGGGATGCATTGTTTTCGCTACAAAGTGATAGATAATATGGGGACCAATTCGCAAAGCGTTTTATTCGTGTTCTTTGTCATTGGCAGGGCCCCCTTCGCTAATGATATGTCCAGAATCGAGATTGGCTAAAATTTTCTCTTGCGAACAATTCTCGCGTAATAGAATTTTGTGAATACGGCGTACTGTTTGTCGAAAGGCCTCAAGGATAAGAGTGAGCAAATCTTTGGTGGAGGAACTGTTCGATGCGGTACTTTACATTGGTGACGTAGGCACTGTAAGGGAGTGGAGAGGAGCTCTCTGGTGTTCCGGGGTCTTTGTGAAGAACTTCAGTCTTGCAAAACTATAGAGGACGTACAAACTAGCGTACGACAACGAGAAAAAAAAGTCAGAGAAAAAATATAAACAATGGAACTTCGGAATTAGGCTGACAAGCTGGCACGTGACTCGTTGACCTTCCTTAAGATTCACTTATACGTACCACCTCTTCCCTCGACTTCTCAGTGACACCCAATGCCGCGAGCTGGTTCCTTGGTGCTATTGTACTTCTTTTTATCTATACGACTGCCTTGTTATACTGCATTTTTAAAAGCAAGGGATAATCAACTTCGTAACTGCGTTCTTGCGTTTCTTTGTTAGTTTGTTTAGAGGCTAATAAATTAAGCCATCGTATCTTCTTCCGAGGTTATATTACTTCGTTACGTTTTCTCTCGCTTGTGCACTCTCTCTTATGTCATGATTTGTGTCTATATCAAGCTGGCAGAACAAGTGTGGAGTCACATGCAAGGCTTTTAATTAAGTCATCGGAGTACAGGTCATACGCAGGCTGTATGCAGGTTGGGTTGTTTAATGCTCAACAACACATCATCGCCTGTAGCTTGGGCGATGGCACAAAAGCCAAGTACTAAAAAAAGAAAGAAGAAATGTGCGGATCGCACGCACTGTGGGAATCGATGTAAGCGAAGCTTTCTGAGCTGTTTGCTCTGATTGACGATAATTAGCGGCGATGTTGACGGCGTATGTTTAATTTCTTCAACTTTTAGTCCAATGCGAGAGTGGTGAGTTCATGTTAAACGTTACCTTGCGTGCACCTCTGGTCTTTCTCTGCGTGGTACACAGAACACTCGGGGGGAGGTGTTTGCTTGAAACATTGTTGTCCGCCATGCTTCATAACCTCTGAGAGGGTTGAGTATATTCATTGCCTCACATGGCACATCGCATCGTGGCAGAAGTATTAAACTTTAATTGAATTATGGGGCTGTACCTGCCAGAACCACAATCGTATTATGAGGCACGCCGTGGTGGCGGACTCCGGATTCATTTTGACACCATGGTGTTCTTTAACGTGTCCCAAAATCTAAGCGCATGAGCGGGTTTTTTTCCGCCCCCGTCAAAATGCGGCTGCCGCGGTAGGGATAAAACCCACGGCATCGAGCAATACCATAGCCGCAAAGCTACCGAGGCGTGCACAGAAGCCCTGATTTGACGTGTGACCGCTTCCTTCACGTCGCCTAGACCCTACGGTGTGATTTAATGCGGCTATGCTCCTGCACAACTTGCATAGGTTGAGAGCTTGACAAATTTGCGTGGTGTTCATTTTTCAGAAATAGAAGAAACATACCGTGCCATACCTTCAACTTAAATTTATCCAGTTTGCTCACAACCGCTGTTGTGTCTATGGTAGCAGCGTTTCCTTGCCTTCTCACGTCACCTTTTCCCTATCACCGGCGAAGTCACGTGCCCTTCCCTCTTGTACGGTAACTGCGAGCGAAGAGTGGCAAGGCTGTTATGCACTCTTTTCGCGACTGCGTCGGTGCTACCCGTTCTCTGCCTCCTCTCTTTCCTCCACTCTACCATTTTATCTATACTTGGATACAATTCAAGTCTGCAGTGAAGCCCCGCCCACGCCCTCATTACCGCTAGCCACTGTTCCTCCGCAAGGCTGCAAATAGTTCGTACTTCAAACTTTCCCTGTTACCTAAATTAGGCGGTAACCACAAAAATAAGATTATAAGCGCGTAATTTTTGTACGTTTTTACTCGTCTATTATAGCGGAATGGCGAAAGCCTAATTCTTTATTAAACTGACATAAAACGCTTGCTTCGATGCAACTATTTACTGTCGTTTCACTTCAGTTGGCACTGAAGTTTCATCAGTAAAACGGACTCAGCAGTGAAATGAACTGTACCGTGGACTTTTGAAGAGTGAAATGCTCAGACTCCATACACTTTGTCCCTGTCTGTTGCACACCTCATCGCTTCCGCCGATGAAAAGACCCTTCAAATACAGCAGACGCTCCGAAGGTATCAAGTACAACGCCATTTTGAAAGCTTTACATGACGACGACTTCGTTTGCTTCTGTGATTGGTTAACGGAGTAACACAACCCCACGCGGTCCGTGTGCCTTGGTTGCCAACTGCTGTTTTTTTTCTTTAATTTGTATCCTGCTATAGCTTCCCTCTGGGCTTGCACGTTAGTAGAAAGGTAGGCGCTGCAGTTTCTGCAATCACAGCTGTCAAGAGGCGAATGTGGCGACGCCCAGGGAGCTCCAGAGGGCATTGTGCACATTCGACGTATTGCAAATGTCCAAACGCGTTTATCGCGTCGCCTTTCCTCTCTGCCGCGCTCCTGTCATGTACACACACGCTCTGAACCACCCTCCGACGCGGCGTACCAGACAGCAGCAGCAACAGCAGGAGCAGCAGCAGCAGCAGTAGGAAAGTCAAAGGAAGAGGCAAAGAAAGCTTCGCTTTAAAATAAAATTAGCATTATTGCACATTTCAAGCTCGCTCCTCTATCTTTCGCTCTATAAATGTTCACACAATAAGCACAAGATGTACCATGTGTCCCAGCTAACGTTAGCCAAGCTGTTCAACGAAAAAAATAACAATGAAATATAACGGTGTGAGATACAGTTATAAGTTCTATGGCTACGGTGTTTGGTCGTCAGAGGTCTGACGACCGAACACCGTAGGTCTTAAAACCGTATCTTGCACTGTGCTTTTCAAATCTCTCTCTCACTTTTCTTCTTCTTCTTTTTTTGTTGGACAGCTTGGCTAACGTTATCTGGGACACCCTATACCGTGGGGCACCACGTTCCTAGCTGGTGTTAGATGATGATCCACTTTTAGTTGGAAAGTATTCCATAAATGCATGCTACAACTTGGTTATATTAAATGTCGGTGCATGTAGATCTTCAGAGTGCCAAGAACAAGAAGAAAAACACTGCGGCCTCATTACTGAAATGTTCACCTGTTGTAACACGTTTCCCGCAGCACTCCATGGCGGCACAAATTATTATTATTGTTATCATTATTATTATTAACAAGTTGCTTTGCTCGTTCTCATTTTGCACGGATTGGCCTCAGCTAGATTTGCCTATGACGTGTATGAATGCGCAAGAATTAACGGCTTTTTTAACCGGCATGTCTGCCGTTAGCTGCGTGTAGGAAGAGTCGCTCAAGTCCGAGCTCACAGTGCATTCTTCCCCGTGCCAGCAGATCTTGATGCAGGGAGTGAGTTCAGCGGCGGCGTTGCGCCACAAAGGGTTATTTCTGCTGACACCTACGAAGCACACTGCACTGTTGCTTTCATTTTTGTTAAGTGCCTTAGAATTGAAGGCGCGCCCTTTTTAACGCATACATACAGGGTCAGCGCTTTGCAAGACAGGACCTGAGCGCGTCATCGTCGTGCGTGCACTGCGAAGCTCCTGGTGACGTCGACCATTATTTATTGGAGTGTCCTGAATATGACGCAGAATGTCAGTAGGTGGGCTGAAGTTCAAGACTGCCCCACATACAAACTAAAGTGATATTTTGCTCCCACTGGATATTTAGGAAGGAGGTGTACCGGCTCGTCCCCAATTTCTTCTACGATGCAGAGCTGGAGTGTGAATGGTGAGATGTGTGGGGCGGGGTAGCAGGGCGAGGTGGAATGGATGGCGAGCAGCATGTTGCGCCCTTTCCAAATCCGTGCTCGCCGTTAGTCTTCCACGCACGTGACGTGACGTGTTTCAGACTCTACTGCACTTGATAAGCGGCGCTCGGGCAGTGGAGTTGCCGACAGCTTTTGCTAGGATAGGTCCGCCTGCAGCATACTCCTCCTCCTCCATCATCGTCATCATATTTGCTTCCCCGCACAATGTCATATTTCGCAACTATTCGCGTCACTCACATGCGCGAGTCACACGCCACCTTCCGGTAACGGCACTCTGCAGGGGTTTGCCGCGCTTCGCAGAGATGTCGCTCGCCTTCTTGCGACAGAGACGCGAAACATCGCTCATGAACCGACCAAGTTGTTTGCGCGCGGCAGAACTCCGCGGCACACACTGTCAACTTCAATGAGAAAGGACAATTTCTGTCATGTTGTGATCGTGCGCAATTTTTTTAAACACTCAGCGTACGACAAAGTTGCCGTCTCATTTGAGGAGCACTATAAGCTAATTTGTCTTACTTTCCTTTTTCTGAAAAATTCTGAGCCTGTAGATTGAGCAGCTTGCCCGTTTAATGTATAAACCTGTGCATACTGCTGTATTTCTACAAAGAACCAATCACACCGCACCCTGCCAAGCACACTGAAGAAAGAAAGCGTAGAATAAAATAAATCACAGAACTGTATTAAAAGACAGCGGTCGTAATGGGTGTCATGTTCAGGAATAAAAATTAAAAAAAAACGCACCATGATAAAATAAAATTTGTTGATTGATTGATTGATTGATTGATTGATTGATTGATTGATTGATTCATTCATTCATTCATTCATTCATTCATTCATTCATTCATTCATTCATTCATTCATTCATTCATTCATTCGTCGGGTTTAACGTCCCACAGCAACACTGAGTGAGGCTTTGAGAGATGCCGTAGTAAAGGACTTCCTATTAATTTTGGCCACCTGGAATTTTTTGACGTGCACCCAAATATTAGCACACGAGCGTTTTTACATTTCGCCCTCACTAGAACACTCGAGCGGGTTCTCAGCAGCAGAACCACTGAGCCAGCACGGCAGATAAAAGAAAAGGTGTCACTTCTAGCGCGAATCAAGGAAAACGTATGTGGGCTATGGGCAGAACATATGGGTAGGTTGCACAATAAATGGGCAGAAGTACCAACGCAGTGAGTATGGCACATCGTTGATGGCGGAGTTTTTTATTTGGGCATATCCACATGGAATTGCCAGTGATGATGATAATGATGATTGGTTGGGGGGCCCCACCTCGTAGCGGCAATTAGCGCGACGCACAGCTGAGGCAAATTTCTGGACGGTAGAGCAGGAAAAAGCGAACCCTTCCCATACCTGCCGGCGCAAACGCTCTTACAGCGTAGACTATCGTGCATCAACTTTTAGTCGTAACAACGTTTTGGTTTGGTGAATAGAGTTACTATACTAAAAGCCGACCCGCATATTCGAAATTAGATGCCACCAAACTCGACCTTCACCACTCCTCTCCTCCCTTCCCCCTTCCCCTTTTATTAAGGCGTAAGCCATTAGTGGCTCATGAGTGTCCGGGCGCAGTCGTGGGGGACGCAGTAAAGCGGTGATCACCGGCCAGGGGAGCAAGGAGAGGAGGCGCCATGCCAGTAGCGCTGTGCGAGTGGGCGCGTGGGAGAGCACGGACATGCGCGTGGGGGTGCGCGCACAAAACCTTGCAGCCATATGGCTGTGATTGCATCCCATGCTCGCGGCCACCGCAGCGTCCGTTTGCAGAGCAGTTCAGACAACAGCAACCGAGGCAGTCATAGATAGGCTTTCGGCTATCGCAGTTTAGATCAGCAAAGTGCCCATAGATTTTTTCTGCCCTTTTCAACTTCCTCTCTCGTCTTTCAAATTACCAAGAAGCTTTGCACTACTGGGTGCAAACGTTATGCATACAAACGGTTAAAAATTATGGGGTTTTACGTGCCAAAACCACTTTCTGATTATGAGGCACGCCGTAGTGGAGGACTCCGGAAATTTCGACCACCAGGGGTTCTTTAACGTGCACCTAAATCTAAGTACACGGGTGTTTTCGCATCTCGCCCCCATCGAAATGCGGCCGCCCTGGCCGGGATTCGATCCCGCGACCTCGTGCTCAGCAGCCCAACACCATAGCCACTGAGCAACCACGGCGGGTTACAAACGGTTACACCTGCAAATCTACACCTGCAAATTCACTTGTAACGATACTGCATAAACAATATATCGCGTGGAACGATCACCCGATTTAGAATTATCAATTTTTCATTGACTCTAGTTGTCGGCCATTGTGCATGCTGTTGGGTAGGGGGTGCCAAGCTTGCCCCTCCCCTTCTACCACACACAAACACGCCCGCCCCCCTCCCTTCTCCTTGAATCGCACTCTTTTCAAATCCCACAACGCACAAGCACCGCATGACCGAGGTTTCAACAATCCTATTCGTGAGAAGTCTCTTTCGAGATGAGATGCCGGCATTCTGTAGCTGCCTGCGCGGCAAACGAGCCTCGTATTGTATACTGCATCACGAACAGCTTTGGCTGTTGTCAAAGGATCCCTCGAGATCCCAGGTCGCAAGACCAGCAAACGCAGCAGGCGTCCGTGTTTCATGACAGCTTAAGCAACGCTCTGCCACACATGTGCGAGCAGATTTTTGAAAACATCGTGCACTTGCCAGCCGTGGCCGGAGCATTGTGGTCAGCAGCGCCCTGCGTCGTGTTCGAGGCCGGGCATCGCGTGATGAGGCCGCTTCACGCCACCGCCATGTCGCGCGCTTTGCATCGTACCTCACTGCCGGGCGGATCGGCTGCCGACCCTGCCCGCTTGGCTTGCAGAGCGTATAGGGGTCGGTTAGCGTGCGCCACACGTTGGCCCATCGACGCCATCCGGTGGCACGTTGACGTGCATGGCAGTTCCCGTTGCGCGCAGGTACACCTGCGCGCCGTGTCGAAGGCCGTGCGCGGCCTTCGACTTTTTACCGTGAGAGAGACACGTTACGAAGAAAGTAAGCTCAGTTGACGAAAACCGCGCACGCAGAACACACCCTAGGCGCTGTCAACGGATGAGCTCCGGACGACCGGCTGGCTGACCGAAACTACACGCTCGTGTCAGCGAGATTGATTGACACGGTTAAATTTGCACAACGAAGCAAGTCATCATAATCATCATCATCATCAGCAGCAGCAGCAGCAGCAGCCTGCTAACGCCCACTGCAGGGCAAAGGCCTCTCCCATACTTCTCCAACTACCCCGGTCATGTACTAATTGCGGCCATGTTGTCCCTGCAAACTTCTTAATCTCATCCGCCTACCTAACTCTCTGCCGCCCCCTGCTACGCTTCCCTTCCCTTGGAATCCAGTCCGTAACCCTTAATACACCATCGGTTATCTTCCCTCCTCATTACATGTCCGGCCCATGCCCATTTCTTTTTCTTGATTTCAACTAAGATGTCATTAACCCGCGTTTGTTCCTTCACCCAATCTGCTCTTTTCTTATCCCTTAACATTACACCCATCATTCTTCTTTCCATAGCACGAAGCAAGTACTGCTCCTCAAAAGAGCGTCGAAGGCAACAAATGAATGTCAGATGTCGAATGGCAAACTTCTTGACCTACGTCGCTAGGCTCGCGTTTAACGATGTCGTTTGACTACATGAAGAATGTAAATGACGGCGGCAATGATGAAAGTTGACTAATGGAAACACAGCTCGCCTAAAGCAGCGGGGGTATAAAACTCGTCTTCAAGTATAAGGCCACATGTACAGTACCTTGTTGATATTCGTCAAGACAAACCCGCGAATTCGATATATACGCGTGAAAGATTCAGCCGAGTCATCAAATGTGCATGTATATTCGTTCTACCCCCGCCGCGCGGCGCTGTATATAAGGTTTCTTTTTTTTTTTAAAGCTGCACCAAATATTTTATAAATGCCTGTGCCAGATAGCACAATTCTTACCCTTGATCTAAATTACTCGATGAGGAGATGATCACTTCTGCTAGAAATCAAAATGCTTAATTGGATAATTAACGTATTTACGCTAATCCACTTTTCAATTAATCATTTTACGGCACAAATATTCATTCACGAATTGTAGCTGGTTCGCAAGGCGTATTCACTTGGAACGAGTTCTCAGGACTGCCCCACTTTCGAGATATTAATTTTCAAAGTGTCCGACGAAATGCATTGGCGTCCCAATTACACTTTTTAAGAAAACGATATCTTATGCACTGACGCTCAAAAGTAACTGGAACGCCAATGCATTTCGTCGGACACGTTGAAAATTAATGTCTCGAAAGTGGGGCAGTCTTGAGAATTCGTTCCAAGCTGATACGCCTTGCGAACCAGCTACAATTCGTGGATGAATATTTGTGCCGTAAAATGACTAATTGAAAAGTGGATTGGCGTAACTACGTTAATTATCCAATTAAGCATTTTGATTTCTAGCAGAAATAATGGTCGCCTCATCTAGTAATGTAGATCAAGGGTTAGATTTGTGCTATCTGCCACAGGCATTTTTAAAATATTCGGTGATGCTTAAAAAAAAAAAAAACTCTATAGTATATACGCCGGGAACAAGCCCGTCGTCTACACGTTGTGTACAGTGCGCCTTTTCACCTACTCCTTAATTCTTTGCTCGCACAAAATCCCCCGTGTTCCTTCCCGATTCGCTACGTTTCTGTGGAGCTGTCCATCTCTGAGCGTATTCCCGAATGCTCGAGGACTAGTATTACTTACGTATCTCATCTCCGCATGCGTTTTGCGACGATGAGTAATAGCGCCGGTGTACCTCACAGCGACGCATTGTTCACGTGATTTCCCGTCGAACGAAACTCTCGCCACGTTGCGCACTTCCGCATGCAGAGATCATGTGCTTACTCAGTGTTCCTGCGGTTCGAGTTGCCATCTGCTATAGCCTACCCGTTAGCTCAGATAGCAGAGCGACAGCTCCTGAATATGCGTTGGTGTATCGTATCCAACTCCGTGCCAGGCCGTTTTACTTTTTTTCGACTGCAAACATTTCTTTCTGAGAAAAACCTGTACATTGGTTTTTGTGTACCCCCTAATTTCGGGTGAATGACCAATTTGATGATTTCTTTTTTTTTTCTCTTTGCGGATTTCCGCCGAATTTGAGTGATCAAGGAGGGTAAAAAAAAGAAGATAAGGACCTCTCCCCGCCCCGTTATCTTGCGTAACTCTTTCCGGCCACAGTGATGTTGGAGTTCATTACACATCGCCCGACTGTCTGAACGTGTCCCCATTTGTTCAACAGCAGCCCACTGTGCGTGTCGTCCTTTCGCCACGTCCCACTGCGGACGCCGGGCGGAAGTGGTTCGGCCGAGTCCGCCCCCCCTTGCCGCTGCTGCCGCCTGTGCCCCGTACCAGCGCGCATTTCCGGCCCGCTTGTGTGCGCGGCGGCGGGGAAATAAGAGCGAGGAACGACGGAGGAGCAATCGGAGAGAAAAAAGAACGTGGCGCAATTAAGCTGGAGTGCGGCATTTCTTCGAGGATGACGTAGGCCCTCGTCAGGGCGCGCGAGCGCCCAACTGCAGGTATAAATAAAGTTTCCTCCAATCCAATCCAATCAACATTATTTGCCGACCCTGTTGACTCGCGGCGCGCGCGCTGGGGACCCTGTACGCAGAAGGAGAGAACCTTTAACGACTGTTCATAACCTCGTAATCGCAGAGGTATATGCAAAGAAAGCTTTGTTTTGAAATAAATTATTTAGGTGATGCTAGCTAACAGCTTGCAGGTGCCGGAGCAAAGATGATGTGGCGACCGCTGGCGCCAGCCTTGAAAACAAGACTAACCATCGAAAGCGTGTCCGCCCATGCGACCCATTTATCTCTAGCTGTTCCTGGCCTTGGAATGCAAGGCCTGAGCACTGCTTTCGGCAACCTCTTGTACACGACCTCTGCGTGTTTCTCTCATCGTACTTCACAGGTGTTGTTATTCTAGCGCGTTTGAAAGGCCGTCTCGCGACCTTTGTTATCCACACAGCGAGCAGCGCGCAAAACGAGCGAGCGAGAAGAATAAAATGACGAGACCAACGATGAGGCCACGTCTGTCGGTGAAAGGGTGTGAGTTATACTATATGTAGACTCACAAAAACGCCCTTGCGGGTGTAATATTTTTTTTTTTTTATTCACAGTGATATACACCATCTGGAAGCGGCCTCCGTGCTGCTGTGGACACGACTATGATGATGATGGTGATGATACCATCGTTAGGCAGAGGTTGGCGAAGGGAACATGATAAAAAAAAGAAAGACGGGACAAGCGATGCTTAAACCACGTTATAGTCGTTTTGTGAGCTGCTGACTATATACAGGAGTATACTATACAGACTTCTGGGGTAGCTGATTTGATAAATGTACACAAGCGCCACCGTCCGTTCCTTTCTTATCCGCATCGCTTAAGCGCTATGGTCCCAGTCACTATATACACGTTCAGCTCGCCCAGTGTACCGGCCCTTCAAGCGTTGGTATTATGGTTAATTTTTTCTTTCATCATGTAGCTACGCCGTGCGCCAGAGAAGTCCCAATATTAGGGTGTGCGCCAAGAACATTTTGCGAGTAATTCTAGCCTCGAGGGCATGAACTTTGTCTCGTGTACGCGTACGGGCGCGGTTATTTGCGACTTCGCAAGCGCACTTGGAAAATCACGTTCTCTCTAACTGGAGCCGCGCGCAGGTGATGCTGGTTCGTCCAATGAAAGCGAATTACTAGTTTTCCAAAGCACCAACCCTAATAACAGTTCTGCCTGTGCGATATTCAATAGTGCTGGAACACGAGAATACAAAAATATGGACGCACGTTCTTTTCTTTTTTTTTTTTAACGCCAGAAATGCGTGATTTCTTTCGTGTGGCTTAAAGAGCGGCTTAAAGGCCCAGAGACCAGCTCTGGGCCGTCCGGCAAGCCGAAGATGCCGCTCGAGTCCAAGGACTTCGAGCCGTCACCTGAGGCCACCACAGCAAGAACTGCCGGACTATTCTTTAATAGTTTCTTCTTCTTCTTCTTGTCGCGAAACAACGTTACTGTGTCGCATGTGGTTGGGCGACGCATTTACAAATTCATATTCGTTCCTAATAGGAATGTCCAACAGTGCGGTGTGCACATTGTGCGGGTACGTGCGATGAGACTCTAGAGCACCTTCTGTGTCACTGTCCATACTTTGATACTCAACGACGTACTCTAGGGGCTACACTCAACCTGCTAGATAATAGAGCGCTCTCGAAAGAAAAGATCCTTGGACCATGAGGCCATGGCATGGCCTATGCATTCTTGCATGCAAAAGGTCACAAAAGCCCCTCTGCACTTCGTGAAAAACACTGGATTGTATGAACGCTTGTGACAGTGGAGGTTCCTCTGTGACTGACTTTGTGAATGACTTACTCTTCATTATTTTTCTTCTCTCTGCTTATCTCTTCTTCGCCTTTCCCCCTCCCCAAGTGCAGGGTAGCCAACTGGGCACGTCGTTGGTTAACCTCCCTACCTTTCCCTCTTCGTTTCTCTCTCTTCTCTTCTTTATAATCTTCTATAATCCTTCTATAAGCTTTCTGCGTAACATTCTTGTATTTTCCTCCAGAATGCGCATGATAACTTATCGAATAAGGAATACACCACTGGAATTTGTTTGGACGGGAGAGCACGTTCCCGGGCTGATCAGTAAAAACAGAAATGGAGAGAAAGAAAAAGGGCGGGAGGGAGGAGGTAGATTTAACATGGCTGCATGATAGCACCGCACGATTGACGAAGTGTCGCGTGTGCAGCATGCGCTGCCCGGCCGCCTAATCGAGCACTAACCTGAAATAAATTCTTGCATTTTATTTGCCAAAGCCATCTTGATTTTGAGGCATGCAGTAGTAACTTCAGGTTCTTTAACGCGCACCTAATTCTATGTACACGAGCGTTCTTGCCTTTCGCCCGCACGTAAATATGGCCGCCGCGGCCGGGATTGAACCCGCGACCTCGAGCTAGCTACAGCGCCGGGTTCCAATCGAGCACGCTTTCAATGATGAGTCCAGAGTAAAAAGCAAGGGGGACACTTATAGGTAGACGAGAGGTAATACCTCTACATAGTGCGATGCATTCCGCGCGTTCAACGCTAGCACTTCGCCTAACGCTATAGGATGGGAGTGACTCGAAGACATTTAGTTTGACCTACGGGAACGGCAATCGTAAAAAAAGAAAGAAAAAAAAAAGAAAGAAAAAACGCAAGCAGGCGTAAGCGCATAAATCAGATATGAGCCCGATAACCTTTTTATTTTTTCTCACTCTCCACCCCGTTCCTGCGTTCTCCACCCATAGTGCCCCTGTGTTTTTTTTTCCACCCCCCTACAGATGCAACCCTCTCAAATCGTCATTTTTTTCCACCACTGGCGAAACTAAAAGAGAAAGAAACGGTGACCCGAATTACGTGGGAATAATTGAGTGTGACTGCACGGTGACGGCAGGAGAAGCAGTACACGCGTCGTCGCCCCGTTTCGTGCAAGTGAGTGCCGACGTGTCATGAGACATCATCGCGCGCACAAGGACAGGACGGGTTCCGCGGGGCGCCAGGTGTTGCGGCCGCCGCACACGCTGCGCGTATCTCCTGCGCGATATTGCTCCTTCCCGCAATGGTATATTGAGGCAGGGTAAATAAATAAAAAAAGAAATAAAGAAAGAACCCGACGAGTATTCCGCGAAGCATTGCTTCAGCGGCGGGGTCGCCTGTTGCCCAACACCCGTTTTACGTCTGTAGATGCGTAATGGCGCCGCTTGTCTTCGACCATGGATGCGCGCGTTCCTGCATGGGAAACTTATCATCTTGACGCTCCGTATCACATGTGCGAGAAGCATTTGCGCGTCATATTTATTTCTTTTGCTGATTTGTTTGAACTCATGTGGAGGCTTCGTGGTGCTAAATGTTGCTGCCGCGGTTAAAGAAAAAAGGACGAGTACACTACGCTTCTACACTAAGCCCGAGGGCCGCTTATTACCGCCATAGCAGGCATTTGTAAGCCAGAGAAGAGTCAAAAACGAAAGACGAGTGGCGTCGCCGCTCAAAAGTTCCTGCGCCAGTTGACAGTGACGTCACATATTCTGACAGCTAGCCTCATCGCGCGTAGTTAATCCTTCATAAGTAAATAAGGACTGCACTGTCACGTTCTATAATGACTCATCCTAGCAAGCTTGCGAGAACGTTTCCTGTGCCAAGCTGGCCCATCCGAATACGAGAAAATACATTTAAACACATGAATTCACTCTTCATGAGGGCTGGGTACGAAGTTCAAGAAAGGGAAAGTTTGGCCCTTCATTTAAACAATAATAATTTATTACCCCCCTCCCCGTCCTTGAGTGGAAACGAGTTTTTTTTTTTAAGTACGTTGCCAGTTCAACGTATATTCTACCCCCGTATTCTGGATTGTTCCTACACTCCTCACTGCACCTCGACTCAAGAAAGTAGGTGGCAGCGCCGACTGCTGACAGAAGTGTTCAATGCGCTTCCTTTACAATCCACGACAATTTCTGAGAAGTGTATCCACTTCTTCAATCGAGGGCGGCGCTGTACTCAACTCGGTCGAGGGGAGGGAGAGCTTCGAGTCGAGGTTCGCTTGAGAATACGAGGGTTAGTGTCGCTCTTTAGCGCCCCTTCAAATGCAACCTAAAGCACCTAATGCCCTACGACACCGAAGGACAAAAAACGACGACGATGAGATCGCGGCGACGCCGTCAGGACGGCGACGACGCAACAGCTCGCACATAGCGAATCCTGTATCGAGTCCTGGTTTGGGACAGAGAGGGAGAGAGATAGAAGGCAGGGAGGTCAACCAGACGAGCGCCCGGTTTGCTACCCTACAATGGGGAAAGGGGGAACAGAAAGAGTAAAGCGGGATAGAGGGAACACTGTGTGTGCACGCAGCAAAGCGCCTGGAAATCAGTCAAGTCCAATTGAGCAAGCGCCCCGCCGATACGTTAGGCTCCCGTCATTCTGCTGCCTGAAGCTAACCTTGGTGCTTCCCTATAGCTGGTGATGCACGTTGAAGTCACCTGTGAAGACCAAGGAGCCGCTGGTCGTCAGCAGTACGTTGCAGTACGTGGCAGTATATCGTTAAAGGAAACCCCAGCCTTTTTGACTTCAGTGCAAATAGAATGCTGCGGGTGAGCCATAATGCCTACTCAAGACTTGCAAGTACTGAATTGAGAGCATCCCAGCACTTGCATTGCACTTCGCGCTGACGGAGTGTGGAGGTTATTCAAGAGCATTCGAAAAGTATGCATCAGAGACCGGAGTATCATAATCACTTGCCGGTCTTCTTCGGGCAATTTGTCAGGAACCTGCGCTGTGAGCTAGGACAAATGACGCTGTTTTCTTATCTGGCGGCTTCTCCTGCGGAAGAAAGATGATGATAATTCTTCAGGTGACATGAACATTACAAGAGTAAATTTGAACATCAGTGTCCAGTGAGAGGAAACACGAATAAAAATTATGGGGTTTTACGTGCCAAAACCACAATGTGATTGTGAGGCACGTCGTAGTGAGAGACTCCGGAATAATTTGGACCTCCTGGGCTCCTTTAACGTGACTTAATGTAAGTACGCGGGTGTTTTCGCATTTCACCCGCATCGAAATGCGGCCGCCGTAGCCGGGCTTTGATCCCGCGACCTCGTGCTTAGCAGCCCAACACCATGGCCACAAAGCAACCACGGCGTGTCGGAAACACGTATACTGCCATCAATGAGAACTAATAAAGACGAGGAACAGATTATATATAGTGCAGGTATATATAGTTATTTATATATAGAACAATGTACCTCGAGCGCCCAGTCGCGCGGCAATTTTTCGTGTATTCTCGGGCTTCCTTCATGATTAGAAAAACACTTTTATGTAGCACGCATTAAGCAACAGAAAGCTGTATCGGGAGTTTTTCATGTTGCTCTAAAATTTCCTCATTGACATTTTTCATTTTACTATAACATTTGATAAGTTGATTATTTAATTAAGACTAATTATGTAGGCGGAACGCAAAAAATAATCGGAGTATCTCCAAGCGACGGCAAACAACATTACCTTGGTTCTGTCCAGTCACGTGGCATTTGCATATCTTTAAAGTTTTGCTCAAGTTACATGGGACACCCTGTATACATATTAAGGAGAACTCGACCTAAGCAGGTGCATAAAACACAGCTTTCCAGCCGAACGGCACAGTTTTGTGGATAATTAAGGATGAAGTAGATGTTATATCTAGCCACGTTTGCTTCTTCAGTGGAATTATACTGAAGAAAAGATGATGAGAACGAGAGAAAGAACGAAAGAAAGGAAAGGTGAATAAAATAAGGAAGAAATAAGAAAAAACGACCGAAAAGAGCCGCCCTTAACAACTTCTGGCGTCTGGGATTCTCAAGCTGTGACGGGGCTCTCTACGCCGAGGTCGCTCATAACAATATAATTTTGGTAAGGCCTAGCTTTCTTTCGCATGAGCAATCACCTGCATTGTGCAAATGAGGAGAACAGGCACTTTGTTCGTTGTAGGGAGTACTTAGCTACAACCGTAAGCTCATGCTAACGGGGTACGGTACTCAACTAGATCTGGAAAACAGTTTATTGGTATTTTTACTACAACTTCTTCTATTCCAACTACTACTACTTCTACTACTACTACTACTACTACTAGTAGTAGTAGTAGTAGTAGTAGTAGCAGTAGTAGCAGTAGTAGCAGTAGTAGTAGTAGTAGTAGTAGAAGTAGTAGTAGTAGTAGTAGTAGTAGTAGTAGTAGTAGTAGTAGTAGTAGTAGCAGTAGTAGTAGTTGTTGTTGTTGTAGTGGTAGTAGTAGTAGTAATTGCTGGATGCCTATATTTTTTTTTTTTGTGCCAAGGGTTATCTTGAGCGCCAAACACAAGCCTCACGAAACGAACAAGCTACGTATATACGTAGTAGTAGACAAACAATAGCACTGCATTTCGATGGGGGTGAAATGCAAGAAACGCCCGTGTACCGTGCCCTGGGTGCACGATAAAGAACGCCAGGTGGTTAAAATGAATCCGGAGTCGCTCGCTACGGTGTGCCTCATAATCAAACCGTGGTTTTGGCACGTAAAACCCCACAATTTAATTTATTTAAACAATGGTAACTACAGAAGACCATCAGAGAAGACACAGCAGCTTCGCTTACGGACGTCGCTACACTGAAGCTCTGGCGCCTTTTCTTTTCCCCCTCTGTCTTTAAAAAAAAAAAAAAACTGAAAAGAGGAGCGCGGCAAAATGTACAGGTAAAAAAAGAAAAGGAAAGCTAACAAACAAAGGGGTCCGGTTCGCGCGTGCTGTATCGTGCGTGCAGACGCTCCACTTTCCAGGATCCCGCGCGTTGTGCGCACCCGGGCGGACCTACTTCTTCGGGGCCGCTCTGTTCCTCGGCACTAACCAGTTTCTACCGTGTTAGGAAGGAGGATGGAGCACGATAATCTTCTTCCGCTTCGATAACTTTTTAGTATATTCTGAAAGGCGCCCGGCGATCGCCGGGGCGCACTAGCTCGTCGAGAGCGCTGACGCATGTGCGCCTGTCTGGGAAAAGGAAGGACTGGCGATAAAAACGCGGCCCGAAATCGGCGACGATCCGCGCCCGCCGCCTTCCGCGCCGCCCCAGACGTCCTGCTTGGCCTAACGGGTCTCGGGCGCCCTGCGCGGCTGCAGTGATCACAGTCTGCCCCGGTATTGAACCGTGAAGGGCGTCGTGTATTCCCTGTCGGCCGGTCGGCAGAGGGCGCGGCCTTTTTGGTGCTGTAGTCCACGGCGCACAGCGAATGCGTGGACAGCAACACGAACGGTGTTCATGTTGCTGTCCACGCATTTTCCACTGATATACATCTTTTTTAGTCGCTCTCGTTCGTGATATCGCTCTGCGAGTAAACGTCTATCAGGACAGCGATCAGGCCGTTTGTCCGCGTCCTTCAGCAGCGTGTATGACCGCTTCTAAGTTGTCTTGCGATAGCACCAATGGGCTGAAGTACTTCGAAAGTATTGAGCATTCGTCTGGTTGTGTGCATAAAGTTACTAACATGCTCTATTCGCGCAGCGCCTAAGTTTGGCAATGTGCTTCGATGCGCGCTGCATGGTGGTCGTCCGAGCAGACCTCGTATACTGTCTGAGCAGACCTCGTATACGCATTTATTCAGAGTATACCGGAAAGCTTTAGATTAGGGGACGCAAGCCGCTTGCGTCCCCTAATCTAAAACACCCTGTTGCGTACACACGATGAGCGTAAGTCAGCATAGCGCATGCCGTGCGGCATCTGTACATGTGCGTTACGGGACCTTCGAAGCTCGACAAGGAGCTTCTCTCAGGCGCCCCGTGCTTCGATATTGTTCTTTAGTAACCCGCGTATAGAAGGTTCCCGTGCTCAAAGGCTGTGGAATAAATCAGAGCCGAGCACGTGATTTCATGCAGTATCGTTGCGTGCCCGTGCATGCATTCAAATGTCCAACTTTCGACTATATATAGCTGCTTCGCCTTGCTGTCGCTCGTCTGCTTCTCCCAATAAGACTAACCGATTCACGCTGCACGGTCTCTCTTTTCTTATGTCATGAGTTAGCACGTCTTAGTGGTTTGCCTGCTAATATTTAACCGCCACCCGCATTTAAAAACAAGAAAACAGCGAAAATGCGTGCAGCATACATCTCTCCAGCATGCGCAGTGCGCTTCGAATCGACCAACTCTCTTCCCGCGGCACTGCATATTGCGCTTGCAGAATTAGCGACGAAAGTACACGATTTTCGCAGCCGCAGCACAGGGAGAGAGGCACCAAATTGGGTCAATGAGTCTCGTGTATACATCGCGCTGGGTACATACGACCCGTCACACTCTCTTCGCGCGAACAAAAGAACGTCACAGGTTCAACGACCGCACGGCGGCTCTTACAAAGCGCAGCAACCTGTCGGTAATTAAACGCGCGGAACAAAAGGAGGGGCGCGACAATCGCACCATGAGACTCGATCTCAGCGCGTGCGTAAGAAGAGCGCAACCGCCCTGGAAGCAGTCGCAGGGGCCGTTTCGTGTCGTCGCAGACCTCACGGTCATAGCCGTGCCATGTAACATTTCGGCTCGGCGTCTTATTTCCATCGTAGCAGACGTACGATTATAGTGTTTCTATTTTGTCGGGACGACAGCGAGGCGAGCGCGGTACTTTGTGGTCGCTGTCAGGCCCACGCTTACAACGCCCAGTATCGGGATGCATGATCTCAACACATCCAGAGTACGGGCCTAAGATAAACTATAAAGACAGTGGTAGCTGGCTGGAAAACTGTGACGGAACGACATCTCACACATCGCGGACCTCGAACGGGGGGACAAATGTCGTTTTCTGCCATCCTCATCTTGCGCCAAGGAAACATGATGACGATAGCTGCGACAGACGCCGCAAACTTTCAACAGCCTTAAAAATGTACAGAGGACTTCGCACTGAGCACGGAATAAGGTTGTATTGCGTGGTCAGGGTTGTCAAGCGAACGTGTGCAGAAGTGCAATACTGTGAAGGCGTAACGCAATGGGCGAGCGGTGAAGTCTCGCCTTGCGGGATCACGAAGGGCCACGCCGAAGCGGGAATGGTTTTCACGCTCCAGTGCTCCAGTCATTCTTCATAGCGCAGCAGGTCTGCACAAAGGCTGTGACGCCTCTCCAAAAGTACATTCACATAATAAACATGTCTGTTCTCTCACTCTCTCTCTCTCTCACGATCGGTAGATTCAGGAGTCCCTTTGGGAGGTTTTTTTGTACACCGTTCCTGTGACTGCAGTGTTTCTTGAGGTCGCGTGTGGTCTGATGATAGCTCATTGGGGTGTAATCCCCTGCTGCTGCGCTTGTTTATCATGCTGTCTGGTCGAGAGAAAGAGAATGAGAGCGTGCCTGCTGATGTTAGACATGTGATATCCGTGAAACCGGACATCCCCTCCGCGGTGAGAGCATTCCAGTATAAAGGCGGATTGGAAAGAACGCCCATGTATTTAGATTTCTTTGTATACATTTTAAAGCTTGAGCAATAAAAAAAATACCTGAAACCTTCCACTTCGACATCATCCCGCGTCTTGCGTTGGGACGTTAAACCGCCGATGAATCGCCAGTCAATCCGAGTGGTACGGCTGCAGGCGCTCGGGATGTTGGCGCGAGGCAACTTTGTGAAATCAGATTATGATCGGTTCGAAGACAAAAGTTGTAGCACGTGCCTGAGATTGAAATAGATTATAAAATGCGATAAACGCAATGAGTGCATGTAGAGCGGGTGTGTTCAAATATCGTACGCGCGTCACGTAATAGCACACTGGATAGCCCCACCAGTGATGCCGAGAATCCGACGCTGCGATCTACAGACAGCGTGTCTGCGAACTCTCGCAGTATATATATATATATATATATATATATATATATATATATATATATATATATATATATATATATATATATATATATATATATATATATATATATATATATCTGTGCAGGAAACCAGGCTGGCGAGATTAAACACGAGCAAAGAAAAAATCGTTTCCAGCAGTGCATTACATACGAGCAATCTTCGCACGCGTCGAGGCGTGCATACGTGCAGGACCTTAGTGGGCCGGAAGCCACTTCCGCGAAGCATCACCCGATTGCAGCATGCCTTGCCTCCATATAGCATTCTCCGCCGAACAGATTTCGTTGCACGTAAATAGCACCGTATCGTCCAAATCAATTCAGAGGCCGCGATAGCACAGCGTCCCCCATGAACGTGTATACAGCAGTTCCAGCGAGGGAACCCGGCTCCAGAAACTGACTGCATGGTTGGCTGGCTGACTCACTGATTGATTGATTGATTGATTGATTGATTGATTGATTGATTGATTGATTGATTGATTGATTGATTGATTGATTGATTGATTGATTGTATTTCTGTATTTCCAGCGTTGTCTCTGTAGTATTTGGGGTGCTACTTATAGTGGACATAATCTAGTGGAAGCCTCCGATTAATTTATACCAGTAGAGGTCACTAGAGGCGATACGACATACGACTAGCCAAGAACCGCTATCCGAGTTTCCAGCCGACCCCAACGGACCGAGTAATCAGCTTTCAGTCGCGTCGCATGTAGTGTCGCACTCTGCGTCGCCCGCCATGAGCGCCGGAAATCGAACAGGCGACCTCGTACGCAGAAATGGGGCGCCATATGCAAGACACCGCGCGTGGGGGACGAAGCCCACACAAGAGGCTCATTGCCGCGACCCGCGCGACGTTCCGGCCTGGTGGCCTGTCGGGGCTAAATATAGTACCTTGGCTGAGCCCAGCAAAGTGGTGGCCGTGCGGAAAGAGTGGCAATGGGCTATGCGTGCCCGCAGTTCATGGCGCAGCTATGCAGCCGACGAGAAAGGGTTCCCGCCGCTGACCGCCCCGCGACGGGCTATGCAGAGGCGGCCTTGGGGTCTTCGGTCCAGCGGCTCTCGCCGGAGCGGAGGAGGCCGGCCGAGAAAGCCTACGCCTGGCCCCCAGACGTTCTTTCTCTTTTTCTTACCTCTCTCTATTTCGTTAGGCAGGATAAAAAGAAAAACACGCATCTGGCTCGGTCTCTTTGCGGCTGGAGTAACATCTAGACCAGCAGGAAACTGGCGGGCTGGAAGAACGCGATGCAACCGCCGGCGCAATCTAGCACCGCGACGGAGTATTTTACTATAATTTTTATTTTCCAACCCCGCGGTATTGGGGAAGAAAAGAAACATAAGCGAATTATAATGGGCACGTGCGCAGTGCGCCGTGTTCCCGCAAAAAATAAGAATAAAAAAATATATAGGAAGTGGTGAAGCCTGCGCCAATGTGGGCCGATTGTTCTCCGCTCGCTGAGGACCATTGTTTGCGCTGTCGGCTGCAGCCGGGCGTGGTGACGAGGGTTATTTTGGCGAGAAGGGGGTCAGCCGGCCATCAAAGCGAGTTGCGAGGGCCGAGACAACGGGGCCGTGACTCAATAGCCTGCGGCGGCGGACAAGTCCAGTCGGACCACGGGCCGCCATCGACCGCGCGCTATAGCGCCGACGCACTTTCTTGCGCCTTCCTCGATATATACCACCGGCCTCATAGGACCTTTTACGGAGGCGCTATAGTACATACTGTATATGAGCTTCTCCAAGTCTCTTTTATCGTATACGCGCGTCATCGACAGGAAATGAACCGCCAACGACTGTTTATTACGCCACGTATACGCGTTAGCTGCGCGTCTACGGCGGTGGCGCCTTTCTCCGCTGTTTGCCCAATGTCTGCACTCAACGGGGCGGGTATACTGCGTGTCGCTTGGAGAGCGTGCTATAGCGCCTCGTCACGACCGCCCTCGCCGAAACTGCAATAACCGGGCGCTCGCACGTCTCCCTTGATTGCAGTGTGGCTCGCTGGTAATTGCGTAGGCACCGCCGCAGCGTTGCTTTGACACACACAGCGCGGAGGCCGATGCATGGGTGCCGGGATGCTTTCCCGTGCGGGTCCGGTAGCCTCTCGCGGTCTGACCGATTTGGCACGCTTCCCGGTGCGCGCCTTGGTGGTGGAGTGCGCGTCCAAGTCGGGGGCCGCTTCCATGGTCAGTGTCCAAGGATGAATTCCGAGCGACCTTTTATATAGACAAGCTCTTACGGAATCGCGCTCGACTCCTCCCACTTGGAAACTACGCCTTCTCTGCACCGCTTGCACGTGCTTCTGCACTAAGCGGTTACGTGCTTAGTGCGGTGAGCGGGAGGACGGCGTAACAAATCAGTACCTTCAGTTGCACAGAGACTCGTTAACGAGAAGGACGGTATATACCAGCTGTATTGATGTTGACTCGTTTGTCTGCCTTCACTGACTGCGCATGCTCGTTGGAGGGACACGGTGAGAAGATGATGATACAACTCGCGGGATTGTGGTCGTCCTTGTTCCTTTTCTGTTCTTCTGTTGCCGTGTCCTTGTTTTGCTGCGTTGCAGCTTCCTGGTGGTACGACAACTCGTCTATTAGTCCGTCCTTCTAATAGTCGCATCTACGTTCGCTGGGCTGGTCATTCGATGTTACGCATCCCATTGTCATCGGTATGTTTAGTAATATCGACACAGTTCCGGTAGGCTGCGTCCTTCGCCGCCATTGCGCGACAGAACAAACGCCCTTACGTGCCGTCCTGCTCAGAGATACAGATGCTCTGCCGCTGAACACATTTGTTCGAAAGCCCTACTTTATGACTACTCGCTTATGTAAGTTTTTGCTCTTGTAAAACGTATGTGTGTGTGGTGGTGGGGGTGCGGGGAAGGGGGGGGGGGGTGCGGAGATGAGACCTGCGAATATGTAATGAATGCCCATATACGTAGCACGCGAACGTTTGCAGGTACACAACGCCGACGATAACGCGACAATTTACGCTCTAATTTAACTTCAATTCCTCGTCGAAAATCTCTGCGCACGAAATCCACCTAAATTCACCGTTTCCTAATTATGTACGTCCTGTCCCATGCATGCACTGTTACTCTATAACTTCACGTTCACCAACCGGACCAAGTTACCATTCCTTCACCTAAATATGCAATGCCGCCGTGTATCTCGCGCGGCAAGTGCGGGCACCCCCGCCGTGTTTGTATTCCCCAGAAAACTTCCGGCTCCACTTTTTTTTTTATTCGCGCAGCTGTTGGTGTACCATTTTGGCCGCATTTCGCATCGGGAGGGATTTTTCAAAAAAGCTGCTTAGCCCGCCTTACCCCAGTGGCTATGGCGTTGCGCTGCTGAGCCCGAGGTCGCTGGTTCGATCCCGGCCGCGGTGGGCGCATACTCACAGGGACGAAATGCAAAAAAAAAAAAAAAAAAGAAAGGAAAAGAAAAGAAACCGCTCGTGTACTTTGATTTAGTACACGTTAAAGTACCCCAGGTGGTCAAAATTAATTCGGAGCCCCCCACTACGGCGTGCCTTACAATCAGATCGTTGTTTTGGCACGCATTACCCGAGACATTAATCATTATATTAAAGCTGGTTAGTTGCGGTGCAAAACTATAGCTGAAAGTAGAGCGTCTCGTTTGAACGCACTTTTGTGAAGTGCTCTTCTGTCTGTTACTAGCTAAAATAAGCGGGCGACATTGAAAGTTTCCGGACAGCTTTTTTTTTTCTTTCTTCTTTAACGAGGAAAAAGAAAGGGGGGGGGGAGTAAATGTCGACGCGAGCGATGCCACCTGCGCGCATGCTATGTGAAATTCTCGCCTCATTTCGCCTGCTTTCGCAAAGTGCGCAGCAAACTTGTTCCAATGGTGGACCCTTCCTGAGAAGTCTGAATTCTCTGTAAGTTCGTGGACACTCGTTTGCTGACACCGTTGGGGATACATGGGCTGTGCCGAGCGGCCCCGCAGTGTATATTTGAAGTAAACCATTTCGCATACCGCTATATATAGCTCATTTTGAGCGGTATGCGTATACCTTCTGCATAATGTATCCAATAGATTCCATTAAATCCTCCGAACCCTTACCCCACTAACGAGCTTTGGGAGAGAGCCTTGGCCAGCTCCGACCTTGAGGATCAGCAACGGCTGATTGCGAGGTCCCAGGACGCGGCCCGAGCTCAAGGCATTCTGGAATGAGGACGCCTCTCCAAATCTGCATTCACCCAATAAAAATGTTTATTCTCTCTCTCTCTCTCCAATACATTCAAGCGCCATGCAGTTCTACCCGTAGAAAATTGTGTTAAACATATTTTCTGCATTCTTCAGCATCATCATAAAATACCACAGCAAGACAGTAGTTCAGAATACTGAAAATTTCAGTGAGTTTTATTGCATCTACAAATGTGGACTCCACGCCTGAAATCTCAGGAATAACTTGAGGTGCGCGAACCGTCAGTTGTTGTTGCGGAAACAGTAGGACACCTCAGAAATTTGTCTTGTTCAAATCATTATACTGCAAATAAATAAATAAATAAATAAATAAATAAATAAATAAATAAATAAATAGAAATGAAAGTAAACCAGCTCAAATCTTTTTCGCAAACACACTTGGTCCATATTCATAAATATTAGATAAGTTGTATCATAAGTATTTTAATATGCATATGACGCGTTTGAGACATCGTTATTTGCCTAAGTACTTCTGATATTAAGTCGTTTGCGTAGATTATATAAATGTATCCGCAGCGCTTGAAGGGAACATTGCTTCGAAGAAAATTAAAAATATATATAATACAGAATTCGCAACGCAAGTAGGCCGTGGGTAAACCATAGAGTTTTTTACTGAGTTACTGGAGAGAAATGTGGCACTGCGATTGGGAATGGTGGATACTTCATGCATTTTTGTCTGACATTCGTGCATGGGGCTTCAGACGTTCTTGCGGCTTTATTTATTGCGCCGTATCGGCCGTTATCAGCCTATATATATTATAAATGTCCACGCGTCACTTGTTGCCGAGGGAACTGCGTCATATGCTGCGCACTACAGGCGATAATTCGCTTTCAGGTGTCGCGATACAAAAAGATATACTATTTTGCAGCGACTACCGGACTCACAGTGCTGCGAGATGGTTTTATGCTGTTTGAAATCACGGATGAAATAAAATGGAACGTGTCGTTCGGTTACTGTTTCGTTTTATTGCCTACAGATAAATAGCATATACGGGCCCGTATTCACACATAAAACATTATCACGCAAGAACTGATCGTAAGCGCAGATACCAGTCAATCGTGATGTTGGACATATCGCTAGCAAAAGCGACCGGCCAATGGCAAATAGCTCTTACGAACGAAAAACTTTCTGAATTCGGCCATCCGAAAATTGGAGCTGAAACATTAAAGCTGAACAAGAAGAATAAAACAGGAAGAACACAATAACGAAAACATTTCATGCTGACTTCAGCGATGTACTACATGTATCGCTGTCAAAAGGGCTGCGCACTAAACGTAAAACAAGAGGTCGCAAGCACAGACACTACCAAACGCAGTAGCAGAAACAGCGAATAACTTTTAAACGACACGAGTCCGGATTCTACTCGACTCCCACTATCAGGACCGTGCCGCTGGGATAAATAGAGCAATCATTATCCACCCCCGTTTTCCTGGAATGTTCACAGCTGTAGGGGCAAATAAAGGAAGTGGATGTGAACGCAACTGCTTTCCCGCACCAGCCGTCGGTCGTGACGTTCTGGCCACTGCCGTTGATCGAGTTCGCACGATGAATGCGTCATCCTTGCGCTTTGCTTTTGTGAACGTCTTCGCAGCTGCGCAGCGCGGTTGGCGGTCGCATGGCTGCGGCACAGCCGCTAGCGTTCACCCTAAAACGCATGCGCTGGTTCAAAATCTGAAACTCCCATCTAAATTGTGCGGGAACGGAAAGGTCGTGTTGTGCCGGCGTGGCTAAAATCAGTTTTGATGGTGTTTGTTGCATTTGAAAGAGAAACTTGAAAAAAAAAAGAAAATCGTGACCGTTGTGAACAAATTATTCATTAGGCCATCGGATATTTTACAGATATTGCCGAAAGATGAAAAAACATTTACAGTTCTGTACTTTAGAAATAAAAACGGCACCACAAGTGCAGTATACGGCATGAAGTGTGAAATCTAAAAATTGGTGTAAAATTTATACATCATACACCACTGGGAACCGTGCCAATAATTTGTGGATATGACTTTCACAAAACTCACGTACACAATCTTGCGGTTTCGCGTAAGCTGTGAACTAGTACATATTTGTCCGCTATATACGATATGACAGACATAGTTTATACACAGAGTTTTGATACCTGTTTCTGCACTTTTCTCTTCCTTTTTTTCCCTTCCTTTCTTTATTTCTTTCTTTTTCAGTTACGGAGTTCTAAACTGCTTACTTCAAGTTTCTTATTTTAAATTGCCAATTTTTTTGTCATATTGTAATCATATATAGACCCACAAAAATTCTGCTTCCTACAGTTGGTAAAATTGACCTTTCTCTCTTAACTGCAACAAATTTAATTAATATCCATTCAGTGGCCGTCTAATGGGAGGGTTTCAGCGTTTCGTGTATATTTGAATAGGGAAATAGGAGTTTGCCCCGAGCTCAAGCTTCCTCTTAAGACGAGTCCGAATGCACCTATATGCTGGAAGAACGATTAATGCGAGAAATAACAGGGCGTGTTTCATGGAAGGAGGACATCACTGGCAGGGGGGACACCGTGAACTGTTCTTTGATAAAAGGGAAGCCATCAACATTCTCACTTGATGTCTTTCCCAAGCACTGCTACCAAGCGCAATGCTGCTTAACCCCGGACGTGTGATAAGTGGAGCATTTAGAATGGCAAGGCCGATGACCATGTTTTATAGAAAAAGAAAAGGGGGAGGAGGGGGGCGGAATATGGATGTCTGCGTGTCTGCTGGTAACACCATAATGACGTCATATATATAGAGGGGTCTGTTCTTTTGCAACTCGCGACCATATACAAGGCACGTTACTGAAGTGCCTGGGTGTCTTTCGGGCACACTGTATTTGAAAAAAGAAAGATCGTCGAGTTCCAATCGTGCCCTAAAAAGTAAATTGGACAAGGCCTTGTCGCCCGTCTATAATTTCCCGTCTCCCACGCATCAAGGACAAGTGTCTGCGCGATCTCTCGATATTGCCTGTACTGAGTGGGCGTGATAGAAGGGCGTACCAGAGGGTGTATATGCTTACAAATGTAGCGTGCATAAAGAAGGGTCACTAGAGTGCGTATACGTAAAATAGCGCATGATTTAGTGCATATACAGCAGAATGATTTACACAAGTGGGTGTGCAGAGTTGTCAACTCTCAGGGGAGAACGACTCATTAGCATTCAAGCGCTCGTGTAGCAGCTTCAATTTGGAAAGAAGGTCCGCAGAACAATGCTTGATGAATAGTCATTAGGGACTTTTCAAATACATATTCTCCCCCCCAAAAATTGAATAGTTATTAAATGGTTCCCCTAAGAATGGACGGCCTTGGTCAGCGGTGGCTGAAACTGCGCTTGTGAGCTGCACGCAGCTCTTGGGTCTGCTTGTGACTCGCAGCCCGCTGTACATTCGGGCCGTCAGTGTCTATTTCTGATGTAAATACAGATGTGCTAGTTATTGCCGAATTAGGGTGGTTTGTGAAGACTTACTTATCTGGACGTTAGCAGTGTGTTCAATGGGGCTGGTTGGTTCATCTTAGAATAAGAAGAGGAACAGCACAACGCAGGACAGTGCTCCTGCGTGCTTCTGTCCTGTGCTCTTTACTCGCTCGTCCTGTGTTGCGCTGTTCCTGTTTTTATTCTAATTTTGTTTATCTGCTTTTCTCAGAAACTAGACCAGCGTTTCTTAGCAGGAGAGACAAGTAGTCAAATGACAGTATATGACAATGAGGTTTGCAGTGTTTTGCTGTCCCACATGGAACAATGTGGTGAGGTTTTCTGTGGCTTCTTGCATATGTCTGCCTGGCACGCACGCACGCACGCCCACACACACACCTGGTGCGTACGTGATAATTCGCGCATAAAAGGTGCCCCTGAGTTGCACTCCCTTGACGTGACGGTGATGTGCTGTGCGCAGGCCTACCAGCGTCCGGGCTCGGAGCGGCTGAAGGTGAGCGTGGTGCTCGCCAGCGCCCTGGTCGCCATCAGCATCGTCGTCGGCGTGGTCGTCGTGCTCGTGGTGCACCTGCGCGCGCAGCAGACGCACTGCGCATGCGCGCCCCTGCCCCAAGCCGCCGCCCTCAAGGTATGCATATGCCGCCCGCACACGAGTTACAGACCTGTGCAGACCGGCGAAACGCGAGGACAACGGAGTCGGGCCTTTTCTTTCTTCTTTTTTGCTTCGGCCTTCTATCCCGAGATGTGGATGCATACATGGAATGAATTTTATTGGTCGATGATGGCGCTTAGGCCTATTGGAGGAAGAGAATGATTGGGATAAAGTTTATAACTCGTGATGGATGCCGGTGTCCTGCAAAGGATCACAAGCTCCGGGTACCTTTGCAGGTTACACGTGTTGCCAGCAGGCGTCCTCCAAGCCTGGGTGGTCCCAGACAAAGTGACACGTGGAACGGAAACAGAATGTGCGGGACGCTTCCCTCATTCGTGTTATCATGAACGGTTGCGTAGCCGCATTTCGACTTCTACCTTCTCCAGTTTTTTTTTTTCCTTTTCTTTCTTTCTTGCAAGTATAACTAACCTCCGAAAAGTTAGCGAATCAGAAAGAAAAAAATCGCTCCCCCCCTTTCCACCCCATTCTCTCTTAAAATGTAACAACCATATCGGCACCGTGACGTGCGGAAGATGTCTGAATCACGTTGAGAAGACGTGAACAAAAATGAACGAAACAGCGCCTCGAGACAAAATGTTTATCACGGAGATGGTCGAGGTATTCCGCGGACAGGAAACACGGGAGATGAGAAGAGCCATGACCTCATTGCGTTGTCTGAAAATTTCTCTATTCGTTCGGAGCGTCGTGCACCAGCATTCTCGCAAAAAACATAATAATAATAAATGTTCTCTAAATGGCTGCACGGCTGTGGCCGTGTTCGTGAGCGCGCGCGCCAGTCGGGAGCAGCGGCCGCGCACGCCGGGCTCCCCGCAGAGCATTGCAGGCTCGCCCGAGCGAGACACGCTCGCTGACCTCGTGCACTGCCTGCCCACCAACGCATGCACGGCGGACGCGTGCACTGCAACAGGTCGGACCGCGGCCGGTTTCTGCGCGTGTGAGCCGCGAAGAAGGGTGGCCGCCACGATCGCGGGGCCACTCGGCCGTGGAACGGGAATAATATCGCGCGCGCGCGTGTGTGCGACCCCGCAAATAGCGCCGGCGCATTTGGAGCCGAGCGAAACTATACGTGTAGCCTCTCTGTTGTGGCTGCGCCGCCGCGTGGCCCGTCTAAACGGCCGATTGAAACTGCGGGTCTCTTTCTTTGTCGCACTCTCGTTTCGTGTCGACGACCGCGCGGCGCCTATTGTGTACGAGCCCGTGCGGTCAATTCAGTGACCGAGAGCGTACGAACACGCAGTACGTGCGCGAAGCTTTCGCCCCAGAAACGGAAAGCAAGACCGCGCGGCCTTGGTGCGCTATGCGATATTAAACTTCCGGAGGTGTCAGTACTATTAAAGTACACGGGGGTGGTCCGTTCGTATAGCGCGCCGAAGCTCTGCCATGTACTTCCATTTCTAGTCCCTGTAGTCTCGGCCGTGTTAGGGACGTCGGGGGTATTCGAGTAAGGATTAGGGTACCGCTTTACCGGGACCCTCCACCTCTGTAAGTAGGAGGAATAGGGAGCCTTATCAGACTCGAAGCATTCGCGGAAGATTGAAGGACAAGTGCATTGCTGTTTGTTTCTTGTAGCAAAATGTAACCAAGGGGCGGCTATTAATCGAACGCTCCATCCCTCTCTATTAACTGCCGATGTTTTCCTACAATCTGGCCCCTCTTTGAACATTACATTTTGCATTTCTCTTTTCATTAGGTCGGTATTCAAGCACAATCAGATGGAATGTTAAATCTCAGAGCTTTTCCGCAAAGTATACTGCAATTTCAGTGCGCTATAGAGTCATTTATGAACGCTATTAAACAGCTCCAGAAATGATGAATTCGTGCACGTAGTTAACGCTAGCGGCACAGAACAACGCAACCCATATATATATATATATATATATATATATATATATATATATATATATATATATATATATATATATATATATATATATATATATATATATATACATACATACATACACCATGAGAAGCCAACAATAAATAAAGTGGATAAAGTGAATAGATAAAGTGGATGAAAAAACAACTTGCCGCAGGTGGGAACCGCACCCACAACCTTCGCATTTCGCGTGCGATGCTCTACCAATCGAGCTACCGCGGCGCGGTTTCCCCAGCCACTTTCTTGGGTATTTATGTGTCCAAGTAGAACGCTTGAACAATTGGTAGAGCATCGCACGCGAAATGCGTAGGTTGTGGCGCGATGATCCATGGCGGCGTTTCGTGTGACACGTGTCACATATATGTCGCAACGACATGACCTTATTGCCCGCTTTACATAGCTTTCTTAACTATGCCTTGACGTCGCCGGCATTTAGGTAGCTTCACGCGATGTTTGTAGTTTGAACAACAAAACAAAGCAGTAGAAGCGAGCTTCGGACATAAAGGTCGCCTCACCTCATTTCGGTGCGATGCGTTATTTAGCCGCTTACACAAACGTGCCGGCGTCGACGTCTCCTCCTTGACATACCGCCGTCCGGCTCGTTACTGCGATTTACCTTAATGTAGCGCATTTTCACACTCCTAGACACGATCGCAGTGCGCTATAAAGTGCTATATTCCAGCACAAAGATGAGACAATCGAATAGACAAGGTAGCGCTCTGTTTCGTCTATTCAGTTGTCCCGATTTGCGCATGGAAAGTACAGTGTGTCCGTAAAGTCACGGTGCACATTTGACCGGTCGCAGGAAATCAACGAAACAAGATATAAATGTGAAATCTCCACCAATTAAAAGGAAAATGCTCCATGTTTCATATCTGTTCAGTGCAGTTTGATGTGGCCTCCGTTAGTTGCCCTACACACATCTAAACGATATTCAAGTTGTTCCCACACACGGTTAAGGACGTCTGGTGTAACAGAGAGAATAACGTCTGTGGTTCTCTGTTTAAAATGATTAAATGGTGGCGCTTCGTTGTACACGCGACGATGTTCACGTTGCAGTTTGGTTTCGGATTCGAATCTAGGAAGCCACAGAACTCACAGGACTTTTCCTCTGTACCGTCTGGCGTGGGCTGATCCGCTGCTGCGAGTTCGTGGTGATGTGTCGTCACCTTGCGCATCATACTGCGGAAACCTTTGTTTGGTGAAGATTTCCCATTTCTAGCTTGTTTTGTTGCTTTCCTGTGACCGTTCAAAAGTGCACCATGGCTTTAAGGACAGGCTGTAGCATGCACCGAATATATGTCAAACCAACCAGCCCTGCAGTTTACGTTCTTGCGATATTAAGATTATCAGTAAGCGCTGGAACGATTATGATACGCGCCGCTGCTGCATTCGCGCATTCAAACACTTCTGTCATACAGTATAGAGCACGATTTTCGTTTTCGCTGCACTGAGGTCGCGTTTGTCATGTGCCGCAGGGAAGGGCCGGTGACCTGTCCTCGGCGGCCAGCGGCAGCGTCATCTCCAAGCTGCCCATGCCTCTCAAGCTGCAGCTGGATCCACTCGCCGGGGTAAGTCGGCGGCGTCGCCCGTGCAGGATGTGTCGCACGACCGCCCGACATGCCCGCTCGGCTCCCCTCCCCTGCTCTTTTTATCCATTTCCCCCACCCGCACAGCGCTGTGGAGGTGCTCTCGCACGAAAAGCAGTAACGGCGCTGTACTTTTCCCTTTTTCACGTAAAATCGCTCACACACACACTCACACAGCGCTGAAAGGACAGCGGTGCGATGGGCTGCTGTCTGCGGGGACGAAATGGTGGACGCGCAGGCAATCGCGTCCTTAACGTGAAACACATGCACACGGCAGAAGTGCGTTTTCGCTGAATTGGGTGTGGTTCAATGCATAGGGCATTGAAAGACGCCGGAAGGAGAAAAGGCCGCTGAAGTGGCCGTCGATCCGCGAACTGGTTGGACTTGCTGCCGGAAAGGTGCCTGGACGAATGTGTCAATATGCGATTATTGCCTCGCACTCCAAGCCAGGGTTTGCAGCGGTGGCGTAGAAGTAGAACACCCGCCTCGCGTGCAAGAGGTCCGTGGTTCGAATCCCGGTGCCGCGCAATTTTCCACCGGATTAAAAAAAAAAAAAAAATCCGCGTGTTGATAAAATTGCATAAACAGGCCTGGAGTGTGGCCTGATGCCGGTGACCAGAACCGGTAACACACTCCCTCACCAGAGCAGGATTGGCCACCCTGGTGCAGTACTTGGCCACAACCTCCTATATGAACACAAGAAATGGGCATGGGCAGGACATGTAATGAGGAGGGAAGATAACCGATGGTCATTAAGGGTTACGGACTGGATTCCGAGGGAAGGGAAGCGTAGCAGGGGGCGACAGAAAGTTAGGTGGGCAGATGAGATTAGGAAGTTTGGAGGGTCAACATGGCCACAATTAGTACATGACCGGGGTAGTTGGAGAAGTATGGGAGAGGCCTTTGCCCTGCAGTGGGCGTAATCAGGCTGATGATGATGATGATGACTCCAAGCCTGCGCTCTTATCGTATGCATTTCGGTACCGCTTCGCTATGACTTGCAATACGTCACCATATATATAAGCACCATGTTGGTGAACGGTGAGCAGCTGCATGCGTCCATGACGTCACGTGCCAGCTATCTATAGGTTGCGGCAGAAACTAATGCCCGTATTTACAACTTTTACAACGATAAGTGCTCTCTGCGATTGGCCGCCGCTGCAACGATCGTCTCGTTATCATGCCGATCGCTTTCATGACTGGCGGATGCCCGGATGCTGGCCAATGAGGAGACACTCTCGGATGAGTTTTCGGAATGCGAGCCAAAACTCGGTGTAAGCTCTCCGTCCCTCGCTCCCCAATCAGAGTGGCATATTGTAGTTGCACAGATGTCGACAAATATATCTTTCTCTCTGTCTAATCACCTCGGGCAAAATAATACGTCGCCCTCCATCGACTTCGCAAATAAATGTATTTTGTTGCGGCTTAGTTCGCACAATTACTAGAAGCATTTGATTGCATTCCCGCATTAAAATGTATGCCTGCGTTCAGAACCGATTAGACGCGGCGTGGTCGCAAAGTCTAATCGCCGCTTCTCTAACGTCCATTGCCGGCACAAAAATCGGCCAACATTGCCGCCGAAACCAAGACATGCAAGCAATCGCCTAACGTTGTACCAATTACGAACCATAAAGTCTCGACACGCCGCGATAGCGGAGCTCAAATGAGTCGGCGGATTCGTGCTTGTTTCTACGGGGACCACCTAATAACAGACCCTGTCCGACGGCCTCTGTCGCGAGCGGGCCGTTTTCGTGTTCGTACAGAAGAAACGTCATTTGCCGGCGCCAGAGTGACACGCCTCTTTGATCGAATATGCTCCGCTCTCAGAACCGACACGTCGGACAGAAATTGTCTTAGGTTTGAAAAGTAAAAGACAAGAAGGTAAAGAAGAAATAAACAAAATAGGGGAGGGGGGGAGCGGGAGTGTTACCTGGGCCCTGACATGCTGGACAGCTCGAAGAGACGATTGGGGGAACCGCCAGCAGATTCCTTATAGAAACAGATCGAAGCGCGAGACCACAAACCACCGAGGAAGGCTCGCCATAGGCAACGGGGACACGGACAAGCCACACAAACTGCGATTCCTTTAGCGCACGTCACGCACTACTTATTTTAGTTATCTTTTTTGCACGTGCATAAGGAAACAGGCTAAATTAAGGCAATTGTGGATCGCCACTTGCTAACATTTAACGAGAAGGAGGTACCAGAACCCAGATAGAGAAGACAACACCCCCGCTATTCTGTCTACGTGTTTCCCTCCCTCTTTCTTTCTACTACTTGCTCAAGTTTGAACCAATGCCAAGCTGCCCAAAATATCGATAACGCCGAGCGGCCATCGCATAAGAATAGCCGTTTGCACTCTCCCGTGATATCTGACTGGATACCCATTGCAATTTTCAGCGCATACGCATATCGTGTTACTGAAAAACTCGCATTCTGCCTTGACCTTTGGCCACAGACACCACTGCTTGAACTGGCTTACTAGCGCGTTAAATGTGCTGAGAGACTGGAGATGAAAGTGATTGTTTTGTACTGAATGAACACGTAAGAATGATATTGAGGTGAAATATACACGGAAGCTTATTAAGAATATTTGGCTTTCTGTTTGGAACAACGCCTATCGTACACACATCGCTTCGGATGTACATTGTCAACTGAAGGAAGAAGCGTCCAGAACAGTGAGATGGACGAAACCTGTACAGAAAGAAACAAAAATGGGGCATATGGTGTGAACGTCAGCGCAGGCATTTCGCTTACGCCCCTATCGGGGGGGGGAACTGTCTTCAAAACAAGTCAAGCTTTGCTTACCAGTGTACGTATCTGCATTTCTTCCTAAGACGTTGTATTTTCATATGCTTATTTTTTTTCCCTAACAAATAGATTTTGCAGATGCGTCGCATCTCTTTTAGCTGTTATCCTTAATTTAAGTCACGTCATGTAATTTTCTTTCGGTAGAAGTAGTCAAAAGCTTTTTTTATGCGAATGCATTATATACCCCATGAAGCGGAAAATTCGGCGTCGGGCGTTAACATCCGATGGTACCAAAACCCACGTGACCAAGTGGTGACGTCACGTTCCCAGCGCTCGACCTGCTGCGGCTCGCACCGCGAAATCCCGCAGTGAACAACCACGGCGTCGGACGGGCACCTTAACCCACACCAAAAAATTGCTTTCGCCAAATTCGAAAGCTGGGTTAACGGACGTTCAAAACCGACCTGGCCCACTCCCAAAATTTACTTGAACCACCCCCGAAGTTGACATTGCCCAATTATAAATCTGAGTTGACCCACGTTCAAAACCGACCCACTCCCACAATTTGGGCGGTCCAGCCCCAAAATTTGGCTGGCCCACCCTCCAAATTGACTTTACCCAATTCGAGCACGTGACCGAGTGAAAAGTATCGCGCGGAAGAGTGATACTGCTTTCGCATTCAACGCACGCAAGCAGACATAAGTGCCCCTGTAACTTTTTTACACGGATGTTGAAAGATAACGACGTTGGTTACTTCTTAAACGCACGTTTTCTATTAGCCCAGTGTGTCTTAGTCAGCTCACGGCAGAGACGAGAAAAGAAAAATTGAAAAGAACGAGCGGAGGCGCATTGTGAGGCTTTTCCGCAGCGCCCAGTCGTGTAGCGGCCGAGCGACGTTCGCGTCCGCTACGCCTGAAAGAACGTGTTTGTTTCTGTTCGTAGAGCACGTTGCAAAAAGTGAAGCATGACGTACTCTCTGTTGGAGGCTTTATTGCAAAGCTTTTAAATGAAAGGCGACACCCTCATCGTGACGAGCACGCTGATTTGACACCGTTTCTTAGTGGCGTATTTATTATATTAGTAAAACTTATTATATTGGTAAAACCAGTGTGTGTCGTGTCTTTCTTTTTGTGGTTCGTCTTACGTGTTTGCGCTGTAACATTAAGTTCATTATTATATTAAGCGCGTTGCTTGTGACAGTAACACTTTTCAGCTCAGTTTTGATCTGAATAAAAGTTTTGCAAAGCTATGATTCCAAATCCGCGCTAAATGATCTGCTAAGACGCTATGCGGGACTGAAAAGCGCGTGTCGTAATGTGCGAATTTACGCAATATTTGCGATATGACGTGATTACAAATAACAGCGCGAAGAAATGAGCGCGAAATCACTGCCGTCCATACCTGTCTCGTTCGTTGTCCAAGTCTGTTGGTGTAAGTCATTTGTTCGAAAAACAAGCATTCTTTATCGTCACAAAGTTAAGAGCGGACGCCTTGTCACAAAAGCATACCGCGTAAAAAAAAAAAAAAAAAAAAAATCCGAGCACGTCTGTCTTGGTAAGCAATCAGTTGCCTTCGATTAAAAAAGGAGTTATGTATCTTGAGTGCCGATAAGGGAATTCATGCCTTGTATGTCGTGTCCCCCTTCCCCCTTTTTTTTTTCATTGCTTTGTTTTGCTGGGTTTTTTTTTTCTAGCTCACAGCACACGTGCGTGATTTCCTGTGTTATATAACTACTGTTCTTCCACAAGAAAATTTATTTGCGAGTCGGCGCTTGTTTTCGTCATGCTTCCACTGCCCCTTGTCGTTTGCGCTGTTCACTTTCCTGCAAAGATGCACCAACTTGCTCAGCTAGCAATACTATCGCTCGCGTCCGTTAGATGTAACCACGGAATGCGTTTTCATACTTGCACTGGCGCAGCAGCAGTAATGGAGGCGTTGCGAGCTAACCACGGGCATCTGTTCCCCTATACGTCGCCGTCTTCAGAAAAAAAAAAAAAACGAAAGAGCGGTCTGTTCGAGAAGTACAGGAATTAAGCGGAGAAAAAGTAATCGTGTTGCACAAAACAATGGGTCCGGGTCCCAAAGCTATTTCGACAGCGGCATGGAAAGGAATAAGTACCTCTAAACGCGCGAAGGAATTACGCACCCGCGTATGACTGTTGCACAGACCGGCTGGAGATTCAGGAGAGACCACAGCTTAATAGTAGCGAAGGCTATTTGCATTGCATATCCCGTGTCGTGAGTGCGTTTCCATCAAGCTTCGTGCTGCTTCAAGGACTGTACATGTACGGTACAAGTTTCGCGGCCATGAACGCCATGCGGGAAGGCGTGCTTTGTCCGCCGTATACAGTAGGCAGGCGTGTCCCTCACTCCTAAGCGGGCAGCTTGCCCGCAGGTTGTAGTGCAGAGAAATAGCGCTTATTTGTGTGTGTGCGTGTGTCAAGTTAGCGGTGCGCTTGGTTTGCCTTTTTTGTGGCGGTTTTGTTCTTTATCGTTTGTTCGAACACGGTGACCGACGAAGTGACGCCGCCCGCGACTCTCGAGGCTCGGCTGGCCTGCCTTGCGCCCGATCGGCAGGTGTTGGCACGTATACGAGTCGTGCAATGAACTGCAATTCGGCGTTGTTCGAGATTGCTTTCAATTAAATATGTTGCGTCTAAATGTGTCCAAATAAAGCAGTATTTCGGAGTATCATTTTAGTGAACTTCAAGAGAGTTTGGTGCATTGTGCATTTCTAGTTGGTACATGGTATTTAGAACGAAAACAGTGCAGAACACTATAGGCGAGAAAGAGCGATAGTTCCTTTTGCGTTGTTTCGGCTTTGAATGCCATGAGAGAAGTCTTTCACCGCGTTTCTTCCTATGTTGCTTTATTTTTAAGGCGAAACTCTCTCATACCAGCACCGCGTAGTGTACGCATAAAGCAGCCGTTAAATGTCATCTATATGCTTTTAAAAACGTCGAAAAAGTTCAGCTATACCCACACGCTCCACTAACGATTTCATTGTTTGTACCACACCATAGAACACGCCTTGTTTATGTAACCTTTGCGTGGCGCAATATAAACAACTTAATCCTGTTGTTTAGCCTGTTGGCCTGTTGCTTAGCGCTACTACTTCATCAATATGGGCTATCCAATCACAAGCATGCACTCACACATGCGCAACCGGACTTGAATTTATCTCTCGCTATCGGATAGCGGCTGCAGACGTTTCGGAGATCCGCGGAGCTTATTTCAAGTTCGGCTACGGACTTGCTTGCTTCTGCCGAGTCTTTCTGTGTAGCCCTGATATTACGAGCGATCTCACAGCTGGTGCAGTGGCTGCAACTTATAGTCGCATCGTAGTGTTTATTTGTTCGTTCGAGCGGACGAACAAGGAACGAAGCTGCCTACTAAGCTAGGAAGAGAGTACATTGCACTGTGCTTGCGTAGTCTAGGCTGTCTTAATTAATGTTACTGCGCGAAACACTTACGTCTACATGGGGAACTGAATTCGAGCGTCCGCTATACGCCACGATGTAGCGTTGCCCGCAGTGCACACATTAAATCGTTCTCCTGGGCAGGGTAAGAGAGATGGAAATAATATATTCGGTGCAGAAACAGCCAAAGAACTGGGTATATCTGCAAAAATTTGGAGGTTGTGGAGCAATTACAATGGTCATGAATTATTGCTAATGTGGTATATAATCCAACGCCAAGTAAAGCGCATATAGCCGTTCGGAACGCGGCAACCAGCGCAGCAGTCATATAGCGTTCCGCGCACAAACACAGCTCTTCGTTGCCCGAGACGTCAGTCGATGAAATGCCGTCGTCCCGCCACCGTTGTCGTCATTGTCGTCATCCGGATGTCGTGCCGTCGTGCACGTCCTGGTACCACCATCGTCACTGTTATGCCATTTATTCCTTCATTCTATTAAAATCATAAGGTACAATATATCAATTCTCATATGCCTATAACAAATTTTGTTTACATTACTTTTTCTTATTGTTATATTGAACTACCCGGTGCTTAGCCAATCTCCCAGAGCGGGTATGTGCCACAAACACACGGGCTATACATCTACTATTAACTGCTTTGCCTGGTATATGACGATGACGATGATGACTACGACGACCGCAGAGGACGCGACGTTTACCCACTACGGTAGCTTTACCTACATTCGGGAGGCGCAGGCAAAAATGCACCATCGGTGTAAACTATGAAGAGCTAAATAAATGAAACCAAGAATATAGCAGACAAGAAAGCGTGTGGTTGAGCCGTCTGACGCACGTCTATTAAGTTGTGTGTATGAATGAAAGGGAAATCTACTAAAAAAAGAGACAGAGAAAGCTTTTCTTAATATAACTTCATTTCATATAATTTCATTTACGTTTTTTTTCATTTAACTTAATTTCAGTTCACATTTCTGTGGACAATCCCGCTCGTGGCTCTGTACCATGTTGAAAAAGAATCATCAACAAGAACCTTCCTCTGATATTATTTACCGCCCCGCCTAAGCCAAATGGCGATGATGAAACAGAAAATGGGAAATGAAGGATAAGAAACTTGTATACGAGCGACATACATACATACATACATACATACATACATACATACATACATACATACATACATACATACATACATACATACATACAAACAAAACACCCGTGTACTTAGATTTAGGTGCACGTTAAAGAACCCCAGGTGGTCGAAATTTCCGGAGTCCTCCACTACGGCGTGCCTCATAATCAGAGAGTGGTTTTGGCACGTAAAACCCAATAATTTAATTTGTCTTTAAATACATACAAGGTTTCGCATATATAACTTAAATTGAAGACCCCTCGAATTCTCTTACTTGAAGTTGTACGATTCTTGGCCGATTTCCCACAGTGGGGACACCGGGTAACGGTGTCTGTGGTCGTCATGGTCACTGCCTTAATTATAGTGACGAGAACCGCTGTGGCCAATATAATCGGCCATGATGGAAAGCTGAAGCGAAATATGCGAGCTCGTACGGGTAAAAGCAGACTAATTCAGGCTGGTACTTGCAAACAAATATGCAGCCTTAGAACAGAGAGATGATGATTACATAGAGCTAATGAATGAAACCGTAACTAGGCTGGCTTCAGAGGCAGCAATTAAAGTGGTAGGCAAGGCACCAAGGCAACCAGTATGCAGGCTCTCCCAAGTAACAAATGACCTAATGAAGAAACGACAGAAAATGAAAGTGTCCAACTCAAGAGATGAGATAGAATTCGCGGAACTGTCAAAACTGATCAACAAGGCGAAAATAAATGGTATTCGAAACTATAACGTGAGAAAGACTGAAGAAGCCGTAAAAAATGGACGTAGCTTGAAATCAGTGAGAAAGAAACTTGGCACAGGACAAACCAATATGTATGCGCTAAAAGTTAAGCAAGGTAATATCATCAGCAATCTCGAAGATATAGTAAAAGCAGCGGAATTCTATACTGACCTGTACAGTACCCAGAGGAGTCAGGTTACCTCAATTGGAAACAGTAATGAACAGGATACAGAAACTCCTCCTATAACTAGCGATGAGGTCAGAAGGATCTTGCAAGACGTGAAACGAGGAAGAGCGGCAGGAGAAGATGGAATAACAGTCGATTTATTCAAAGATGGAGGAGACATAATACTTGGAAAACTGGCGGCTCTTCATACGAAGTGTCTATCGACCGCAAGGGTCCCAGAAAACTGGAAGAATGCAAACATTATACTAAAATCCACAAAGAGGGAGACTTTAAAGAATTCAAAGATTATATATAGACCCATTAGCTTACTCCCAGTATTATATAAAATATTCACCAAGATAATTTGCAATAGAATAATGGCAACAGTGGACTTTAGTCAAACAAGGGAACAGGCTGGCTTCAGGAAGGAATACTCTACAATGGATCACATCCATGACATCAATCAGGTTATCGAGAAATCTGCAGAGTACAATAAGCTTCTCTATATGGCTTTCTTAGATTACGAAAAGGCATTTTATTCAGTAGAGATGCCAGCAGTCATAGAAGCATTACGTAATCAAGGAGTACAGAACGCTTACGTAGATACCTTGGGAAATATCTACAGAGGTTATACAGCTACCTTAATTCTACAGAATAAAAGCAGGAAGCTTCCTATAAAGAAAGGGGTCAGACAGGGAGACACAATCTCTCCAATGCTATTCACTGCGTGCTTGGAAGAAGTATTCGAGTTTTAAACTGGGAAGGCTTAAGAGTAAGGATCGACGGCGAATATCTCAGCAACCTTCGCTTTGCCGGTCACATTGTTCTATTCAGCAACAATGCAGACGAGTTACAACAAATGATTGAGGACCTTAACAGAGAGTGTAAGAGTGGGGTTGAAGATTAATATGCAGAAGACAAAGATAATGATAAATAACCTGGCAAGGGAACAAGAGTTATAACTGTCAAAACTGATCAACAAGGCGAAAATAACTGATATTCGAAACTATAACATGAGAAAGACTGAAGAAGCCGTAAAAAATGAATGCAGCCTGAAATCAGTAAAAAAGAAACCTGGCATAGGACAAACCATGATGTATGCACTAAAAGATAAGAAGGATAATATCATCAGCAATCTCGAAGATATTGTAAAAGCAGCGCAAGAATTCTAAGCTGGCCTGTATACAGTACCCAGAGGAGTCACGATACCTCACTTAGAAACAGTAATGAACAGGATACAGAAACTCTCCTATAACTAGCGATGAGGTCAGAAGGGCCCTGCAAGACATGAAACGATGAAGAGCGGGAGGAGAAGGTGGAATAACAGTCGATTTAATCAAAGATGGAGGAGACATAATGCTTGGAAAACTGGCGGCTCTTTATACGAAGTGTCTATCGACTGCAAGGGTCCCAGAAAACTGGAAGAATGCAGACATTATGCTAATCCACAAAAAAGGAAACGTTAAAGAATTGAAAAATTATGGGACCATTAGCTTGCTCCCAGTATTATATAAAATATTTACCAAAATAATCTCTAATAGAATAAGGGCAACACTAGATTTTGTCAACCAAGGGAACAGGCTGGCTTCAGGAAGAGATACTTTACAATGGATCACATCCATGTCATCAATCAGGTTATCGCGAAATCTGCAGAGTACAATAAGCCTCTCTATGTGGCTTATATAGATTACGAAAAGGCATTTGATTCAGTAGAGATACCAGCAATCGTAGAGGCACTACGTAATCAAGGAGTACAGAACGCTTACGTGAAAAGCTTGGAAAATATTGCTACATGCGTGTGGTAATTGTTTGTTTGAACGAGGCGCGTAGGCGCCATCACTCCAGAAAAGAGGAGGAAGAACGAACTGGGCTCGCGCTGTGAATCTAACCGGTCAGCGCTGCAACCGTTGTTGTAAATATAATCTGTAAATAGTTTCTCGTTTTACTGACTCGTCTTTCGCGTAAGAATATCTACAGAGGTTCTACAGCTACCTTAATTCTACACAAGAAAAGCAGGGAGATACCTATAGAGAAAGGGGTCAGACAGGGAGACAGAATTTCTCCAAAGCTATTCACTGCGTGCTTAGAAGAATTCAAGCTATTAAACTGGGAAGGCTTAGGAGTAAAGATCGACGGCAAATATCTCAGCAACCTTCGGTTTGCCGATGACATTGTTCTATTCAACAACAATACAGACGAGTTACAACAAATGATTGGAGACCTTAACAGAGAGAGTCCAAGAGTGGGGTTGAATATTAATATGCAGAAGATGAAGATAATGATAAATAGCGGGGCAAAGGAACAAGAGATCAGGATCGCCAGTCGGCCACTAGAGACTGTGAAGGAGTACGTTTACCTAGGTCAATTAATCACAGGGAACCCTGATCATGAGAAGGAAATTCACAGAAGAATAAAAATAGGTTGGATCGCATACGGCAGACATTGCCAGCTCCTGACTGGAAGCTTACCATTATTATTTAAAAGTAAGGTGTGCAATCAGTGCATTTTGCCAGTGCTGACATATGGGGCAGAGACTTGAGAGCAAGTTAAGGACCGCGCAAAGAGTGATGGACCGAAGATTGCTAGGCATAACGTTAAGAGACAGAAAGAGAGCGGTTTGGATCAGAGAGCAAACGGGTATAGACGATATTCTCATTGACATCAAGAGAGAAAAAAAATGGAGCTGGGCAGGCCATGTAATGTGCAGGTTAGATAACCATTCGACCACTAGGGTTACAGAACGAGTACCAAGAGAAGGGAACCGCAATCGGGAACGACAGAAGACTAGGTGGAGCGATGAAATCAGGAAATTCGCGGCCGCTCGTTGGAATCGGCGCAGGACAGGTGTAATTGGAAATCGCAGGGTGAGGCCTTCGTCCTGCAGTGGACATAAAACAGGCTCATGATGATGATGATGATGATGATGATGATGATGACGACGACGACGACGACAACGACGACGACGTATACATGGAAAACCGTCGCAGTACGGAATCGGGGCAACCGGTCTGCACTGAGTGAGTCCCCTGCAGCTGACGCACGTTGTGCTTGTCATGAGTGACTATGCAGATCACTCTGTTTCCCAACATTTACGTTTGACTAGCAAGCTGCTGAGGAGGAGAACACTCAGCAGCATTGCGGTGGCATACTCAAAATTTTGTCGCACTGGTTAGACACACATTTCTGCGGGCCCCATGTAGGCCTCGCGTTTTTTTAGATGGAAAAGAACTCCTGTCCTTGTGTGCTCTTCGGTTTATTTCTGCATCTGTTACATTACAGAACCATCTAGCCAAACCCTTTACGTGAGACTTCTGGGCCTGTGTTCATTCACAAAGCCGTTCAGTTAGAACGGGTCGTATAAGAACAAGTACCAGCCTCTCATGATGTCCATCACGTACGATTAGCGAGTATGAATGGCCGATCACTCCCATGACGAGTGAAAAACTTTCTGAATTGCACCTCTGGTTTGTATGGAGTGATGTACGCGAGCGCGGTGCGCAGAAGCTCATTGGTCATGGCCAGGTCATGACGTGCTTTGTGTGTCTTCCACAGCAACTACTGAAAAAGAACCAGCGGGCCCAGGTGAGCTGCGTGGTGGAGAAGAAGAAGGCCAGCGAGGTGATCGCCCACGAGCCCCGCACGGTGCGTACATGTATATATATATATATATATATATATATATATATATATATATATATACCACATTTTTTTCTTCGAACACTTTTTTTACAATCGCACGGAAAACATAACTCAATTCGGTCTGAACAGGCGAATCACCTTAAGAAATGGACATTGCTTATCAGTGGCAATAAAAGTATTATTATAATTATTATTATTATTATTACTTGTGCGACAAATCTTAATGCCTATGTGACTAAGTATAACAAAGTCTCTAATTAGCTCTTTAATTAGTCACTTTAGGACATATGTTCCAATTGCGAAATTGGTGTCGAGCAGTGGTGAATCGGGTGTACTTTGCGGAAGCCCTCAGACTATTATTTACGCACTTTAGAGTTATATAGCATATTTTGAGAGCGGATATCCATCCTCAAGATATACTAGTTCGAATCAAGTTGAAATCAGCTAGCGCAAGACAGGGGCAATTGGATATCGCTGGGAGAGGCCTTCGTCCTGCAGTGGACACCAAATGTAGAAGTGATGGCGATGATGACGATGATGATTCATCCTCAAAATATACTAAGCATGTATTGGTGTTCTAGTTAAAAGAACTGACTGCATACCGTGTGTAAAATACTCATATTTGGAAAATACCCGCGATGTGTAACAAATTAGCGGGAGAATAACTGGTTGCTTAGGAGTTAATGTTTAATTGACTGCGAACTTCAAAATTCAACGCAAACCATAGAATGCTGTCACGAACATTCGAGCAGTACCATTATGTTAACGTGATTGGTCTAATCGTGCTGATATACGAGAGGAGACTTCTGTTCGCACTTTCAAAACTTTCAATGTCTCTTCGTAAGCCACCCTTTAGTATGTCACTATCGTCAGTCATGCACAGCAGTAAACGCCGCTACAAATTTAGAAGTATTCGAATCATACTATGTCACTGGACAAAAATTTCTAAGCACACTACTGTTACGGACAGTTTATTCTGAAAAGTTCCAAAGCCACTTCACGAGCGACAGCGCCTGTCTGCGGGCCCTGCGGCCGTGCTTGAGTGAACAACACTGTCCGTTCCACTCTCCGATATCTTCGGGAAAACGGAAGTGTGAATCGGCAGAAGCCTCCAGCACGCAGCCCGGTATTTAAAAGATCCAGTCGAGCTCGCGCTGGCTTCGAAACTTTCGGCAAATAGTGCGCCGGTGAGCCGCACGCAGCGATCGGGCACTGGGCGGCGGTGACCTGCTTTCCTTGCGAGCGGCGCTTCCTTACCGCCGCCGGCAGCGGTGATGCGTTCTCTCTTCCGGCAGTGGCCTTTCTCTCGCTCCGTCCGTCCCATCCAGGAAAAGTGCACAGAGAGAGAGAGAGCGAGCGCTCCCATTTTGTGGCTCATTTTCGTCGACTGCGACGCCGTCGCTGTGCTGATCCGCTTAAAGCCCCATGATGGACACAGGTCCGCTCTACCGAAACAATCCGTCTCTCTGTCTCTCTCTACTATCTCTCTCTCTTACTAAATAAAATGAAAATAAAGGAAGGAGGTTTACGCTTTATCTCGCCAACTCCGTGCAATGCAACGAAATTGACGCGCGTCGCGTCAGCCAATCGGAACAAAGAAGGGATAAGCGTGAAGGGATAAGCGTCACGGGAGGATCCTGCTACCTGCTCTGTAACACGCAGCCGCTCTCGCTTCTGATTGACTTTACACGAGAACGCCCTACACAGCCTTCGCTGCGTACCGCAAGAAGTTTCTACTTTTTTTTTCTTCACATGACAATGAGGAAAAAGATAATATCGCAAGATAGAAAAAAAAAAGAAAAATAAGAGAAGAAAGTCGCAGTTTGAGAAAAGCAAGTACGAGAGAGTTAAAAAGAGTTCGTGAGGTGGCACGAGAACTGCTACGCCTAAAGGTTACTCTGTCTGCCTCTTCACTTTATATGTGACGTCATGATATTCATTGCGCCCGTTGGGCATGTTCTTCGAGCTGGGAAAATCGGCCCCGCTTGTTGGGGCTTGTTGTATAGAGCCGGTTTCGAGTTTGGTACCCTTTGTTGTGCTTGATGGTGGCGTGGTTTAACTATAACCAAAACTTGTTTATTGTTTAATTTATTATCTTCCTTTTCATGCACGAGCAAAGGTGCAGATTCCCTTGTGATTTTGCATCTTTGAATTCCGCTGCGATTCCTCGTAGAAAACACAGTATATATCCTAGCAAGAGTCGTTGGCTGGTTATATTCGGACGAAGCTATAACCACGCATTGTACGTCGTGCCGTGCCGCTCTAGCGTTACGTGTCATGCAGAGCACGTCGTATATTTTTTTTTTTCATTTTTTTTCAGAGCGTTTATCTACTTAGTTTAATATTGCTCCCCTTTCTGGTAACGCAATCGAGACTCGTGTTACATGCACTGGTCAAGCGAGTCCGCGTTATATCTTTTGTGGTAAAAGTAATGCAACCGAGATTTTGTTGCTTATTCTCCTGTTGCCGTTTGAGAGTGTCCAGTGGAACTCGCTGCCTGATTTACATTCAGTGATGACAGGATTTTACGAAAAGATCTTTTTTCTTTTCTTTCCCGTTTCCTTCTACTTTCTTGTCCACTGATTGCAAAGCACCAACACGGCTCTGCCCACGTCGCGGATGCTGGAGCTTTTAGGTGCCTGCGAGCGACCACAGACATAACAATTGAACGGTGTGCCGTTCTTTTCTTTAGCGATGTTTAACAATTGAGCGTGCGAGACCAATACGTGAGCGTCATCATGTAACCGAGTGGTACAGCGATATCAGTGCGTGCACGCTTTCCAGAGCTTTCTGGTCTATATATCAGCAAGTAGGGCAGCAAATCTTGCTTATATACATATTGCTGGCGTGCTGTGTCCAAAGATAAGACGATGCCGACCGCAACAGACCGGCGCCGAACTTAACTGAAACCATTTTGGTCTTTTACGCGCTACGACTGGTTCCCGAAGGAGCTCTCGACCTTGACCGAAATTAATTTGCTGCCAGCCAGCCCGGACTACATTCTTTTGAAAGTTCGGATTATTGCTTCTTTTCTTCAAGTTCTATTTTATGCCAAATCGCTCTCTCGACATTGCACGCGGGTTTCGGCTCGTTTGCACCGGGTGAACAGAAATCGACCTCTCCGATGACTAATTCTTCGCTTCTGGTTGAGGTACTGCTGTTGCAGTGAGTGTATACGAGGGTCGATCGCTGGCGATGCCGCTGCGCACGTTATTCTGCAAAGCACGCGGTGAATAATAGGCTGCGGGCACTGATTGGCTTCGCAGATCACTTCACGCGATGCGGTCGGCTCACGGTTGAAGGGGCAAACTAAAAGTTCAAGAGTGTACAAGTCGATGCAACTGTACTACAGGTCAAGTGGCAGTACAAAAGACGACTGCGACGAAGTATACTTACCTAACATTTCCAGAAAAAGAAACAATACTAATGAAACATTACATATGCGACTTACATATGACTACATACGGCGTAGCACATATTATTGTTAAATACGAAAAATATTTATCTATTTCTTATACTAGTGGGAAACAAAGCCTTAAGCAAGTCCTTTCGGCAGAAGCTGGCAAATTTTTATATATATATATATATATATATATATCGAGAGGAACGAAATCTATCGCAGTGCAGGCTGACCCCCGAACTTCCATTTTTGTTCGCGTATATCGAACATGGAAAAGCAAGAAATCGGCAGAATGAGGCCAGGCATTGCTCTTCGCGAGGGGAGTTGCGCCGTAGTAAGCATATTACTGCAGACCGACGCGTGGCCTCCTCGATCCTCTGCGACAAGGCCCGGCGGGCATCGCGAGGCGAAATGTGCCCCGCGATGCGAGGGCGCCGCCGAGGCGGAATCGCCTCGGCTGCGCAGGGACCAACCTGCTCGACTGACCGCGCGCACGAGCGGGAACGAGGTCGGCGACCCGCTGGCGCTCGCTCGAATCGCGGGGAGGTTCGCCTTCTTTATGTCCGGCCAACAAGAAGGCTTCGAGTGGAACTATACATAGCACGCGCGTAACTCACGCTATCACCACGAAACATCTATACTGTCACCGAGTCGCACGCGCAAGCTCCCGCCGGCTTTGCAATTAAGCCATCAGGTTATCGTAACAACACGCTTGGACGCGCTGCGAGAGAGCGAAAAAAAAAAAAAACGACGAATAAAGCACCTTGAACTTTCTGTTTCTGTCGAGTCGCGCTTTCTTCTACATATTGCGGTGCATTTATTTATTTATTATTTTTAAAAATTTCTTTCCCGTCCTCTCGCGTTCGTCCCTTCACTGATGCTGGCATTGAGCGAGCAAAACAACAGGAGAAAGTCGCTAGGACACGTGCTCAGTTTTTAATCTTCGCACAGGCAGCTTCTTCACCGACGGACGCCACCGTGGCGGTCGAGTCGGTGATAACGATTGAAGCCTTCCGCGCAAGAGTGGCATATCCGCATCGGCGCATCGCCATTGTGCAGCCGAGAGTTATGCTTCGGAGTGTGCAGATACACTCCTTAAAGAGCTGCTCGACTAATTTTTTTTTAAAGATAAGCGTTTGCTGTGGCGCTATATCACTGCCGCGCCCTTCGCAACCTCGACTGCTGCCATGCGAGCGCCGTTCTTGGTTTGAGGGGTAGCGCAGTCGGTGCCGTGCGCCGCTTTGTGGGCGCACGGTAAAAGCGCGTGCTTCGCCCGAGAAAACGGGGATGGCTGAGGATTTTAGGATATGACAGACGGCCGTAGATTCGAACGCACCTGCTCACAGACCGGTGCATCTCAGCGCCCAATAAGATAAGGAAGCTTTTGCGAGCTACAGGCGTACGTCATATACGCACGCTGCGGTCTTGAAGGCTCCAAATTACCGTCGCTTCCGTTGAGCAGGGCACAGAAGGAGAGAGGGAGAGAGAGGAAAGAAATCCCAACGCAGGGCACTGACACAAAGGGCCGCACAAACGCACAATAATGAAATGTTTTGAAACACGTGTCGCATATAGGCTCTATGCAGTTTCCTACTTACGAACTTCACGATGAGCGTGATATACCCAACCGTGTAACGCCTGATAGCTGCTTTGATTCATTAACGGACGACGAGGTTGAGTAGCCAGGGTGATTGATTGTTGGCGTCTGATGGCCCAGAGTGACGCAAGAGCTATGAGAGACGTCATACAACGTAAGAATACTTGTTGCTAGGCTAGTTGGTTTATCTTATTCTCCCAAGTTAAGACGCAACCAAGGGCGAAAAAAAAAAGCTTTAGGACAGGAAAGAGCGTTCTTTCCTGTCCTAAAACTCTTTTTCCGCCCTTGATTGCGTCGTAACTTCGGGAAATAAGACGCCATATAGTCGAGGGCTTCGCGTTAATCACCACCTGGTGTGTGTGTGTGTGTGTGTTTTTAAGGGCATGCAAATGTCGGTAAGATAGCGTTTTTGGTTTCTGTATTCTACTCCCATTCTAATGCCAGGGTGACATCCACTGGGTTAGTTGGTTGCGGCTGAAACACGCAACATTGTACTGTAGAGGTAGCTACGTGTTTGCGTTGTCGTTCACTCCTGTCCATGTTGTTTCTGCTATACAGTGCAATGCGCAGTCCAAAAGCTGGTTGTCTCGGACTGTCACCTCCACAGTAGTCAGTCCTCATTGAAGCTACAACGACCGCAATTGCAACAAGCTACAAAGCTAAGCGAAAAACACGCTCAACGCATTCCCGTTACGCACGACTAAGAATGTTGTCCCGCAGATTGTCACAGTCTGCGAGAACCTCACGCCACCGGCGGTATATATAATTTCGGTTACCATGCGTAACCGCGGTGGTTGCTTAGTGGCTTTGGTGTTGCGCTGCTAAGCACGAGGTCGCGGGATAAGATCCCGGCCGCGGCGGCCGCATTTCGATGGGGGAGAAATGCAAACACACCCGTGTACTTAGATATAGGTGCACGTTAAAGAACCCCAGGTGGTGAAAATTAATCCGGAGTCCCCCACTTTACGGCGTGCCTCATAGTGAGATCGTCGTTTTGGCACGTAAAATATCATAATTGTTTTAAATGCATATGCGTATATACCTTGGCTACTGGCGCCCCCCCCCCTTTTTTTTCTTTGATATGAGCGCGCCTTTAGGTGGCGCCGGCTGCTCCTCGTCTGTCCCTGTATACGGGGACTACTCGTCACGAACTCGTCACGAACTCGTCACAGAACAAACAATCCTAAAAAAAGAAGATAAGAAAGAAAACTGAAAACGCTCAAGGAAATCTTCGAACACAAACGAATATATACGCAAGCAATCTTTTCTTTTCCTCGATCACAAGTGAAAAAATTAGGCACAGAGAAAAGAATACAGGAACGCGTTCAGAGATGCAGGCTCTGTGTGAATTATTGAAACAAATAAAGCAAAACAAGAGGTTGTGCCCACGAAAGCACTAATTAAAGTTACGTTATTCCCGTCCTAAATGTCCTGGTGAAGACAAATAGCGAGAACAATCAGGAAAATCAAGGCGCTCAATATTTTGTGCCAAATACATAAAAAGAAAAAGCCATAGCCAGTGCCGCGGTGGATTCGAGGAATAGAAAACGTCCTTTAGTCCCCAACGAACGGGATAGACACGGCAGTCTCGAACCGAGGGGCGCGTTGGGAGGCGGCCCTGCTCAGCCACGACCTCGCCGATCAACTGTGGGCCGTCCGGCACGCCGAGGAAGCCGCCCGAGTCCAAGGACTCGAGGCCGTCACCTAGGCTGGGGTGCTTATGGCCCCACCCCGCCCAAATCGCCGGACATCTCGAATGAAGATTTCACTCACTCACTTACACCGCAGGTTTCACGCGTACGGGGTGATAATTTTTTAAGATTTCCGGAATCTTTAAATATCGCCTCCGGCAGATAACATAATTATTGTCCTTGAGCTGGATTATTCGAAGAGGCGGACATTACAAGCACGAGAAATCGAAACACATATTCAAATAACTTTAAAAAATCACTAATTAAATTCTTAATAATTAATCACTTTACGGCCCACGTAACCATTTACGAATTGTAGCCGGTGAGTTTGCAAGACGTATCCACTTGAAATGAAAATGAATCTCCAGGATGACGCCAGTTTCGGTATATTATTTCCCAAAGTGTGGGGCGCAATACATGGGCGTTTCAGTTACTGTTGTGCTTCAATGCATAAACGAGCGCTTTGTTGAAAAAGTGAGTGGAACAACGGTGCATTTTTACTTGGAGTTTTACGACGTATATGTTCAAACTGGTGTCGTTCTGGGAATTCATTCCAAGTGGATACACCTTGCTAATTGACCGGCCACAATTAGTAAATAGCAATACGTGCAGTAATGTAATTAATTGAGAGGTTGATTAGCGTTCTTTAAATTAGTTGAATATTTGTTTCAATTTCTTGTGCTAGTAATGTCCGCCTCTCTGAATAATGCAGCTCAAGGACTTGAATTACGTTATCTGCAACAGGCGATGTTTAAAGATTCCTGGAAAACTTAAACATGATCACCCCCGTATGGTAAGTGCATGCATGACGAGATGTATAGGAGCACGGAAGCGGACAATAAGCCCCCGCGTGCTACGACACCTCCCGGCATGAAGGCTGCCAGAGTCGAGACCCTCGCGATTCGACGTGTTCCACATCCACCGCCACGGCCGTTGAGTGTCTGAAGAACACACGATGCTCAGGCGGCAGAGATATTGAATCGTGTCCTGAGCCCCAAACCAAGAAAAGGAACTCGTTAGGAAGTGATTGCGGCTAATCGTTCCAACTACACGAGGAGGCGTGGATTATCGCGCTATAGCGTCTGTTTACTGCGCACCGCCGTTCACATATATTATACTGCGAACGCCCCTGGCAAGGGGTCACGACTTCTCTGCGCGCCAAAGGGGGCTTATCGGTAAGCCGGGCATGACAAAGTGGCGCTCACCCCCTCGTGTATATTGGCGCCGAAAGCCACGGCCCTCTCGACCGCGGCCGTTTCGGTCGTTTCTCCGGCATATAGATAAGGCGGGAGTGCAGTTGGCGCCCTTTGTTCAGCAGGAAGCGGGCGACGGGCTCTTGTTTTGTGCACACAACCGCGGAATGTCGCAACAACCGTCGCTCGACACGCGGAGCACGCGGCCCGCCTTCACCGGACGCTAGAAGACGGCGGGCTCGCCGCACATAGCGCGAGACAAAGTGGCCGCAAGGCGCGGCTGGCGTGGCGGCCAAGCGAGACGCCGCGGTTTTCTTCCACTTAGCGAGTCGACAACTATGTACGGGGTCGACCAGTTTGAAACTGAACACATCATTTGCGCTAGAGGGCTTTACCTCCCTCAAAAAAAGAAAGAAAAAAAAGAAAAGGAAAGAAAATCTGGGGTTTCACGTGCCAAAACCACGATCGGATTATGAGACACGCCATAGCGGGGGACTACGAATCAATTTCAACCACCTGGGGTTCTTTAACGTGCAACCGATGCGCGGTACACGGCCGTTTTTGCATTTCGCCCCCATCGAAATGCGGCCGCCGCTGCCGGGACTCGATCCTGCGACCTTGTCCTTACCAGCGCAACGCCAGAGCTATATAAGCAACCACGGCGGGTTACCTCTCCTTGTTTTGGCATTGAAAAAGAAAAAAAAAAATATAAGAAAACAAGTGAAACTGCTCGTGGCACGTTCTTCAACACGAAGACCTTCAAAGTGAGTTCTAACCTCACTGCCGCAGCGATTCAGTTTTAATTCCGATTGGGCGTTTGCCTTTCTTATATTCTATTTCGTCCGTGGTGCATCTACTGATGCTGGTATTCAACGTTTTCCTTTTTTTTTTTTTGTAAGAAATACCTTGAAAAATTGTACGGCTCCAAAACGACCACATGATCGCGCAGCAGTTCGCGCAGTATCTCAGCGCCCGTAACTTTCTGCGCAACGTGCGCGAACAGATCACTGTGCTATAGGCTCCCTGTTCAAGCGTATACGGGCTAAAAAGGCAACTTTAAGGCAGAAAAAGAAAGGTACGGAAATGTAAAGCCAACGCTTAAACACCTGCGCACGTGCGAGGACAGTGTCGCCCCCAGTCTGTAAGAATTGATATTCCCCACTTTCGCTTGATGCGACTTTTGCTGTTTTAGTCGAAAGTTTATGTCGCATGCAGTGCAGGTTTCTGATAATTTGCACACATTCATAGTTGCAGAAGGTTCAAGAACGCTTAGCACACGGCAGTTAAATGCGAATACGTGCGTTATCTCGGTGCACTAACGTGTGCGACATATAGTGCACAACGCCAAAGGCCGATATGCAACAGGCAGGACGGTTATGTGCTCGTCTTTAGTCCATTGAATGCGTTGCGCGCAAGCGAGCAACCGACCGGCTCATGGAAGGACATTAAAGAGAAATATTCGGTTTAGTTTTATAGGCAACGCGCACGTTCGTAATGCCAAATGTGTCAATCTCAGATTCAGCTGAGGGCCTGTAAGCCAGAATGGACGCAAAAATAGAAGACACGTGGCAACGCCGCGTTCAAATTTCCGCACCAGCTTCACGTGACATCATAGCTTTTGACAGCGTCTTCCCAGCGCTATAGTGTGTGTCACAAAGTATTTGAATCCGCACTGAACCCTCCCTTCCCCCACCTACCCTTCCTAAGAACCTAGCCTCACTACTTTTGGAAAATGGGCAACAGTTGTAATAAACAAAAAATACGGTGAAATCCGTGACATGGCACTTACATCATTGGTACCCCGATCTAGGCACGAAATTAAGGAAATGGAAAATTTGGCGTCAATTTCCTCTGCCGATAAAAACCCTTTCCGCCTAACACACGAAAAATATAATTTTGATTTAATGTACTAGATTACCCGCAGCGGTGTATCTTTGGCGATATGACGTTGTGCAACTGCATAAAGCACGAGGTCGTCAGCCGCATTCTGATAGGGGCGGAATGGAAAAATTCTCGTGTGTCGAGCATGGGAATGGCTGCACTTGAAGAACTCCGGGCGGTCAAAATTCATGCGGAGCTCTCTGCTCTACTTAGAAGCGATCAATCAATAATCTTCTAAATTGATTTTCTTTCTGTGTAGTGTCCCTGTAACTAACGCAATAACTTTACAGAGGCGGCAACTGTACTGTACATGACATTAGAGAACATTCCTGTCAGCTGCTCAAGGCAGTCTGGCCATATATAAGCAGGCCGCCTAACACGGTCGCCGAGTTACACGTGCTCTCGAGGTGCACACTTGAGCTGTCCCTGAACATCCGCATTTGCGTACGCGCATGCGATAAAAGCGGCGCCCGAGGCAGCTAGCTCGACAAGAAGTATGCAAGCAAAACGCTTGTACGTGAAAATGTAGAACATATTTCGCAACGTAGACATCTCTTTGTCTCGCTCCAAGCTGATAAGACACGCAGATTTCGGGATATGAAATGTACCTCCGCCACCGAGGCTGACTCTTATTTTATTTCTTCGTAATTGTATAGTTCGAGCTCTATAGGTGTAGTCGACATCGTTCAACAGTGGCAAAGCTTCTCGCCCACTCTTCCTACAGCGATACTTCCATATATATATATATATATATATATATATATATAAAACATTCCCAGAGTTAGTTCTAGCAGTAACACATAAATACCCCAGAAAAGTGGATGGGAAAACGGCAACGCGGTAGCTCAATTGGTAGAGCATCGCACGCGTAATGCGAAGACGGGGGATCGCTCCGCAGCTGCTGCAAGTTGCTTTTTCATCCACTTTCAGTTGCATTATTTTTTTCATTTCTTTAATTCATTTAGTAAGTACGAATAAGTTCCCCTGTGTTGTTCTTGTTTGCTGGCTTCTTATGATGTGATTACATATATTTTCTTTCTTTCTTTATGCGGTCCTGAACACTTCACCGTTATATTCGTCGCTACCTCATCACCCTCTGTTCCTTCCCTTTGTGTGCACACGTGTGCATCCGGTGATATTTACGAACACAGCTCGGAAGCCGCGTGGTTCTTGCGGCGGTCGCCGACTTTAACGTCACGCGGCCCATTTCCGTTCGCTTATTCCACGAATCCGCACCAGGGCCAGCGTTTAATTCACCGATGCCGGCGGGAGCTCGCGCGGACGCGTGCCGCCGAAGGAAAGCTCCGTACCGGTCAGGTCCACCGAGTCAGGTGACGAACACAAATACGCCCATTTCTTTATTTGCGCTTATTCTGCGCAGTAGATGAAGGTAAAACTTCTTGTCTTGAATTTCAACGCCAAATGTTCGACATGTTGTCATGTTCAGCGAGACATTATTGAGAAATCTACGGGATTGTATGAACAAAGAACTCGAGAATGCAAAAGTCGCGCCGAAGAAACAAAAATAATAACAATACGGAAATGCCGGCAAGTAATCAACGTGGTTAAGAAGGAACTCGCGGAATTTACGCACCGACAAGGAATGCAAGGCTGTAAAGGCGCAAAAAGTTCTGATCCCGTCGTCAAAAACAAAAGCTTTGCCGAGTGCAGTGGGCGCTTTTACATCGCAACGAAGCTGAGAAGTTATGGCGTTTGAGTAACGCTGATCGAGATAAATATTTCATTACATGCGCTGAGACTGGGCTTCATGCTTTGACGGGAAAGCAGCCTTCGCAGCGCGGCTGTCCGGCATTCCGTCTCTTGTTCTGCAATGGAATGTCGTTGTAACCACGGCACCGAATGGCAAATAGATAATGATTTTCTTTTACTTTATTATAACCGCAGCTCCTGGCTTGGAACTGTCAGGAAATATAACTGCTCGCCTCGGGCGGAAAAAAGAAAGCAAGATCCCTAATCGAAGCACTAACGATGTAATTTCGGCTGTTTGAGACAAATTAAAGTGCAGTTCGACAAGTGTTTTTCTGAAGCCGGCCGCTTCCTCCCGCAAGGTGCATGCAACCTTCTTGGCGTCCTTAACAGGGACATAGGAGTGCTGAGGATCAATTGTTTTCTCGCGAGCCAAAAGAACAAAGATAGCTGTCACTACCCGCAGAATAAGCACACGCGTGAAGTGAAGTCTTATCCAGAGAAGAAGGTAAGCAAACAGAACAAACGGGGGAAGCAAAAGTCGCATATAGGCCGACTGGAAATGCTGGGTGGTGCGGCGCCGAGGCACTTCTGAGCGTCCTTTACTGAATCCGTCGCCGCATCCGACGAGGCCACCCGGCGCTTTAAGCTGGCATCGAGCGCCCTAAATAGAGGTGACGAAAGAAAAGACTATCCGAGTGTTTCGCACTTGGAGCAGGGCATCGCCCCGATCACATTCGTCCTGGCTCGATATATGAGCGCAGCCACCGCGATGGCTCAGCTAGTGGCTATCACGTTTGGCTGCTGAGCACGAGGTCGCGGGTTCGTTTGCCAGCCGCGGAGGCGGCAGTCCGACGGAGACGGAATCCAAAAAACGTTCGTGCACCGATCTCTAGGTGCAGAACCCCAGGCAGCCGAAACGAATCCAGAGCGCTCCACAGTCTCGTCTCGTGTAGGCCCTGCGTTGTTTTGTAACGTTAAACCCGATCGACCGATCAATCAATCAATCTGTATCTGTCTATCAGTCGACTTATTTTAAGTACAGAAACTCACAACACGTACTCCTCGCGAACGAAACGTTTGTGGTGGAATCAAAAGGACAGAGATGGGAAAACATCTTTACCGACGTTTCCATATAGAGCTACACTATAGAGCATGGGATCTACTCATTGGCATTTCGACTAAAGCCACTTCTAGTAGCTCACTTAGGCGCCTTCTTATAACCAACCTGAATTTTTTGCATGACAGACATGCGCTGTGCACAAATGTCCGCTTTCTTGGATCCTGCGGCTAGTTCTCGATTTCGCGCTGTCGATGTCATGGTGTGTACCCTGCTGTCCGTTTTTCAGTTCTTGTGCGAGCAGATGGGTCTGCGTTCCTACTTTTCTCTCGTCGTGTGATCTATTGCTATATATTAAACTACTTGTAGCAGCATGCCAAACGTTTTGTTCGACTAATCTCCCCAACCATCATTAAAATTTCCCTCACCAGCGCACACGTATTATCAATATTCAGCATTATCAGCGTTAATGCTGGTTGATATTACGCTTTCCTTGTGATACAATAATGGAATACGCAAATTGCGTACCCTGCGGATGGGCTGTGCAGCGTGAATAAAGTACGATGACAGTGTATGTTCAAGAGACTATTGCTCTAGGCCAGCGGTCTTGCATAACGCAGCGCTCGTTAACATTCTGAACGGTTGAGCACACGGGACCCAAATGCCAAACGTGATGTATTTGTTGTTCACTACATACACAGCGAGCGTGGTTACAGGGGGTGCTACAACGGCGCTTATTTAGCCTGTTATGCGTACCGATGCCGGAGCGCCGGCACAGGAGCAGATGCAATGCATGCTTCCTCAGCATGCAGGGACCACGGTATGCTAATTTGGGTCGCGCAGGCGCGCACACACGTTTGCCATCGCGGAGCAACAAGGCGGAGGGCGAAAGAGGCCTGACGCCGTCGTGCGGTTCTCGTCTCTCGCAGCTCATGACGCCGTTCGGCAACATGACCACCGAGCCACGCATGGTGCACCTGACCGGCGAGCGCATGATCTTCTCGTGCCTGACGGGGACCCGCGACGAGCCACGCGGAGCGGGCGCCGCGTCGCGCGGACCAGCGGGCGCTGCCGCAGCGGGCCAAGGTACGTGCACTATCGGTGCGCTGCGCCGTTTGTATACGTATACAGTGTGCCCCCAATCGACCCCGTGCATGGGCACAGGAGGTGAGTTGGTATATTGCAGAATGACCCGCGGACTCTTTCCGACTCGCCGGGTCCCAGCACATAAAAGAAAGCTATTTCGTGCAAGCACTTTAGCGGGTCTGCCTCGCTGCTGCCATTAATGAGTGAAAGATGAACTCTCAAACAAGAACGAGGTCCATAATTCGGCTCTACTGCCGTCGGGCGTGAGCGTCCGATGGCGGACGTCGGTCCAGTCGGTCGAGCTCGAGCGCTCGGTCGGCGCCCGCCGAAGAACTCTCCCCAGTCTTGCAACGCGCTGCTTTTTATATCGTACAAAAAAAAATGTGCAGCGCAATTTGGCAGCAGCCAAATTAACATATAGCAGAGGAAATGGCACCGGACGGCGTCGTATATAAAGCTCTGGGTATCCTATTTTAAAAAAAGATAATTAAAATGTGTTGCACTGCTCGGTCCTTCCCCTTCAGAGGTTCTTGTCCCTACTTTTACTGTGGGCACTAGTTCGTTAGTTAACTTTACACTTCTGCCCCTAAAGAAAGACGTGAAAATGAATTAGCACTTCACGGAAGGACTCCGAAGATTTTTTTCGTCCCACCGAAGAAAAACGTACGGTTTTATCTTTTGGTAGTCTCTCATAAGTCATCCAGGGAAATCAAAGCCGCTTGTTCAAATAAAATAAAATGCTTGGTCGGAAACAAACGCAAGGAAGAAAAAAAAATGTCTTGCGAGGTTAATTTGAATACTTTTGTCCTTCCTCATTTCTCTCTCCTCCAGCCTACTTCGAGAGAGCACACAAATGATATAACGTCGCCTGAAGCGCCCTGGTTCGCGCCCTATGCAGCGCGCCCTCATATTTGTTTGGGGCCTTCCAACAAAGGGACAATATATGAATGGCAGGTGCGCGCCGAGTCGGATGGCTCGCTTTCGGAATCACCGCCCAAGCTTTGGCTCTGTTCAAGAGAGAAAAAAGGAAGAAAAACAAAAGAGGAATGGAGGAAAAAAGTAAGGACAGAAAGAAAAGAAAAAAGGTCTCGTATAATCCACCGCGGACCTCCTGCGGCAAGCGTTAAGAGTTGTGCGAATTCCTATTGTCTGCTCTTTTCTGCCCTGAGAAGCGCACCTATAGCGCAACAACAGGTAACGGTGAGATCACGCGCACGCTATACACCGGCCCGTATATATGGATGCACAATCGAACAATGTACTCCAGTTGTGTCGCTGTGTATGTCTCTTCTATGCTCGTCCCTCATTCTATATACGCGCTGTTATTACATGATTCATGAATACCCAAGTAGCCCAAAGTTTCGCCATTGTTCAGTTTACCCTACGTCAGAGGCCCGCAGTTTCAGGCGCTTTTGGATGCGTGCGAACAGAATATTCCCGACCTTCTTATGTTGCGCAGCCGACGCTCGCGAGCTTCATACAGTGCGGTCGGCTACTCAAGTCTCGAGAGCATAGCTCTGTAGAGCCCGGTGTTTTCAGGATCATCACCGCAGTTTTCGGCGAAAGCTACGGTAACTCTCGCAACATTGTTCCACGCTTTTAGAACTTAACCTTCCTTGATTCCTTCTTACCGGCTTCGCACATTTCACAGAAGCGGCGATACATTACACTTCGAGGCTATCACTTATTTATTTATTTATTTATTTATTTATTTATTTATTTTACCTGCAACAGCTACCCGCCGCGGTAGCTTAGTGCCTATAGCGCTGCGCTGCAGAGCTAGAGGTCGCGGGTTCGATGCCGGCTGCGGCGGCTGCATTTCAATAGAGGCAAAATGTGATTTAAAAAAACACACACACACACTCCTGCACTTAGATTTAGGTGCACGTTAAAGAACCCCAGGTGGTCAAAATTGACCCGGAGTCCCCCACTACGGCGTGCCCCATTATCAGATTGTGGTTTTGGCACGTAAAATTCGAGAATTTCATTTTTATATTCTACCTGCAACAGCTTGTATACGGCTCAGACTGCGACGCACCTTTTTTTCAATGGGTTCGTGAAAGGTGGCTTATCCGCAGTAAGAGCGCTCGTAGGGAGAAGCTCGCTTTACTGGATCACTTTGTTTCATCGGTGATCCGGCCGGTACATAGAACGTGAACAGCGCAAGTATGGATTACCAACTAGCCCAGTCAGCCACATTCTATATTGAACGCACGCTTGCCTGCTTAGCCGAAAGTTTTACCATGGTAGCGGGAAACGTTTTTTTTTTTTTTTTTTTTTAAGGAAATTATAACTTAAACAAAGCGCTTCAGATGGTATCGAACTTTGACTCTCTCGCTTCCGAGATGGGCTGTCAACCTGCTGCACCGTGAGGACGTCGACTACCCGAATGCGTTCGAAAGGAACCAATGCTTTGCGGCACAGCGCGCATGGTGCCGGTGCGCACGCCGCACGCCATGGAGGAAAGAAACAAAATAGGAGAGGCCCTGACGTCACGTTTTTGAAGCCGGAACTGCAGTCATGTTTATGCGCCATCTCCCTTTGCGCTTCCAGTCAGCTCGCCGGAGCAGATAGGCGTGAGCTTTGAACCTGCATTGCTACGAGCCGCCGGAAGTGGGTGCTGCTGACGCGCGTCAGTACAAAGCCTACGAAACTTCTGTAACAGTTTCAGTGAAGCAGCCGCGCTCCTGTCTTTTTTTTTTTTTTTTTCGTGGAACGTTGAAGAAAACGACGATAACCCGCGTCGTGATTGCTTGAGTGTCTCTGTTGCCTGTTGACACTCACACACACACATACCCAAAACGCAACTGTCAAGCTCGCTCCAAAGTAAGCTTGTCTTGCGAACAGAATGTGCTGCGAGAAAGACGCGGGCCGAAAAAACTTATCTCACTTTTCAGAGACCTAGAGCAGCAGTGAAAGCTTCAAGGGCGCGGTTGCTATATGGCAACGTTGACGTTTGGGGTACCAGTCTCAGTGCTCCTTTGCGAAAAAGAGCAAGTGACTTCCGCCACACTTTATCCAACACGTCAGTGCTGGCCGTGGCCACTCCCACGCTTTCATTCCTCCATGCCGCACGCTGATGATGCCTGCCGCATCCTGTAGCAAGTTAATCACGTGACAAATGGAACGCGGCGGCAGTGGCGAGAGAGTGAAAACACGCTCGAAAACGCGCGCAGCCATCGCTTGTTACGTTTTGTAATGCTTGTAACGCCATTAAAATGCTGCGAATATATCTGAATTCGTTTTGCTTAAGTAAAAAAAAAGCACCGCGTGAATTGGCTGGAAAAAAAAGGGGGAAAGCTGAAACAACCGTCGTCTCCGTCGAGTGTTCGCAGAAAGCTTGTCGCCAACCTTGCACGTGCAGCCGACAAGGCGTTTCTATGTACTTAGCGTTTCCACGTGCATGTGATCCAGCGGGCCTTCACGGAAAACATTTGCTTCACTGCACGACACACGGAAACTATTGCGCTGCGGCACATTTGTCATGCGAGGAACGGCGGCCATCGCTTCCTGAAGCGTCGGACCCGGCCCCCGCTGTAATGCGCTCGTGCCTGTTATTTTCTCGGCGCGAAAGCCAAGCGCTGCTCAGACAACCCCTAAATTTAGATATATAGGAAACACAGGCGCTGTCAAAATGCCGCTGCAGTTTGAACGTGTGCCTGTCGTTCTCAGATTGTACACGTCGGTTATATATATATATATATATATATTTCCTGCCTGCTTGCCGGGAGCGGAAGGCTCTCTGCAAGAGTTTGTCACCAGCTCAGGACGTCAAAATGACTTGTAATTTAACCTAATGAACTTTGCCTACTTAACTGCAAGTCTGCAAAACAGTGTGGTATTACAAGCATGAAACATTTCCCATGCACGGAGATTTCCAGACGCTTTCGCAGCGGCTAACGCTGCATGCGCGTATGATATTTCACTGCTACAAAGTGACTGACTCTGAATAAGGGGCCGCAGACACAAAACTTTTTGTTCGCAAGTGATTTCTTTCCACTGGCCGGCCGCCTTCACTAATACGTCCAGCTATATGATTGCCATGGGTCGCATTTGCTCCTACGAACAGTTGTAGCGTGAAAACATTTTTTTTTTTTTTTTTGTGAATGCGGGGCCAAGGCTCTTGTAAGATATCATGAACACGATGTCATAAACGCATTCTCGGTTGCGACCCAGAAAGCCTTGAAACTAAAGCACCACTGCCGCTAACAGAAGGCGGAAACGTCGTAACAGTGCATCACGGGAATGGGGAGACCTAACTCAAACCGCACCATTGCCTGCTGTGTAGGTGCCGTTATCGAGATTGCAAACGCTGCACGCAAGGGTAACAAAGGCACCCCTTCGGATATCGCGCAGAAATCTCCATGTAATTTCGCGCAGTTCCCGCACAGACAGAACTAGTTTACCGCCAGCTGTTTATTACTGAAACGGTCACTCACTAAAGTTTTACTCGTGTTTCCGCTTTAAAAGATAATAAGGGATCTCCTTTAGCTTTTTCTCTCTCTCACAAGTTTGACTTAGCGAAAGTATAGCCGGCTAAAAACGAGACGGAATGACGCGAGCACTAGTGGCCAACCGACCGCTGTCACATAGAGGTATATACTTTCGCATGTTTCTCTATGCTTTAAATAGAATACGCCATCGCAAATAATACATTGCGCTGAAGTACATAAGAAGCACGAGCCTACGATGTCAAGCAAGCTCGAAAACTCTACAAGGTTATCCACAATACTCTGTCGTATATAGAAGCGGCCTGAGACAAAGCGAAAGCCGTTTACTCAGTCATTTGCTACGAACGAAGTGAATTTTGCAAAAGCAACGCCAAATTCAATTCGAAGCGGGCAGCCGGGACCGCCGCCATGTTTTACGTAAACTACGCAAACAACGCAAAGACGCTAACGCTAAATCTAAGAAATAGCGTGCGTACGCTATATACGCTGTGGGTCGTTTAGCGTTCTGTGCATGCGCAGTGACGACCCGCTATATTATAGCGTACGCACTGGTATAGCGCACACTAAACTAAAGCTGTCTATACTGCGACAGTGCCTATATTTCACCTGCATTAACCAAGCTGTGTCGACTACGTTCAATCTCACCAGCTACCTGCATTGGAGCGAAAGCGACAGGTCTCGCCAACCAACGAGGAACGAGAACCGGCTGACTTGTCTCCTATTGATAGTAGAAAGAAGAGCTCATTGTCCGCCACTAATCCTTCCGCGGTTCTTCCTTTTAACCTACATCCACCGCGCGGTGATTTTTGTTGTTGTTACTGTTCTGCGATATTGTGCTAATTCTGCTATAATCAGCACTAATCTGCGATAGCCGTGCGAACCGCCGTCCTTCTTTTCCTCGCCCTTCATTGGCTGACGCCTTTGCCGACACGGCTCGTAGCGTTCGCCGCATCGGCATAGAGTATATGGTGTAGTATACTTAGGTGCGTGGGACCGCCCACGCCGCCGTTGAAAGCGATTGTGTGACGTTTGCTTCCCTCTTCCCAGGCAACGGCCCAAGCCGCATGAAGCGGGGCATCGCCGAAGAGAAGGACTGCGCCTGCAACTGCTCCTGCTGAGCAGCGGACACCGAGGCGCTCTCCGCTGGCCAGTGCGCCGGCGGCGACCGGACCGCGGCACGACACCGCGTGACCAATATCCTATCACCCCACAATCAAAGAGATGCAACAAACGACCGGCCCAAAGAGGCATCTGCCCTAACCACAGACGCCACGTCTGTGAAGTACATTTGTGTATACGTTCCGACACCCTTGGCAAATAAAACAAACGCGGTTGGGAATTGGCGAACGAGACGGACCAGGCTGATTTCCCAAGGCTTCCCTCAACTGAAACGCTATCATTGTTATCAGCTGTACGGCGTGTGCTCCTATGTCGGCAGGGCGGCGAATGCGCTCATCTATTTTGATGAACGCAACCACACAATGGGGACGCCTGGCTGTGCGCTTCGTGATATCCTCGCGGTGACCCTCGTCACTTTCGGAAGAAATTTCTCATTGTCGCTTGTACAACGGTTATCCAGACTGTGCTGCGCGATCGGTGGCTTCCCAACGCCACGAAAATGTCTCAGCCAACAATACCTGTGCCCATCAAGTTTTCTCTGTAAGTTCCCGGCGACTATACCTGGGAAGTTCACGCAGTTTTGAAGGCATGAACTACAGACAACGCGCTAACAAATAACTCTACTGGTTACACCTATTTCAGATAAGTAATATAAACAAAAAATATATATTTATTGGAATCTCCGGCCTTATATACTGCATGCAAGAACCAGGTATAAGAAGCATATATAGGGAAAAAAGGAGGGGAGGACATGCCCCCTCTCCCCATTAACGTCAACTTACAGAAATATAAATCGGATTCATCTCGTCATCACCGCAGCCCACTTGCGTCTGGACTAAATTAGTTGCTGAGACACCGCCCATACCCGGAAACATAATTTTTTTTTTCGTTTATCCCAAGCTGTTCAAGAATTTCATAGAAACGTTCGGCTAAATGGGTATCGAAATGTTTGGACGCTGACGAAACGCGACGTAGAGTGGACAAATAAAATTTTGTTTGGGGGGACATTTAGGGGCTGGATCGCAACTTTGTGCAGCGACTGATCGCTGCAGACGAGCGATGAATGCGCGACTATGTTCAGAAAAGCGAAGCCACCGTAATGGTGGCAGCCCGATTCTCAGCAACCCAAGAATGCCACGTATCAAGGATAAGTCAAAGAGCTGAAGGTTATAGATTTTTACGAATAAATAAGGCGTTCTAACCATCACCGATTTTTGTAATTTTGATATACTGAACACAGATTAGTTATGCAATTCTTTAATTCAAGGGAGAACTGAAAGTATCAAGGTGATGGAAGTTCCGAGGAGTTTTCGCTTTGGAAGGACAATGCCCTAGCTGCTAGGATTTCCGAAACAATTAGCCTTTCTTAAATAATTTGCCATGCACTGACCCTCCTCGTTACTGCCAAATTTTGGCCTTTCTATTTTCTGTTTCTTAATCGCTATATAGATCGATTGAAGGGAATGAATTTTTAGAATAATATTGAAGAGATTGTTACAGCGCGGAATGTCAGCGACCAGTCATCATAACTTCTTTCAGATTGTCCAAAAAAATATTTTGCAAACAATTTCATCAGAGCATTTTGAAATGCATAAAGGGTATGCCGGGTCAGCTGATATTTTCGCGGCTTTATTACGCCTCTTCTTTCTCGGTCTGGGTGGAAGCTTTTCAACAGCCATGTATGTTTTCTTCGCGTTATGCTTATGCTTATGTTATTATTATTATTATTATTGTTATTATTATTATTATTATTATTATTATTATTATTATTATAGGTAAACTCTTTGGGATCCATTTAATAACTATAGTTACCGCGAAGTAAATGGCAAGGAACAAAAATACATTCAAACAATGCCCTGCAGTTTCCTTCACTGACCTGTATGTTTCGTATACGCCCTCGCACATACTACCACCCATTTCACGGCGTGGGTTTAACATACACTTCGGAGAAAGGTAGATGGGTTGTTAGCTGGTGGATTAGGTCGGCTACTTCATTTCACTTCCGAAAGGACACGAAAATCCAACTACGCACTAAACGGGTGCAACACATGCTAGAAAGAACTCGGGAATGAGAACAGTTAGTAACCACGAATGTTTGGAATTATTGGAAGCGAGAACTAAATCTAACCAAGGACAAGAAAGAAGAGAGAGAGAGAGAGAAAAGCGGCGAGCGAAAACTCAGATTTGAGCGGGAAGTTAAAGTGCAAAAACAAAAACGCTCATCGAGTTCAGACGCATGCACACAGTGCTCTCAGCACACTAAGCGACGCCAAGCTTAGGCCATTATCGTCAGCCTTACACGCTGTAGTCAATGTTGACGGCCCCTTGACATCGCCGAGATGATCACGCAACGTTCCCATTCACAAGCACAGCAGAAGAGGAACGCTTCGGTAACAACGCGCACGACACGCCGCCTTCACTATGCTTGCTGTGTATATGCCTCATCGCGATGAATATGCGAGACACTCCCCCCCCCCAAAAGGGCCGTAACTTCTTTCGCCCCATTCCGCGCTCATATAATCAGGCAGTGAGTGGTTGCCAAACTACGCCATACCAGTTTACTCGGGAAGTGACTTTACTACTCAAAGTGTATTCATACTATCAGATGTCTTTGTACAGCGCAGACGACATACGGACCAGGAAAAGAAAGAAAAAACGCACACGAACGCTGCGTTGTCTACGAGAAGCAGACGACACAGGCGGTTTGTTGTGACTACGTTCCCCTCCGTGCGAAAGAGAAACGCGTTCCGCACAGCGCTCGATTTGCCCGTGTACATCCCTCACCTGCGTATCTTCCGCGCTGTACATTTGGTCGCGTGAATATTTTGACGACTGCAGCTACTTGTCGCCAGACCTGATGCGTTGCCTGCGCCGAAAAAAAAAATTCACGCTCGCCTTGACGTCTTAAAACAATACGAACACACGGAATATACCGACGTCCCTTCTGTTTCCAATTCGCATCGGCGAAGCGTTACTGTCGAGATGCTGCGCTCTCAACAGCAGCTGCAGCAAGGATTAAGAGGAAGCTTTAGCTCGGGTGCTCCTATCTAAATACATGTAAAAGGAGAATTCGTTTTTCTTGGCGACCACAACACCAAATTTGACGGGGTTTGTTGCATTTAAAAGAAAAACTTAAAATCTAGTGACTGTTGGTTTCGAATTTTCGATTTAGGTCGTCAATTTTTTATAAAAAATTGGCAAAAATCGCGAATTTTCAGAAATCGAAACTATCAAGTTTACAACTCTGTAACTCAGCAAGAATAGGTGATATCGCAATTCTGTGAATTGTACCTAATAGCACATCTAAAGCGGACAATTTTGACATTTATACATGAATCTCAAAAAAAATGTATTAATACGTAATTACAACTTTTGCAGAACCCTCGTAAACAACGTAACAAACTCACGTAAGATGTAAAATGACATATAAAATTTGTCCGCTTTGAATGATCTAATGGATGCCGTTTACAGAACCGCGATATCTGTTCTTGATGCAGAGCTATTAGTTTGTAAACTTCGTGCTTCTAGTTTTTTCAAATTTCTGAATTTTTGTAAATCTCTTTAACAAAATTCAAGCCTTAAATCGAAATTCCGCTTCCAACAGTTACTAGAATTTAACTTTCTCTCTCAAAAGCAACAAATTTCATTAAAATCGGTCCAGGGGTTATCTCAGAAAAAGGTTTTTGCGTTTTTACATGTATTTGAATAGGCCGCGTCGGAGTTGGGCCCGAGCTAAAGCTTCCTCTTAAGACAATATTCCCTGTTCGTAACTTTCAACCCGTATTTTGAGCGCATTCCAGGTGAATCGTGATTGCGCTACAATGTTTTTTTTCTCCGCCCGCTAAAGTCATGCAAAGCGAAATGTCAGCCAAATTATAATGTACACAACTGAATAAACTTTGCTCTTAATGTTTCGAGATATTAATTCCCAAAGTGCGCGACGACACACATGGGCTCGCGCGATATTAATAAAAAAAAATATTGCAAGGGTGTGCACAGGGCAACATGCTGAGGCAACATTCCGTTAGTGCTGAAGCGTCAGCCTAAAATTTACCGAAATATTTTGTTGAAAAGAAACATTCATTAAGAGTCGCAATGAATACTCTCAAAGTACATGCGACGAAACACATGGGCGTAATAATGATTTTCGTGCTTCAATGCATAAAACGGCGTGTTGTTAAAAAAAAAAAAGTCGAACAGTGCGTTTTTACCGCTAGCCTTCATGGCGCATATCTCGAAATCTTAGTCGTCCTCAGAATTCTGTCCAAGTGGATATGCCTAGGACCCCCACCAACTACAATCAATAAATTGCGATACGTGTCCTGAAAATGATCAGTTAAAAGCTTAACTAGTGAAATTTTGTTAATTAATAGATTGCGCATATCGATTTCACGTGAAAGTAATGTGAGCATCCTAGGGCAATCCAGCACAAAGACTACAATTATGTTATCATGCCACAGGAAGATCTTTAAAAATTGTGTACAGTCTAAAAAATGTATTAACATCGTACGTTGGCGCATATACTTCTCGTTCGTTATGTACCACCAGTTTCGTTGGATACATATGTAACTACGTATATTTTATAATAAGCGCCACAGGAGAAACATTCAAATACGATACCAAGTTACGAATGCCGTTAGAAGTATGACAGAAATGATTAAGTTTAGCTGCATAGAAAATGGAGGAAATAGCAAGTTTGTCATCTGAAATATGCATCGCAAATTATACATGCGCACAGGAAGAACTGCGTGCGACTGCCGTAACTTCTACTTTCTTGTGTATACGTTGTTCGCAATACATCGGAGTGATCGGACGGAGGAATGCATTGCCTGAAAGGAAGCAGAACTCATTCTGCGGAAAATTTGCAGCCGTGCGAATTTCTTGGCAATAAGTACACGTCTCTTAACCGTGCTCATATTAAGCAGATATTTGCCGCAACACGTAAGTATCCGTCTGCCAGCACGTGACCAGCATCACAGATTGACTAAGACCATTCCGTTAATACATTGCACATACAGGGTGTCCCAACTATCATATGCACCAAGATTTAAAAATATGCAACTGCCACGTGACTGGGCAGAACCAAGGTAATGTTGTTTGCCGTCGCTTGAAGATACTCAATATTCTTTTGCGTTCCACCTAATTACGTATAATTAGGTGAAAAGTGTCAATGAGAAAATTGTAGAGCGACACGAAAAACTCCCGATACAGCTTTGTGTTGCTCAATACGTGCCACATAAAAGGATTTTTCCCTAGCGTGAAAGAAGCCCACGAATACGTGCAAAGTGCCTCGAGCGGTCAGTCGCGCGCCAATTTCGCGCGTATTCGCGGGCTTCTATCAGGCTCGGAAAAACACTTTTATGTACCACGTACTGAGCAAAACAAAGCTGTATCGGGAGCTTTTCATGTCGCCCTACAATTTTCTCATTGACACTTTTAATCTAACTATAGTATTTGAGAAATTGATTTATTTAATTAAGACTAATTATATGCAATTCGACGGAACGCAAGAAATAAGACGAGTATCTCCAGACGACGGCAGAGAACATTACTTTGGTTCTGCCCAGCTACGTGGCATTCGCATATCTTTAAATCTTGGTGCATTATAGTTGGGACAGCCCGTATAGAGCATTGCGGCATTATTTTTCGAATAACAACTGCAACGTGGGAAACAAAAAGGCCAGACCACTCTAGTTCCTTAGAATCAATCGCAAGTTCCGTTTTAACTCATTTCTCAGACAGCACGCTGCTAAGCTCGCGCATTCGATCCCGGCCGCGGCGACCGCATTGCGCCAGGGACGGAATGCAAAAGGCGCGCGCGTGCCGTCCGTTAGAGAACACCAGGCGGTGAAAATTCATCAGGATTCCGCCACTACTGTGTGCCTCATAATCAGACCGTGGTTTTAGCACGTAAAATCCAAGAATATATTAATTGTTTTTTTTTTTTCAGTTATCAGAACGAATGCGCCGGGAAGACAACCTTCGAACGTTCCCAGCCGTCACACATCTGGAGGAAAGCAAAGGTAATTGCTGTAGAATCGAAGCCACAAATATTCTCGGACGTAACGCGCGGCGTCTTCTTTCCCCAGTACTTCCTCAATGTCTCTCACGGCGCGGTTGGAAATAACACACGTACAACCGTGCGGGTTACCTATATATCGAACTTTTTTGTGATCCCTTTCAGATTCGATATATCCGGGTTCGACTGCATTCTTTATTTTTCTAAATAAAGTCTGCTACTACTACTGCGGTGGCTACAGGGCCGACGCCCTCGTGCGTCGCACTGTCGGTTCCGCAGCTCACACAACTCGACGGTTTACATTGAGACGAGATCCACTGGCATTGTATAAGCGGGGAGGCAGATGAGGGACCCAGCGAAGTCCAATGTTGCCGTCGAAGAGACGCTAAAGGGGAGAGAGACAAGTGCGTCCAGCGTGGAGCAAGCAGCGTACAGTGTTTCGCGATCTCCCGAGCGACCGCGCGCCGAGGAACGGTCCGTTGCAGCGGCAGCGATAAATAAAGGTGTTCAATATCGAGTATGCCTTCTGGAGGCGCGAGATCTTCCAACTTGCTCAGCATGACAGGGAGGAGAAAAAGAGGACTCTGACGTGTGCCCGCAGAACTCAACCATTCGATATGCGCATCAGCCGTTGGACGACGACCGACTAACTCCTTCGATGGTAGGAGCGGATTCGGTGTCCTTCCTCGGGGACAACTATTCGCGAAGTGGCGTAGACCAGTGATGTTCCGTGCAGGGAATTCTCGGCCACAATTTTGGACGAAAGGAAAAGAAAGAGAAGGAATCTTTGCGATATCGCGGGGAATTTTAATATTGGTTAATATTACAATTATGCCTTTGAGCGAGCCATCGCTTCGACAAAGCACAGCGCACCCTCCTCTGCGCACGGGCCAAACGTGGAGTCGGTCGGCTTCAAGTTCTAATAGCCATTGTTGTTAAAAAGCTGATGTGCTCTTTCGATACAACACGCGAACTGCAATTTGTTGCACCAATATTCGACAAGGCGACCGACCCAGTATCGCTGAACAGCTGCGAGCCACCAGTGTTAGTTGAGGCTATAGAGCTCTACGTGGTAGATATGTCGGGAACAGACATTAGAAAGTGCCACATCAAAAATCGACTTCTCATATTGCTGTTCGGCCGACATGTCGAATAAACTGTGCAATGTTTTTGAATACACACACACACGTGTGTGTGTGTGCAGGGAAACTTGCGGGTTTTCTTTTTCCTTTTTTTTTTTGAATAATACAGGGAGCATTGTCGGAAACAGGGAATTTTCGTGCATGGGAATTCTGCTGCAACGTATGCAGAACATCACTACTGTAGGCTGCTTTCGGCGTACTGATTGCAGCGAGCAGGTGCACAACTTGGCACAACGAACTCGATTCTGTCCCAATAAAAAGAAGACAAAAGAAAACGGTTTATTCCCGTTTCTTCATGCAAATGCTAATGACACAAGCTGCAGTGGCTCGAGTAGTCATGTGCCTATGAACAGTATAAGTTGCTAAGGTGCGCCGATAGAGAAACTACCTATATTAAAGCCAGCGTCACGTGACGACCATGTGCTCAAACCATGGTGCATGATATTCTCTTTAGGGTGTGGACAGTGCTCCTTGCAGAAAGGCCTGATAATGCCCCCTATTTCGAAACCATAGGTATGTCATGTGGAAATGCTTTTCTATAGGAAATGTCCGCAGTTCTGTCACTGTTCTGTTGTTGATCCGCGCCGGTCCTGTGCACGATGAGCGAACGGACTGTCTGCTAGATACCCTGACAACGAAACATTTGCTTTCTTTCATACGTTTCCCTGGTATGTTGCGCCTATTTTTCAACAGTTCACACTGCAATCATCGGTCTGTTTGAGAGCAGCATGAAGGGACATTATCTAGGGCCCTATAACGTAAAACTATTCCAATATGTTTTTATTTCAATCTCCTGACGTCAAATTTGCGTAACCGCCGACGCAAGCATCGGGCGCTTACCCGCAGGGCTGTCTGAGCAGACCAATCAAACGCTCTCCTCGTTCACAGGAGATTACGTTTGTTTGCTTGAAAAACGAATAACATTGCCTACACTGAGCGGCTTGCCTTACCTAATTGGCTGGCAAGAGGCGAGGAGTACGCTCAAGTGAAGAAGGATTCGACGGGGCTGAGCCACTGAATTGAAAATCGATAACCGGATGAAGAGGGTGGTGCCGGCGTCTGCGATTGGTCCGCTTTTCCTTAATTAGCTCGCGGTGGCTGGTCGAAAAACGTGGCAGCATGTAACGGAAGCTTAAGAATGACGCTAAAACGGATCCTCGGCAAAGAAGAGTTGTCAGAGCGAGGTCGTAAATGTGCCGAAACTGCTCGAAAACGTTACGCGGCCACGCAAAACGTTTTATTATACGCAAATAAACCCATGCTCTCCGGCCGGTGCGAGTGGCCAGCGCCTGAGCGATCGGCCGCAGCTATATTTTATTCCTTTCGGAACGGGGCAGCCTGCGGCTATTCAGAAGAAAATTCAGTTTTGTTCGGCATATTGATGCATCTTTAACGCGTACACGTCACTTTGAGGCGGTGAGTTCTTGCGGTCTTGTGACGTCGCGTGATAACAGGTGGAGTGGGTGCAGCCCGAAAGCTTTTGACCAATAGCCGAGGGCTAATGGCTAAAAGGCGTCGAATCAGAAATAACTATTTTTCTTTTGTTCGGTCAAATCATGCATAATCAGTGCGTACACGTCATATGAGATCGGGAGCTATCACGCTTTTCGCGACGTCGCGTGGCAGACAGGTGAAGTGGGGGTGGTCCAAAAACGTTTTTGACCAATCGTGGAGAGCTGATTGCAGAATCGGAATAGAAAACTTTGGAATAGTTTAACGTTATAGCGCCCATCGACGCGCTCGAGATGGCATTCATTGCAACGTGCCTACACCTTAAGAGCATAAAAATTTCACAGTGGCACACATTGTGGCACGCTGCGATACGTCATGCGTTGTCGCGACCAAAGAGAGTGCTGCAAACATGTCAGACAACGGATAAAGGAACACCAAGGAGTAATTCTTTCCTAGGGCGCTTGAGTTTTCTATCCATCAACTGCTGGCCTTTCAGCCCTCAAAGGTTACTAGCCAACATTTCAGCAAGTGTGGCGCGACAGCGTTTCGCGAGCTGCGTCCAGAAGAAAGCTGACCTTCGTGTCTAGTAGCAGCTGCACTGACTGCATCGCGGGAACACTGATCGCTGATATAGACCCTTGGCAACGGCGTTTTGCTTTGCGTAAGAAACAGGGGCGTAGCCGGAGGGGGGGGGGCTTATGGGACTTCAGCGCCCCCCCCCCCGAAATTTTTTCGTGCTGTCCATGCGCCGCCGGCCAAAACAACCCCCGGCGCCGGAAATCATGCACGATTTTGTCTAGAATGTCCTTTTCACGCTCGAAAAAACATTTTAGCGCGAACATTGCGAAATCGGGCTGGATTTCGCGGCAGCGCCCATGCACCGGGAGTCACATATCGTAACGCAAGGAGCTCCATCCCAGCACAAAGTTCCAAAGGCGCGGCGGGCGAGCTCGTCGCGGCATCTCGCTGAGACCGCGGAATCGGGAGCAGTAGGATTTCAATTCTGACACTTCATGGGTATAAAGTTCTAATAAACTTTTGATGCGAAAGGTGCATTGATATTTCCAAAGTCGTGCTTTAGATTTTCGATTCCGGCACTTTGTGGGCTTAATGTTGTTATAAACATTTGAAGCCAAAGGTGCATTGACTTTTCTAAAGTCTTAGATCGGAACATACAACGAGACAAGCCAAATCAACACACTATCAGACAAGTTGGCAAAGCCAGCAGCAGTACCCCGTTTGTCATATATTTGCATTGGCTCACTTTCATTTGACTCGCCCTCGTATATTTTTCAGAACGGCTTTATGTAGATGCTCTCTGTTGGGACAATAATTTCGGCGCAATTACTCACGATACACGACAGGTGACAGCTGCTCCTGCGTAATACATTGGAATAAATGACAGCGTCATTGAGATCTTTCACTGGCCGTTGCATATGTACAAAAATGTAAATAAGGTTGTTGAATGACAAAGTTTCATTAACATATTTGCACTCAACTTGTTCATTTCATGGCCTTTACATTTTTCATATCAGTGGCATGCACTGCTTTGCTGGTTTCGAACTGATATAGTTCTAAGGATCGTGTGATATTTTCTTTACCTATTAAATAGACAAAAACATGGAAGCATTGATATCAGTTATTTTGAGCACAATTTCTGGTACATACGAGTATATATTTTTATTAAAAATACATATATTACTTGTTTTGACAGTGCGTAGCGTTCAAGAATTCGTTTGCAGCATATTTGGCAATGGCAATGCAGTTATTATTCATGTATTTGATCTCTCGACAAATTGTTTAAGAGGAAGCTTTAGCTCGGGCCGAACTCCGACGCGGCCTTTTCAAATGAATGTAAAACACAGAAACGCTTTTCTTAGATAACCCCTGGATCACTTTTAATGGAATTTGTTGCATTTGAGAAAGTTAACTTCTAGTATCTGTTGGAAGCGGAAGCTCGATTTAGGGCCTGAATTGTTTAAAATATACTGAAAAATGTGAAAGTGAGAAAAAATAGAAGCACGACCTTTACAAACTAAAAGCTCTTCATCAAAAACAGATATCGCGGTTCTTCAAACGGCATCTATTATAAGTCAAAGCGGACAAATTTGGCATGTCAATTTGTATCTTATGTGAATTAGTTACATGGTGCACAATGGTTCTGAAAAAGCCGTATTTCGATAATGCCAAATTGTTTGAGATTCAGTTGTAACATATCAATTTTGTCCGCTGTAGATGTACTATTAGATGCAATTCACAGAATTGTGATATTATTTTTCCTTGTTGCGTTAGAGTTTTAAACGTGATAGTTTCGGCTTCTGAAAATTTGAGATTTGTGCCAATTTTTAATAAGAAATTGACAACCTAAATGAAAAATTCAAAACCAGAAGACAGTAGAATTTAAGTTTTTCTTTTAAATGCAACAAACCTTATCAAATTTTGTGCAGTGGTTGCCGAGAAAAACTAATTCACCTTCTACATGTATTAGATAGGAGCATCCGAGATAAAGCTTCCTCTTAAGGAGGAAGCCAAGCTGCAACATGCCCCCCCCCCCCCGCCCTCCTGAAAGAAGTTTCTGGCTACGCCACTAGTAAGAAACTGGTTACGTATTCGCAGTTCAGCAGTTAGACTTCCGCTGCTTTTTAAGATCATCTAGAATAACCCAGTAGACGATGAGGAAGGACCTCCGACTCGGTGTTGTTGGAAATAAACTTGACACTTGCAGAAATGCACCACAGTAAAGGGTTGGTTGACTGCATCACGTAGGTAGCGGAAATAACGCCAATCGAGCTCGCAGTCTGTTCATGGTTTGGTTACAGTGCGCGCGCGCGTTTCGTTCGCACTCGTTAGGGCCCACCTGTGGCTGTTGAAAATGCCAAGAACACGACCTCGAGCTTGACTCGTGCTAGTACATTCGACATTTTTTGACATTCGTTCCCTATAGCAAGAATCGTGAAAACGAGCTCGGAACGAGAGCGAGCCAGGTTGCCACTTCCTGCACTGTCAAGAACTGAGAATTTTTTTTTTTTTTTCATACCAAGTTGGTACTCAGTGCTTTCACAAATGCAGTACAAACGGGATATATTTTCTTCTATGTAGATTTAAGGAGGCCCACGACAAAACACAAGTCAAATAAGAGTGAAGACCAGAGTTCACACTCATATAGCAATATAAGGTGCAATTCTGGCTCTACTGCTAGTAAAAATTGGATAATATGGGCTCCCACAAGAAAGCACCATGACCACACCTGACCAAGCCTCATTCAAGGAACATTTGTAAAAAGCAATAAAAGAGTGTGCCTAGTCACTGCAGTTGCAGGATACAGCTGTATCCAACTATAAGCATGAATGAAACAAACAAGTCTACACAAATTTGCTTATGCTAGTTTATTTGTTTTTATAACAGGAAAGTATGCATCTAAATAATTTGTTTGAACATTGGGCTACAGCGACACAGACATAATAAACACACTTCTGGTCACCCTGAAGCATCAAAAATACTTTTGTGCTTCTTAATAAGTATCAGTACATATGGGCCATTTTAAAAAGATCACCAGCCACATGTTTAAGTACCAATCATAGTTGCACATTCCTTGTAGCTTAGCTTACCAAAGGTAATGATGCCACATGCAACAATGAAAACACTCCCAGCTGCAGAATGCAAGGTTCATGAAGTGACTGCACAATTGAGATGATTTGTTTCTGACAGTATTAACCAGCCAGAAGTCAATTCGTTAAACTACAGCCTTTAACAAACGCCACTCCTTAAGTGTGCAAGCACCTAAGAAATGAAGCCACAAGAACAGTGTTTATAGAAGTAAAACTATATGATGGCCCTTGATATTCACTTATCACCATGATTCCGACAAATAGAAGAGCAATGCTTTGAACACCAATGACAGAAGGCAATGAAAAGTGTTCAAAGAATCACCTGGAAACATCATTGAGGGCTCAGAATAAGCCAAACACTTGGAACTCATTATTTGTTCACAGCACAGCACAGTGTAAAGCATACTGCAATAACTCCTTTCAATAACCACAACAACAGGAACAGAGCTATAAAACCCATTTTACATGCACGGTTAGCAAACATGCAAGCATTGAGAAGTAAGGAGCTAACATATCCTACAAAAGGCTTTATATGAAAAGGTAGATTGCACCAGTTGACTGACTCGGATCCCAGCAGCCAGGCAAGCTAATTCCTCTTCCGTTCAGTGGATGGCGTAAAAGGGTTGACCACTTGTCAAGGACCAGCTGCAAGCTCCACTGCTAGGACATGCAGTGATGCCAAGTCACGAGATGGTCCCTAGGAGAGTCAACAAGGACAGGGCCACACAAAGAGAAAACCGACGCAGACAAGAAAAAAAAAAAGAGAGATAGAGACCGGTTAGTAAAGCAGTCATTCCGCTTCTTTCTGCATTCTTCACATGCACAAAGTCATCCCACTGCATTAGCAATCTGCCTGATTTCCACACCGATAGAGGAAGACAAAATATTTGCTTTTCCACACACACAAAAAAAATAAGATTACTGCAAGAGAAAATTACCAAGAGGAAAATTGAAACGTGTTCTGGTCTCCCACCTTGCCATCAGAAAGAGCTTGTCAGGCTTATCCTTGAAGCTACTATGCAGAAGCATGGTGTTACAAAGCTGTTTGTTAGTGAAGCACCAAGCACAGAACAGCTAAAAAACAAAAAAAAGGGGCTCTATAGAGGCCAAGCTGTGCTACGTGACAAAGATCTGAAGAATGCAAATACTAATGTTTTCACAAGATAATGTGTAGCACTCGCATGTCAGTATTTCAATACTATAACGAAATGAAATATCAAAACAAAACAAACAAAGAAACAATCAAACAGTGCTTCAAACAGGCTAACAACTCACCAAACACAAGGACAAAACAAAAGGAAAAGAAAATGAAAGTCAGCAGAGCCACAAAACACGCTAAGCAGCGCTAAAATAAGGCAGACAGCAATCCACACGTATCTGGTTCCCTGCTCCATGAAATCAGTCAGACAGTAGCGGACTATCCAACTTGTCGTACCGCACCTGAAGATCAAAAAGAAAGATAGTTGGAAGAAAGAATTTTGTAGTGCCCCCCTCTCATTCCAGAACTGATAATTGAAATGTGTCTAACTGAGGCAATTTTTTAGCGGTACACATTTTGTCATTCATTGAAGGAGCAAGAGCTAAGGCACTCATGACTTGAACACATGGAACATTAACCAGTATGGATTTTACTGGCTACAGAACAGTATACTCGACAGCCACTTGCTATTGTTGCAGTTGTCACACAAAAGCTATCTAACCTTCTACCCCTACTGCTGAAAGTCGTCAATGATTGCTTCACTGTGGCATGAGACACGCATTAGAAAAACTATCATCTTAGTGTTTAAACTACCTTGGACCACCAATAGATGAATAATCTCTAGCAAGTTTCCACAAAGACAGACTGGATTTTTTTTGCATATATCTACAGCCGCTGAACGATTTTTCGGACACAGAGAAGGCAAGGGTAGTACCAGAATTTTTCTGTTGGGGGTGCAGAGACAGAGTCTCCCTTTTCGTTGGGGGTGCAGGAGCGCACTTCATTACTTGGCATACCGTGGTTGTAGGAGAGGGCCATTGCAAGGGGGGGGGGGGGGGTCGGTCGTCCCCTTTAGAACTACCCCTTAGAGGTCGTAAAAATGTCATAATTAGGCAGTCTGAAAAACTAATTTTGAGAGAAAAAAAAGTTTTGCTTCTTTTTTTACAAGGCCAGCAGCACGGAAAATTTGTTTAGACTTTTGTTTGGCATTGTACTTTAGTGACGTAACATCTACTTGAAATTTTGTGGAGGTCAATGCTGAATAGATGTTTCACCACAGAACACTTATGTTTCGTGTTCCCTCATTGCATGCCATCGCAGGGCCACTATAATGTGAGGATTTCTTTAGCTCAATCAGATTCTATGTGCTTCTCATTATCCACCCTTTACAACAAGCCGATCCTGCTGATAACGTGGGCTGAGCGCCACTTAACCCCTCATGAGATGTGTTTGAATACAACCGTTACATTAACCCGGCCTAAATGTCGCTTGCAACCATTTCTGCACGATGCCAGCAGTTTAGCCTGTTATGCACAAATTCAGTTTGGAACTGTCCATACACGCGAGTGCTTACACCTTTCCCTTAAGTAAGCACACACACGAGTAAGCACACGCTCGCGGTAGTTGCCAGCTGGTCACTCAGGGACCTGAACGTGGCTTCTGCGACTGTCAGTCTAACCCATGCACGCAATCTCTGCCGTCATCACTGATGAGCTGCTCATATGAACACTTTATAGCAGAAAGCTTCGATAATCATCAAATTTTGGTCATGGCCACATAGCCACGATCATAGGCCTAATGATCGCTGCTTCGTGTGTCAATTAAAGTTATGGTTTGGCACCGAATTGGCACAGAACTATTAGCAGCAGCTGCATGGAATTCGGAAAGCCGTAAGACAAGCTTGTCAACAAAAGTGAGGGTATCGGCAGCAACTTGAATGGTACCCACCATTCACAGCTGCCACCGTTGCGACATAACATGCAAAGATCATATCCGAAAGACTGAATGAGATGTCCATGAGGCACCATACAACATCCGAAAGTTCAGTTGTTGTCATACAGTAGTCCTACGGAGAAGGTGGCTCCACCGTGGAGGATGTCCAAAAATTCGGTTAGCGACTGTATGTATGTGCGTCTATATATAAACAAGCAGTTATTTCCGATATACTTCCATTTTAATGGCAGCATGTCCCATTCATATGTCTCTATTAAGCAATCTGCCAGACATAACTTAATGGCCTCATAGTGCTTTTGCCACAAACTTTGGGTGCTGAGACAGACATAACCAATAAAGACCCCTCACAACAAAACAAGCACAGAGCACAGCAAGCAATAGTTGTTAGCCAGTGTTAATTCAAACAAAGCAAGCAAAAGCAACCACGATGCAAGTTTATCCTCCACCACATCTCTCTTACAAGTTCTCAAGTGGTGCTGGAAAAAGGCTTGTCATGTGGGAAAAAAGTTGGCCATCACTGCTAAGTACTACATAATTAAATTAAAAAGCATGGATTTCAATTTGGTGTCAAAACCTGGTGCACTATGAATAACAAAGTAAACTTGAGCCAGAAATCAAATATGAACAAAACAGGCTATCACAGTGTACTGAGAGATTTCACAAGCACTTTTAATTATATTAAAAAAGAAATAAAATGGTTCCTGCTGATACGAGATTCTTCAAAGCCGTCATTACTACGTTAAAAGTCAGATCGTCGAACTCAATTTCCTCTGCAGTTGCAAAGCAAAATGCACGACAGCTATTTGTAGTGCAGTGAACAAATGAAGCTGTCCAGGCTTAAGTTTTAAGTTTCAGAGATCTCTGTAAAAGAATTATGCAGGCACAAAAGACAAAGTGACATTCTTGCACACTAACCATAGCATTCTGCTAGCTACCAGGTCGCTTCTGTTCTTTTTTTTTTCAATATAAGAATGTTTGGCACACACTATAAGATATGCCTGTTGGGTCCACCATAACAGCATGCCTCCTGCATTAAATTGAAGCATAAAAATGCCTATGCAAATATACCTCACTTAAACATGTCAACAGCTGTACGTATTGAAATGAAGGTCGGACCACGTAACTGCACTGAGCCCACTGCAGCCAGGAAGAAGGAAAAACAGAGGCCAGAATAGGCCGCTTACAATGTAAGCAACACACATTCCTCCTGAATGCAAGATGGCAGCATGCACTAAGAAAAAAAATCAAATGCTTACAGAAATTTATGTTAGTTGTAAGGGGGGATGCGGGGCTAAAATTACAATTTTCATCAGAACCCCACATTTCCCAATTTTGTTTTTGATTTCTAAGCATATAAAGGAGGTTCTTGCTAAGTTTGCTTATTTGCATGATAGAAGAGAAGAAAACGAGCTTCTTATCCAACAGTTGCATATGTTTTGGCATGTTTTGAGACCTTTGAAGTGATTTTTCTCTATTAGCACTTTCTGGCCAATTCACACTTTTAGGAAACTACTGCTTTGAAACAGCAAAGGTGAAAACTGTTTCTAGGCTGAATACATGTGAGGAACATGACTATGGACATAGCAAGTAAATATTTCTGGATTACAGTTAAAGAAAATAAACACCACTTTAGCTTTCTAGCAATGCGGTTCCTACAAAATGCATAAAATTGCAAGCAGCTGCTTCTATCTAGTAATATAGGGTGTCCAGAAGATATTTATTCAAAAAACCTTCATCTAGCTTTATAGTTGTGAAAATTATAGTTTTCCTAAGATGACACAATCATTTGCTCAATGGGACATGCATAACTTTTTTTTGTATTTGTGCTAGGTTAATCAAATTTGCTACATGTTCTAATGACAAGAAGACAAAGCCTCATGCAAAATTTCGTTAAAATTGGCACATCAGCTCATAAGTTTACCTTTCGGCCCCGCATCACCTCTTAAATGTTTCATTTTTTACTCACATTATCATGCTTCAAGAGGTAAATACATTTTACTATCTCAACTTATCACTAGGTTCCGTAAGCATGTGTGTCCCTATATTTGGCAAAGCAAGCAGGTTAGGGAAGTTAATGAAGAAGTGGTAAACTTAAGGGTGTATGATTAAATGCACAAGTCTTTTCTCAAGATCATACAAAATATGAAATATGATGTTGCAAGCGCTTCTTGTCTCTCAATAGAATTGACTCATAAAAAAACATGACACATATAAAATTGAGAATACTTCTGACTCATAATTTCAGCTTGCTCTTGGGCACACTTATTGGTTAAAATATTGTGCAGGCCAACAGTGTCAGTAGTAAGCAACTGAATCTCCTCCCAAGTGTTCAAAGCGTGTGCTTGTAGGGAAAGGATGGAAAGACAGGCAACCCCCAAAACAAGGCCACAGCAGGTGCACAGGGAACAGGAGCGAGGGACACCAAGTCACACCAACAACACATCACAGCCGCTCAGGATCGTCACCGTAGCTGGCCTCAGCAGCCTTCCCGCCACCGAGCGTGCCGTTGGCTACTGTTCCGTTGCAGACTGTCAATGCCCGCTTCTCCTCCACATCACCCGCGGCGCCTACCTCAGCAAAGGCTGCCACACCTTTTGCGTCCGCCACTGCGTCGGCCCGGTGACAGCAGCGGCTGTACACCTTCTGCCCCAGCAGCAGCAGCAGCAGTGGGATGGGAGTCACAATGGAGGCCGCCACAGGCACCACTGATGCAATGTCTGCCTCCGGCTGAGGCAGGGAGAAGCCCAGCAACACAATGGCAATGCCCGTGTTCTGGACGCCAGTCTCTATGGACACTGCGAGCACGTCAGCCCACGGAAGGCCTGCACATCGGGTGGCCAGGGCACCCACTGCAAAGCCTACCCAGACGTTGGCTGCTGCAGCCAACAGTACTTGCCAGCTCATCAGCTGGAACATGTACAGGTTGGCATATGTGCCAAACACAACTATGTACACTATCATGGCCACGGACACTGGGGCCAGCAAGCGCTTGCACACGTCAGCAGCCTTGGGCCGCCAACGCTGCAGGGCCAGACCAACACCGAGTGGCAGCGTCATTGACACCAATGTGGTGAATATGTTGCGGAAGGGAATGCGCAGCGATGCCTCTTGGAACAGGTTGCGTCCAAGTGTGAACAGCCAGAGGGGCATAGTGCCTGCAGTAAGAAAACAATACTCTCAAAAACACAACTTTGCCTATTGTATATGTTGGTCACAGAGTACCAAGTGCATTTCCCAATTCAGTGTCACCCGCCAAAATGTGGCTGGCATCAGTTATGAGAATTCTATTTTCCATGCAAACTGGCCCAGGTGGTACCTTTCAATATTTTCTTGCCTAATTGATTTAGTCAGCTTACAGAGTCAGTTCAACGGTTAATATCGCTTTCTCTTTGTAAATATATTTAGATGTATCAAACCATTTCTCGATAAAAAAATGATGTTCAAAACCAATGAAAGGCTTCAGTGGTCATTTTTAGTACATTGCTAAAATAGCAAGGTATAATAATTAGTCTTGCCAGCTAAGTACATTTCAAAATTGTGTAGTGAAAAATTTGCTGTTGTACAAGCTGAAATAATATCCCAGACGCCTCAGTTTTCACTGCAAGTACATTTTCTATGCAAATGAAAGTCACATTTACAAAATAAAACCAAAATCAAGAAGGGGGCTGACAGATGTAGTAGCACACTGCGGTATAAAGGTTATAAACAGGCATAAGGCGCCTCAGAAAGGCTGGGCAATGTCTCAGTACGAGGACCATGACAAAGATCTTATCGAAACATTGGCCAGCCTTTCTGAGGCACCTTATCCCTGTTTATAACCTTTATATCACAATTTACAAAAGAAAGTCAGTCTAAAGATATGCAGCAAGAGCCTATGGAATATAGAAATCTTCCACAAAATGCACATGCTGCATTTCATGTACATTGTTAAACAACGTGTTAAAGAGTTAACTTTTCAGTTTTTCATACTACATATTTCCACAGTGCTGAAACATATTAGCTGGAACAGCCATGTATTTCATGGCACACTTAAGAGTCCACATTTCTCAAAACATGTAGTAGGCACAATGTTTCTAATAAAAGCTGGTGCTCTGAGTGCTGGCCAATTTCAATTCTGCCATTATAACACATCTCCTAAAGTAAATTGTTAATAAGTTAATTACCAAAACTGTTACTCAATAACCGCATTGACAATTATCCTCCAAATTATGATGTTTGCCACTGCTGCGATGCTTGCCCAGTTGAAATGGTTATTTTGTCTTGAATCGCCTATTTTTAAAAATCCAAGACCGTTGTCGCAGAAACATGTGGAATAACAAAGTTCTCTAGAATACAAAGAAACAAACCTTACCCAAAGAAGCAATGGTGCTGATGAAGGTCATGGCAATGCTTAAGTTCAGGTTACCACCAAGAAGAACCGTCCACATGTTGCTAGCTCCTCCGCCAGGGGAACAGCCAAATGTGAAAAGTCCTAGCTGCAGGTATGCTTCTTCGAAAAGCCACTGTGCCATTCCATAAGCCACCTGCAGCAAGGAAAACAGTTCCATGCCAAAAGGAGACTAATAGATTAGGTGCATCGTAGGCATAATGTGGAAAACTAACGTGACCAATGGAGGGCAACATTTCAAAGCAACATGGCAGCTGCAAGAGACGCTGTAATGGAATGCTTCAGATTAATTTTGATCCTTTGCAATTCTTTATGAGCATCCAAAGGTCAGCACATGGATGTTCTTGCATTATGTCCCTATTTGAATGCAGCGAGTAATTGAACCTGTGACTCCAGGTAAATTAGCTAAGAATAATGCTTATCTGGTGACCAACAAGCACAGCAGAAAAAAAAATTTACCTTTTACGAGGAAATAAGTTTCCCCGAAGCCAAGCTCATCATATAGCAGCAGTATCAAACTTGCAGAGAAAAAAAAAAATTTGTTTCATATACTGCAAATTCTTGTACAAGTAGTATTTACATGTCTTGTCAGAAAAGAATGAATCCATCTCAAGGCTGGTCTCAGAGGAAGCATGATACTCCAGAAACGTTAAAAATATTGGCACTGCAGCAAGTAGGCAGGACTGAATGAAAATACAATGAAAACGCTAAGAAACAAAGAGAGGTTGGCTAAACATATTTTTGTGAAGCTTTCTCAATTTTTGTAAAGATTTTGTTGCCCCGAAGGGTAACAATAGCTCCACAAAAAGTACCCAATTTTGCTCAAAAGGCAGGGAGTCCTGCAGTTGAATCAGCAGACGTTTTGATAGTCTTGCCCTTGCAAGTGCATGGAATCAAGGCAAGGGTGCCTCAAATCCACTGACCTCGCATCCTGCATTAGCACGCCCCAAAAGCATATGAGAGGTACCAGGTGAGGCAGCCAGGCACTTCTCATAAGCTTAACCAATCCAGAAAGAAGAAATAAAATCAGAAGTAATAAGGAAATTGACAAAGAAAAAAGCCCTAACCCCTTCCACCTACAACAGACAATGAACAAAGGTTTGCACAAGAGTGATGCTAAATACAACCCAGGAAAGAGGAATCACTTGGCACAGTACTCAAGGGGTGCACTTTGGAAGCCAAGTTTATCCCTTTGCAAATCCACTCAACACAGTAAAGCATCTGCTGTGCCAATCATTGCTTGCACATTTAAGTGTGGCTCAACATGTCAGTTATGTATTCTTAATGTAATGAATATTATGTAGTTTTAACCAGTCATACTTGTGACGTGGGGTTAGTCGGAATAATTTTTTTTTCATGCCCCAAAGTCATGCAAAAAATAGTGTGTGGAATACTATAAAACTGCAAACAGAAAACAATACCGATAACGCATATACTGCAAAAAAATGTACGGTAGCTACTCAACGTGCAAGGCAAGAAGACTATAGAAATGAAACTGTTTCTACAGTGAAATACCTCAAGGTGAAGAGGAAACAAAGTGTAGTTCACACACAGCTTATGCTCTAGCAACAATTTGGAGCTTTTCTTTCTGAATGAGGAGGAATATAAAAAGAAGATTAAGGTTGTATGACAGTCCAGTACAACTACCTTTTTCGGTACAGCCTCCAGCAGAATTGTCTTGAGCTCACTTTTCACGTGCTCTAGACAGGTGTGCTGGGGGCTGTGCATTTTCCAGTTCCTTGCACTCGCTTTCAACTGCTTTTGAACCATTATTTAAGAATAAGCAATGTATCACATAGTGGACAATAAAACTGATCGTACACTGAATGAACATGGGATTTAAATTGCACAAATTCTCAACATAACCATATTCTTGCCCGTTTAACGTGGTGGAAGCATAACAATGAAAGAACAACCCATGCCACATTGAAAATATGTGGTTAAAATCGATCATTTTGTCATGACGTGCAACTGCAAGGGGCCTCCCTCACTCGTGCCACATCGAAAATAACTTTTTGAAAGCAATCATTTTGTAGTGAATTATGTAACTGCACGAAACCTGCAAGGAACTGACAGCGTCCACGTGAAATACCTGCTATCTGGTGACAACAAGCTATAGGAAACCAGTGGCGACCGACACACCACATCCGCCACTCAATGCAAGACCTCTTGCGACAGGTTTCCTAGAAGAATGGGTGGCGTCAAGGTCCGTCTCTAGACAAGGCCTCTGGCGTTCACTCTCGCGTGCCACAAGCGCGGTCTTGTTGCCGGCACGCGAGGGTCAGCCACTTTCAGCCAACGCCGTGAGCGTGTGTTATGCCAATAACGTCGCTCAATCATCGGCTGCCTCAGGCGACGCCGTTCAGCGAGCAGTGCACGGCAGTTGCTGGGATTAAGTGCGCACACAAGCAGCACTTTCGCACGACAAGCGCCTGGACGGAACAACGACTATGTAGGGCAGTGGAACTCACCAAAGGCATGGCAAGATACTGGCTGAAGAAGCCCACCACTGGGCCTATAGGTCTTCGCAGCACATCTTTCACAACTTCCATGTCTAAAGCACAACCCATGTTGATGTAGTTTAATGAAACTAGCACGGCCACGGATACCGTGAATATTAAGGAGAGTCTGTTCTGCTTCCGCACTACGCTGACGGGAAGAAACTCGTTCGACTCAGTGCCATTGGTCACAACGCGCACCTTAGCGTGACCCAGAAAGTTCCCCTTCACGGCAAACGTCCCGTTGACAAAAGCGCCAGTTTCAGTCACATTTAGATCGGCCACCGATGCCACATACGGATTGTCTGAGGCGACGCTGAAGAATCGTGGCTCCAGAGCGGGTGCGGAAAACGAGACACGCGCCAGGTCGCCTTGTTTCAACTTCTCCACGCGCGCTGGGTTGAAGGCCACGGACAGCGCGGCCACAACCTCGAGCAAAAGCAACAGAAGGCTCAACAACAGCGCCAGCAGAACCACGGGACACATGGCTCAGGATAGGTCACGACAACAGCTTGATGGAGACACACTTGATGTTCCAAATGCCGGCGCCACTTGAAAAACCAGTCTCCACAAACGAGGCCGCGAGACGAAGCACCGCTGCCTCGACCGCCCGGCAGCTGAAGCAAGGACGCTGGTGTGCGCGCCTTCCACCGCTGAACACGAACCAAATGCCGAGCTGACGTCACGCGCCGCCAGCGGCGACAATGAACGTAGGCGCTCTGGGGGGAAGCAGAGGGGAAACGAAGCGCGCACACCTGGCGGTGGCAGTAGTAACTAAGAACTGCGCTGCCGGCATGTCGGGGCGTGCGTCGTCAGCTACGTTTCGCCCGAAAAACACGACGCGTCCGAACGTTGGGAAAACTTTCAAATTCATTATTGGTTCATCCAGTAAATGCTTTTTATGACTCGCAGGTACTTGAAATAAACTGCAGAACACACGCTGGCTTTACCGATGTAGAACATACGGGAATTGTTTAAGTAGGCCAGAAGAAGTTCCGGCGCTCAGAGGGGAAATTCACTTTCGGAGAGAAATCACGATTTTGCGCGGGTAATTCATTCTAGTTGGCATCTCACGCTTTACCGACGACAAAAACACACCCTCGTAAAAAATAGTTGTTTGCTGTTATTAACGTAACGGTTGAAATAACTGTAATTTTACAATCACTCGCACAAACCTTTAAAAATCTTGCTTGAGGTAGACGCCTGTGGATTTCGGTATAACATTTTTGCCTTCTTCTTACAGAATAAGACGTTTTCTAACGGGTACATTTTTCTTGAACAGATAGAATGTCAGGGGCAAAATTTTAATTAGATGTTTAAGTTTCAGTTTGCTGGCACTTTACAATATGAGTGTCGTGTTAGTAGCAATCTCCGCGCGATAGGCTCTTTATTGCCCTGCTTGTGAACAGTGCGGTCGCAATATTCATCCATAATATTAATGACACCCTACAAATAAGGCAGAGCAGCGGGCCGGGAGATTAACTTATGCGTGATGAATATCTCGCGGTACAATAAACGTGTAAGAAAATAATCAGCAAGAAGGGAACAACTTAAATCAAATACTGTAATGGAGACAAGTAGTTAAAGAAATATTGTTTTAGAAAAAAAGATTTGTTTCATAGGCTTATATGGCTCCATATCTGCCAGATTTTGTATTCGCACAGACGCAGCCTCCGTAGATACTGAAAAAGCAGCTCCAGCTAGTACCTGGTGGTGACGGTGCTCAGAAAAAAGAAGAAAGAAAAAAAGAGAGCACCAGCGCAAAGAAGCATTGAGAGGAATATACGTGGCTCCCTATCCACAAAAATATTCGTACGCTCTAATTGTAAATGACGATTGGCATGTGCCTGCCAATCGTCATTTAGGACATGCTATTAGCGAAGGCGGCCGGCGAATGTGAAACAGCTGTACCACTTGCGAATAAAAAGCTTTGTGAATGCGGGACCTGTTCGTTGGGCGCATTCGCTCCCAGGAAGCGAAGCAACACTTAGGTGACAACGATAGCGGCGAACACGGTCGGCGATCGTCGAATCGAATCGCACGCCTGCGCTAGTCAACAGCCAGCGGTGCCGGCGGCCGGTACGAGGACTGTAGCCGCAGCGTTCGCGACGCGCGTGCAATCTGGTTGGGAATGGATCCACCGAAAGCGCATGAACGCGACAGCGATTGTTCGGTGAAAGCCAATCACGGGCCAAAAATAAAACAATGCACGCGTATCAGTCCGTGTGCCTTTTGATTGCTGAGTATAAGTACGCACTCACGGTCATTGTTCAAACGTGAATAATTAGGTCCCAGGATACTTGGAGTAATTTAGTTCGAGTTCATAGTGTTGTCACGAGACGCCTGCGGTGCTGTACGGACGAATGAGGACGGCGTCTCGGCTCGAGGACGGTGTCTCGTCTCGAGCGCCTCTGCGAGTGTATTAGGACACTTTCTCCTCTTTTGCCGGCCGTTTCCTACTGTAAGAAAGGGTTATTTGTAATTTTCGGGCAATGTACTTAACCTCTCTGCTCTTACTTTATCCTTTCGTGCAAGCAGCCTGGGCCGTCACCCGCCGCGGGGGGCTGCAGAGAGATTGACGTTTATAGAAGCGTTTTGCCACATTATGAATGCGGTTTTCTCCATCCCTCTCTCCCTCATCTATCTATCTATCTATCTATCTATCTATCTATCTATCTATCTATCTATCTATCTATCTATCTATCTATCTATCTATCTATCTATCTATCTATCTATCTATCTATCTATCTATCTATCTATCTAATCTTTCAGCATTCAAAATTTTATGAATCTTATTTTTTTCAGCCGCCACTGATACTGGGTCCGTTCCTCACAGTTGCAATGTGCGCGCGTATAATACCAACATGCAAATCTGGCAGTAGTTCGTCCTCGTAACGATTACCGCTCCATTTCACTTACCTATATTACCAGATTATTTATTCCGTCTACCCCCCTACCTCCTCCCGCATATCACGGGTCACCTTAACTTATATAACTGGCTACTTGAAAACCAAAATTGCCTCAGATTGAAATGTTCATGCCAGAGGCAGTTACTTGTATTATGTAAATATTTTACACGACATATGCATATGTCGATTGATTAAGATGACGATATATATCTGTCTATTTCGCAGAAAATCCGGTGACGGCATCCGGCGCCGGTGTCCCCGTGAGCAAGTATTCCCGTATATATTTAGGTATATGCCACGCCTTGCTATATGACATGCGGCATATGCGGGTTATATCGCTACACCATTCCATCACTAAAGTTGCTCATACCTTATGTTACATTCTTGACAAAGAATTCAAGGAGATAAAGATTCTGGGGAGAAGCCAGGACCAGACTGCACGCGAACTGATGGAGGCATATCACACAAAAAAGAAATGCCAAGACTGTGTTAGTTACACTTCCAATCGGTTGTTTCAATCGGAGATAGATTTTTTTTATAATTGATTGCCCCGCTAGGCTGATGAGTGTTCTTGTTGCTGCGTTCTGAGCATGTTCTATTTGTCTATATATTGCCACGGGTCGCCGTGAATAAACCCGTTGAAACTTACCGCCCGCGTCGCTTTTGTGTTCTCTTCCGTTGTCCCCGTCTTTATTTGCGGGCAATATGATATGCATTAAATGTACATGACTGCCCAGGTGAATCATGATATCATCGGGTGCGTAAATTGTAGCTATTGAATTTATGCCTCTTACTGTCATGCTCATTTACTGAGTACATCATGCGTACATAAAGTTGGTGTTATGTTCTATTCATTTTTTCCTTCGCACTTCAACAGCATCACACAGGCACAGTTGAAAAAAAAAATGATGTAAAACTTGACAATGTAGCTGCTAGCCGAACTTCACGTACTAATTTTTTAAAAATATTTGTATGAGGGCTACAAGGGCAGACAGCGTGTCACGTCTACCGGTGTATTATGTTATTCGCGCATCACAAAATTAGGCAGAAGGGGAAGAGGGGCTAGACAAGGCAGCTTCTCCATCGTGTCCGCTCTTCCTGCTCTTCCCCTGCCGAGTGCAAGACACCGACTTCTCGCTCTTGTTATACACTAAGTTGTCCGCGAGATAAAAGAAAACAAAACATAGGAGAAATACAAGTTATATAATAAAAAGCGAAACTGTGAGTACTATGCAATTATTTGAAATAAAATTACCCAATGTTTACAAGCTTGTACGACACACATATAATACAGCCAAGAAAAGAGCAAAGTAAAAAAAAAAAGAATAAGAATAAAGAAACAGTTGGGGGCCGCAGAAACCATCGCTCACCATTGTAAGCTCGTCTTTAGTAAATGCAACAGAATCAGTTTGAAATAAATTAAGATCGATCATGTTGACAATGCCCTGAGGAACGGTAGTTCCTTCGTCTATACAATATACTAACCAACAGAAAAACGTTTTCTTTTTCTTTTTTTTTTTTCGGTGCGCACTTGGTATAGTAACTCCCGAAACGTTGTATGGAAGTATTTCTGCTTGTGGTTTCCTCTAGCAGGCCGCCGCCTTCCGATTTAATATTCCAGTAGTTGAATTGATTTAAAATGATACCATTTCATCGTTTCAATTCCTTGCTGCTGCGGTTTTGACAAATGAAGTCAACGAACTGTTCACCCACATTTTGATTCTCTCTATGATATAGGTACCTGCGTGCGCTGTGTGTAACGAGAGTGAACTACAGTTCGAACGTAAGTAATTAATACTAGTGTACATTGCCACGCGAATGATACGCAATGATACATGCGTGTGACACTCGGTTCATCTACCTATGTACTCTCATAATGCTCGCACTTCTTTTTCTTTTTTTCACGAGAAATTGAAGTGAAGTTGGGGGATGGCGATAAATTCATGGGCAAAATTTTTCGATAGAACGTTATAGGTGCTAAATAGAAAAATGAAATATAAAGGGGCTGTAAATTGGGAATTATCGCACCAGCCATTGTAAGCTCAACCAAAATATAACTTTCAAACAACACTTACCTTTGTAATAAAAGCACAAGTATTACACAAGCAGAAACTACAAGGCGCCTTTATTTGCAGACACTATAGGCGAACCCAGAGTCACTAAACGAATAAATAATGTCACCCTGGCAAGGTCTATTCAGAGTCGGTGTCAACACTGACGCTGGAGCAAGCAGACGACGGTGGGAGCGCTATAACGTAAAGCTATTTCAAACTGTTTTTATTCCATGTATGCAATCAGCCCTCCACGATTGTACACATTTTTTTCGGGCTACCCCGGCTTCATCTGTCTGTCGTGTGAAGTCACGAAAACCGCGAAAACTCTCCATCTGATATGGCGTGTGCACACTGATTATGCGTGATGAGACCGAACAAAAGAAAAAAATATATTTGTGGTTCGACACCCTTTTTGCCATTAGCCCTCCGCTATTCGTCATATGTTTTCAGGCCGCGCCCACTTTGCCTTTCTGTCACGCGACATCACAAAGCCGCGAAAACTCACCACGCCAAAGTAACGTGTACGCATAAAGATGCACTATAATACGCCGAGTGAGTGAGTCAGAAAAACTTTATTTCGAATCAGAACGATTCGCGTCCGGCGAGTTAGTGAGCTGGGGCACCCGCCGGCCAAGAGTTCTTGCCTCCCGGCGGCTTCCTTGGCCCGCTGGACTGCCCAGAGTTGGTCTTCCAGGTTCGAACTGAGCAGCGCGGCGTGCCATCGCGCGCGGAGGCTGTCGATGGAGGTATCGCTCTCATTGTCGTGTATTAGTCCCTGGCATTCCCACAGCATGTGTTCTAGCGTGGTTCTGGTGCCACACACTTTGCTTCTATCTGTTGTGTATATGTCCTGATAAATAGCGTGCATTAGTATCGGACTCTTGTATGATTTGGTTTGTAGTTGTCGTCACTGGACAGCTTGCGATCTAATGAGTTGTGGATGGGGTGGTGGATAAGTGCATATTTGCATCTTGTAATGGTCGGTGATGTCGTTGAACCTGGCCATTCTGTCTTCCCATTGCCATACTTCGGAGGGCCCTGTCGAGGGGCCTACGTTCGTCGCAGCTCGGAAAGTGAGTCCTCGAGCTACTAATATATAATATATAATATAATAGCCGTTCCGAAAGGAATAGAAGACGTCTGCTTACCAATTTCTCTGGCACTGGCTGCTCGGAGCTGCTGGGGAGAACGGATTTATTTGCGCATAGTAAATTTTTTTACGTGGCACTATAACGTTGTCGAGCCCTTTCGGCACGTGTACGACGTCACGCTGACAACTCTTCTTCGCGAAGGATCCGTTTTAGCGAAATTTTTAACCTACCGTTGCCCGCCGCCGCGATATCCGACTAGCCATCGCAAGCTAAGCAAGGGGAAGCGGGCCAATCCTAAACGCCGGCACCACCCTCCTCATCCGATTATGTATGTACACTCTCATTAGCTATCTATAGAATGATTTCATTGCACTCACTCAGCGTCATCCTGAGAATTCATTCCAAGTGCATCCGCCTTACGATCTCCCCGGATAGATTTTTGTAAATTGCAATATGTACCATAAGGTAATTCGTTAAAACTTAATTAGTGAACTTGTGTTAATTAGTCGATTATGCATTTCAATTCTTTGCGTAAGTAATGACCGCCTCTTCGAGTACGTAGACGAGCTCGTGGACTAGAATTGTGCTATCTGCTCCAGACAACTTAACGAAAATATTTTGAAAGCGTCCGCTGAAACACCTGGTATAGTATATGAAGAGTGATTGTTCGTTGCTGCGCGCTGCAACATTGCCAAGTGGCTAATTATTTGAACATAGACTGCTCACATAATAAAATTTCGATTCTGCATACTGTTTAGCAGTGTCAACGTATATAGTCAGCTTTCACTGGAGGGAGATGTAAACTATCATATTTTAAACGCAGGAAATCGAGTGTTAAGATGGGCGAAGCATTCTTGATATCTGACAGTGAGTGAGGGTGGAAGGGAAATTACGTACTCAGGGCGAGGTGCATGAATGGCTGGTAATGGAGGGGCGAGATGAAACGTTTGCACAAGTCGTTTGGCGGGCTACTGACGAAGTTTCATTGGAACTCGTTACGCACGACCGCGCCGTGCCTTTTCTTGTGCCATAATTATTTCTTTTTCTCTTATTTTCTTTTCTTTGCATCGCAAATGGTGAGACCTTGCGAAGTGCGCTTGCATGTTTGGCTTTTCGGTGTACACGCAAGAAGTCCACGCGGCAGGTGTTGATCCAGCGCGCACACCCCCGTACGTCTTCTTGAAATGCGAACAAATAAAGAAACATCGACTTGTCATATACCATCGGTGTGTCCTCGGCGGTGCTGTAACTGCCGAACCCCTTCCCCCAGCCGCGCGAGCGTTGGGCGACGGACGAGGAAGCATCGTCATCCGGCGGATGTCTCGGACGAGCTGAGTGGCTCGCCCTTCCAGGGTCGCCGTTCGCATCCAAGGGAGGCCGCCATTGTCGTCTCGCTCCGCACCGCGCGCGTTCCCGCCAATCTGCTTTCAGAGGAGACAGCGCCGATGCTGCTCCGTGGCAGTGTGCAAGAGAAGCCCTGCTGTTGCGCGAGAGGCGCCGAGTTCGCTTCCCAGCTGCGTTTCAAGCGGTGCGCAAGTAACGTCCCCCTCAGAGGTTAAAATTCGGCCGCAGCGCTCCGCTGCAGCGTTCCTCGTAGACCAGACGTAGGTTTCGCACATCAAAATCAATCAATCAATCAATCAATCAATCAATCAATCAATCAATCAATCAATCAATCAATCAATCAATCAATCAATTGAACCAAGCACCCGTTGCAGAGCGCAACCGCTCTGAGAAACAATGCCCAGAGAACGAGTGTGAATTGTATAGAACACGTATAACGATTGTGCGCAGCAAAATAAACAACAACAACAACAACAACAACAATAATAATAATAATAATAATAATAATAATAATAATAATAATAATAATAATAATAATAATAATAATAATAATAATCAAAGTTTTTTTCAAGTGCCAATGAACAACTTCGAGAGTCTTGGTGCTGGCGCACTCGGCAAAATAATGCACAGGAAGAGCAATGCAAGCTCACACACACATACACACGCGTGCACACATAAAAAAAAGATAATTTCACCAATACGTTTTTTAACAGAGCATAAGATGTGTTCACGAAGAGAATACAAAGCAAAAGAGGAGAAACAGAAAAAAAGGTTTACAGAACGACGGAACACACAACAGATATGAGAGTTGTCGTCCAGTTATTGAAATTCCTTTGCAACTCCTTTCAGGAAAATAATAAAATTAGGCACGAAGATATTCAGGCACTCTGAATGGGCATTATATGTCGCCTGCAATATAGATAGAAGGTCACAAAAATCTAAAGACTCAAAGGCCCGCTGTTTCCTTGTGCCTTTCTGCGGAATGTAAAAGCGCACGTAATAGAAACCAAGTGGGAGCAGCAGACTTTTCCACATGCATTAATTTGTGAAGAAAAAGAACACCCGATTTGTTGCGTCACCAGATGAGGGTAGGTAACGTGAGTGTCTGTGTTAGCTGTATGGAGATGGAAGGTTTTTGACAGAGTCGATGTTCAAATATAGATGTGAACCTTTTTTGCACATTTTCGAGATGTTAACAATTTGACCTACAAGTGCGCACGGATGCGTACTCAAAAACAGGAAGGCATGCGCTCTTATATAAATTTAAAAATAGCCCCGGTTGTTTGAAGTCTCTCGTCATCCGACGTATACTGTGCCGAGCGCTCGGAGGGCACGCTGCCACGTCTGTTGAGCGTGGGGCGAGAAACTCAGAGAGCTATCGAAATATACGCTCCAACGTCCTTCGTTTCCTGAGCTCTTTACAGGAGAACACCTTTGACGCTATAGAGAAATAAAGTCCTGTTAGTCTTCCGCGTGAAGCTTACAACTTTCGTTTTTGATGCATTTATGACCAGCTTGTTTTCAGCGCACCATGACGCAAAATTTGCAATGTCCTTCTGAAGAGCGGCGCAATCATTAACATTTTTACCGCTTTGAAAAGCTTCCCGTCCTAATAAAATTGAAGAGTTTTGAATGACTGCCGGGACGTCGTTAATAAACAGCGGGAAAAGAGGGCCCAGGACAGACCCTTGAGGATGGATGGATGGATGGATGGAATAACTTTACTGAAAGGCCCTGCGAGCTACGGGGCGCAAGGCCCCATAGAGCGGGCTACTCCTACGTTGGGAGCGGGAGTTTTAACTCCCTGGCCGCATCGTGGGTTCGCTGGACGGCCCAGAGATGCTCCGCCAGGTCCGTGCTGTGCAATGCTTCTTGTAGCCTGGCGGAGTCTTGGTTCTTGTTTGCGTGGGTCCGACCACACGGCCAGAGCAAGCGATGTACGTCTAGTGTGCTAAGGCAATTTACGCAATATGATGATGTTCTGACGACTCACCATTTACGCTAACGTAGCAGTATACCGGTCGCGTAGGTACTAAAAATAATCAATTTCATTAACGTGTTCAGGAAGAAGTTACTGATATTGGTACTAGCGCGCATGAGAATTGGTATAGTATACGCACGCAGCTGGTCCAGCGTCCACTTCACACTATATATATGTGGCTGCATACAAGAAATAAGTGAATTCAGTCAAAGCAACTGTGACTCAGAGTACAGGCAGGCACTAGAAATATATGAAACAAAAGCAGTATTGAAGCTTCGTGACCCCAAGCATGGGAACTCTTTACATGGAGTATACGTATGGATCTCTGCAGGGTGTTTCTCGTAACTTGTGCCAAGGATTTGAAAAAGTGGTCAGCCGCGGCTGAATGAAATCAACGGCATATGGTTTGCCGTCATGTGGCGCTCCCTTAGAGTATATATTATATTCAATTTAATTAGTTGATTAACTGAGATGAATTAAGCAACATTTTTAATATTCATTTTAGGGTCAAGTGCGTTTCGTTACGTTGTAAAGGGGATTCAGAAACGACCGGTCCAATTTTTTGTCGCAAGGTATAGATGCTGCGTGGTGATTTCTTTCGGCATTTAAAGAAAGCCCGCGAACTATGAACTATATATTAGCCACGTGACAATGCTGATGTGCTATATTATTCTGTTGCTCAATACATGCTACACAAAAGTGTTTTTCCGAGCGTGAAAGTAGCCCGCGAATACACGCAAAATTGCCGCACGACTGGCCGCTCGAGGCACTTTGCGTGTATTCGCGGGCTTCCTTCACGCTCGGATTGGATTTAGATTGTAAAACTTTATTTGTCCAATAGATGTAGGGAAGGCTTTAAGCCTCCCCACCTAGACGACGGCCAGGAGTCCTTGAACCCTAGCGGCGGTTTCGGCCAGTCGGACGGTCTTCAGTTGAATCTCCGGATCGGAGCTGAGTAATAAGGTCTCCCATTGTTCTAAAGACTTTATTCTTCCCCCAGAGGGAGCCTGTGGGCATTCCCACAGAATGTGATTAAGATTAGCCCTGGCTTTACATAGCTTACACTGGCTGGAGTACTGACCCGGGTAGTAGAGGCTGCACGACACCGGGCTTGGAAACGAGTTGGTTTGCAGGCGACGCCAAGTGGAGGCCTGGCTCTTGTTTAAGGATATATCAGCCGGAGGATATTTAACCCGCCCTAGTCTGTAGTGTTGTGTGATCTCTCTGTAACACACTAAGCGGTCCCGCCCCGCGAAGCCTTCGGCTAGCCCACCAGCTCGGAATGTAAGTCCTCGAGCTCATTCGTGGGCCGCCTCGTTCCCCGCGCAGGTGCCCAGATTATTTCAATTTTCCTGCTATCTCTGCAGGTCTGCAGGATTCTGTTCGCCTCGGGAGAAATTCCACTCGGAAAAACACTTTTATGTAGCACGTATTGAGCAACAGAACGCTATATCGGCAGTTTCTCATGCTGCTGCACAATTTTCTCGTTCACACTTTTCATCTAACTTAACATTCGCGAAGGCGATTAATTAATTAAGGCTAATTATTTAATTAAGCGGTATGCAAAAATATACTCTGAGCATCTCCAAGCGGCGGCAAACAACATTATCTTGGTTCTGTCCAGTTACGTGGCATTTGCATATTTTCAAATCTTGGTGCATGATAGTTGGGACATCCTGTATATGATTTCTACTGGATTGTGGGAGTGTACAAGTGTTTGCGATAGCATATCTGGCAGCTCTCTTTCTCTGTAATTGTAGGCTACCTGCCATTGAATGTGAATATTATTGGCCGATGCGCTGACAGGTGTTTAATGGTATATGCGATTGCTTGAAACGTGTCTCATTGAGATTGATTCTCATGATAGCGAGCATCGCCTCACCTCAGTGAAAAAAAGAAAAGCACCAAGTTAAGCCTCCAGTGGGAAAACATCCGCCTCATATGCGCATGGTGTGTTCGAAAAGCCGAGCACATCGATTTTCATTTATGGGTAGAGACATATCCCTAGCCTAGTGCTCAGCAGCAAGAAGAGGGCTCCTAAATAAATAAATAAATAAATAAATAAATAAATAAATAAATAAATAAATAGGAATTTTTCAGGCGGTCTCGTCGAGCCGTAGACAGCATCGTTGTGCAGCGTCCACTCCAGGTGGGGGCGGCAGAAAAGCACACACGCTGAGCACCTAAACCGATAAAATAGGTGCAAGCATGTGGGCATTTGGCCACTGTGGAACCTCGCTGTTTCTAATACGGTAAAAGTGCCCTAGAGTTTTGGGGCGTCCTTCATTCCAAAATCAGTATACTCGGCCTCCTCTTTATAGAATTGGTCGAGGGATCGAATACATGAATAATAACTGCATTGCCAAACATGCTGCAAACAAACGAATTCTTGAACGCTACGGACTGCCAACGTAAGTAAAATATGTATTTTTTTATAAATGAATGTACTCGTATGTCCCAAAAATTGCGCCCGAAATAACTGATATCAGTGATTCCATGTTTCTTTTTGTCTTTTTATTACGTAAAGAGAATATCACACGAACTTATGAAATATATCAGTTCGAAACCAGCAAAGCAGTACATGTGACTGATATGAAAAATGTAAAGGCCATGAAGTGAACAAGTTGAGGACAAATATTTTAATGAAACTTTGTCATTCAATAACCTGGTTTACATTTTTGTACATATGCAACGACCAGGGAAAAATCTCACTGATGCTGTCCTTTATTCCAAAGTATTGCGCAGGAGCAGCTGTCACCGGTCGTGTATTGTGAGTAATTGCACCGAAATTATAGTCGCTACAGAGAGCACATATAAAGAGCAGGAGTTCTGCAAAATATGCGAGAGCGAGGCAAATGAAAGTGAGTCAATGCCAATATATGACAAACGGGGTACTTTATTTAAAAGTAGCCTCAGTGAGCATTTAGACATTTGTCCCGCTGACTGACGAGTCGCGTGATTCCCGTCTGATAAAACTCCTTGGGCTGCTGCTTCAAAAAGTCTGTAACTGACTATTTCACGTCTTCGTCAGACACGAATCAGGTTACCTTGAGCTGTTTTTTCAATTGCCCCAAGATGTGGAAGTCCCAAGACGACAGGTCTGGGCTGTATGACAGATGTTGCAGCGTTTCCCACTTAAAACTTTTCCAGTTTCATGTTAACTACATCAGCGACGTGGGGACGGGCATTGTCGTGGAGCAAGATGACCCCATTCGTCAATTTTCCACGTCGTTTGTTCTTGATTGCGACACGCAGTCGATCCGGCGTTTCAGAATACCGGAAATGATTGATAGCCTCTCCAGGTTTAGCAAATTCAATCAGTAATGGCCCCTGATGATTGAAAAAGAATAAGCCAGCACCTTTCCGGCGGAAATGACGGCCTTTGCTTTCTTTGGGGGTGATGAATTCGAATGTTTCCACTGTAATCTTTGCCGTCGTGTTTCAGGCTCGTAGTAGTGGCCCCATGATACGTCCCCGGTCACAACTGCAGCCAAGAAGTTGTGACGCTCATTGTGATACCGCATCAGATGAGTCAAGGCTGCGCCGTACCTCTCCGTCTTCTGGTGGTGGCTCAAAATGTTGGGCATCCATTGCGCACACAAGAGCCGATAACCGAGATGTTCATGAATTATGGTGTGAACCGAACCGTGACTGACGTTCACACGCTCTGCCAGTTCATCGATGCTTATCCTCCGTTCTTGTCTAATCAGCTCATCAACCTCTGTAATTGTGTTGGGGGTGGTTGCAAAGCTTGATGAGATTTCATGGTGGCTTTGGCCCGGTCTTGTATTGTATTTGGAACTTTCACGTCCTTTTTTGAACTGTTTGCTCCAGTGCTTCAAAGTGGTCAATGAAATGCAATGTTCAACGCAAAAGGCAGCCATACGGCTACTAATTTCTTTTTGGGAAAAACCTTTAGCTGTCAAAAATCTCACGACACCACGCTGTTCAACTTTTTCAGCGTCCAATATGTCACGTAACCATGTTCAACCTAATGTATGAAAATATTAAAGAACATTTATGCTCACGCATGCGTGTAACTTTTGTAAATGAGAGATGCCTATGTGCTTCACGCATGCCTCGCAGATAATGAACCGAACCATTATTGCGCAGGGTGGGTTGGCTCACTTTCATTTGACTCGCCCTCGTACATTAGAAATGCGAAGATACAATGGAATATACAAATGCGAAGATACAGCTTGATAAAGGGCAAGATATTGTCACTGGAAACAAAGTTCACTGCACGTATACACAAAACCTAGCAACAAGACAAATGAATGCACGTATACGTCTCCAATAAATCTAGGCATCTTAGAAAAAGTCACTATATATGATGCGTCAAACAAGTCAAGTAAACATGTTGCGAAATCACAGATTCACAGAACACAGAATCCTAAGGCTTGCCCCCGGCCTTCCCTCCACTCCCCCTGATAATCGCGCGCAACGGAAGGCGGCGCGCTTCTTCCCCGCTTTTCTCCCTTGCGCACACAAGACTGAGTCACCATCGTCGGCTCACCCATGCCACCCCCCACCCCCCCAACACGCTTTCACTCGCACATGCAGCATGCGGCGCGCGGTCACGATGTTATCACCCTTGGACTTTATACGGAACATGAGGGAGACGGCGACGGCAGGAACACGCCCGGGGTGTCCACATAATTGCTATCGCAATAATATAGTAAGGGTATCCGGCAACTGAAGCGTCCCATGGCCCATTACTTGCCCGCAAAAGAAGAAGTAACAAAATCGATCTATTACCATACGACAATTCGCTGCGCCGACAATGACTTTTTTTATTCTTCTTATGTAGGGTGGCGGCACCGAAATAAAAAAAAACACGAAGGAAACCATGTTGACCACAATCGAATGCCTACTTTGGGCACCTACCAAAGGAATATCGAAGAAAACGTGAGACGTTTGCTCCACAGAGAACCATACGCATATATACTGCTCGGTATCCTACACGGGGCGGACAAGATTTTCCGGAGAGGTTGCGCTCAAGCGAACGCGTTGCAATCCGTCGAGTCCCCACAGTGATGGCGGCGAGTGCCCATTGTTTCTTTTTCTGGTCTGCTAGCCAGAAAGCGTCCAAAACTCTGCCAGGCGAAAATCCACTCGACCAGAGAAAAACGAACGCGCACCGAAGTGCGCCGCGTGGTGGTCGGGGCAACACGAGAAAAACGCACACGCTCTGGCTGGCTCTCGCAGCCCGCGGGTAGCAAGAACAAGAAAATTGAAGAAGCTCAATGTGTCCTCGCAAATAAAAGTAGGAAAATAAATAAGAACGTATAGTTACCTTTGCTGGCATTAGTGTCTTGGCATGGATGCTTTGGTGCAGGTGAAAAAAAATAATGTTGATATTCTTTTGTGTGAGATGACGGCTCAAATGAAACGCCACAACGCTTCGTCTCATCGGACCTCGCTGCGTGCTTTGTCAACTTGTCTGATAGTGTGGCTTGTCTCGTTATATGGTGCGATGTACAACTTTAGAAAAGTTAATGTACCTCTGGCGTCAAATGTTTATAACAACATTAAACCCACAAAGTTCGGGAATTGAAAATCTAAAGCACGACGTTGGAAATGTCAGTGTGCCTTTCGCATCAAAAGTTTATAAGCACCTTATACTCATAAGGTTTCGAAATCGAAATCAATGAGCTCCGTAGATTCCTCGACGAGCTCGCTCGCCATCAAAACGGCTTCGAAACTTTGTGCTTGGATGGGGCTCCTTGCGTTGTGTGACTCCCGGTGCATGGGCATTGCCACGAAATCCAGCCAGGGTTCGCAATGGTCACGCCGAGACGTCTTTTCGAGCATGAAAAAGACATTCTAGACCAAATCCAGAATGATTTCCGGCGCATGGGTTGTTTTGGTCGGCGGTGCATGGACAGCACGAAAAAATTTCGGGGGGGGGGGGGGGTGCTGAAGCCCCTGAGGGACGGTACTATATATATTCAAGATTTTATTAATCAAAACAAATAATAAACAAGCAAACCCTGGCCAGCCATCATTATTACTGTCTCGCTGCATAAGAAAAGTCGCAGTTTCGCCTGAAAGGGGAAGCAATTGATAGCGATATCAATGTAATAAACAATTACACGAAGTAAGCTTCGTAGTTTAATTTTATCGGCCATATAACATATAATTTCAATAAAAATTCGCTACTAATCAACTTAACAAGCTCGGTCTCACGCGCGCACAGGCACACATGAAACGATCTCACTAGATGACCCCGAACACTCATCGTGAAAGCGCTGGCGTGATGAAGAGAGCAATCAGAGGGAAGCGAACGCATTATGCTGCCTCTGGCTTCAACGCCCTTCCGAAGCTTGAGATTACGCAACCTTCAACGCAAGACGTGTGGGAAGACAGCGCGCGTGAAGCGATCAGCCATATCTCGGCTGGCCCAATCTTTGCACCCGCCGCAGATTACCTCCAAGATACGACGCGTGAGCCGGACAGCCATGCGCAGCCAGGGCCGGAGGAGACACGGAGACTCGCGTTTCATCGCATTCATCATCATCATCAGCGGCCTATTTTTATGTCCACTGCAGAACGAAGGCCTCTCCCAGCGATCTCCAGTTACTCCTGTCTTGCGCTAGCCCTTGTGCCTGCAAGTTTACCAATTTCATCACCCCACCTAATTTTCGGCCGTTCTCGACTGCGCTTCCCTTCCCTTGGCACCCTATCTTGTAACTCTAATGCTCCACCGGTTATCTGCCTTACGCATTACATAGTCTACCCAGCTACATTTTTTTTTCTGTTAATGGCATCTAGAAGAGCGGCTATCCCCGTTTGCTCTCTGGTCCATACCGGTCATTCTTGTCTCAACGTTACACCTAACCTTTTTCGTTCCATCGCTATTTGCGCGGTCCTTGCTCTTGAGCTTCATTCTTTGCTGACGTCCAAGTTTCTGCTCCATATATTAGCACCGGTAGAATACAATGATTGTAGAATTTTGTTTTAAACAACAGTGGTAAGGCCCCGGTTAGGATCTGGAATTGCCTGCAGTATGCGCTCCAACCCGTTTTTATTCTTCTGCAAATTTCCGTCTCATGATCAGGGTCCCCTGTGAGTAATTGAAGTAGATAAACGTACTCCTGCACAGACTCTAGAGGCTGACTGGCGATAATGACTTTTTGTTCCCTTGTCAGGCTGTTGAACATTACCTTTGTCTTCTGCATATTAATCTTCAACTCTACTCTCAAACTTCCTCAGTTAAGGCCCTCAGTCAAGTCCTGGAATCCGAGACATCGACTACTGTGGCGAAGCCGACCCTGGGGCGATGCGGTCGGCATAACTCAATGGGAAGCATATTTTGAAAATTGATTGCTGAGCAATGCATCGTTTTTCGCAAATTGCACTTTAGGAACTGAATCCTGACAGCGGTCTCACTTTATATGTTGCATCTAGTTTAATTCCGCTAGCTTTTAATATGTGTTTAAAATGCGTGGTGTGATCATTCAAATGTTGTTTCTAGCGCAGCGAGAATTCATCCGCTAATTGAACTCTAGTGGTATATGCTCTATGGCTCCCTCTGTATGTAGGTCCAGTTTGGCTTTATTCCACCGGTTTATTTTTTTTCCTGGGGCGCTTTTGATCAGCAGCTATGCGGCAAAGCAGTACTACAGGGGCAAAATATTCTTCCGTCGTTGAATTGACGGGAAAGGGCTCATCGATCATGTTAAAACTCGTGAACTCGAATGTGCAGCCATGATGCGCATTCGCGGCCTCATGTATAAGGAAAGATGACCCGGTCAGATTCTGCAAGAAGCAGCGGACCGAATGACTTTATGGAGTGACATCCGAGCATTAAGCAGGCTGCGCGAGCAATTTTTTCTCAGGTTTCGGTCCATGGTAAAATGTTTTATTGCATATTTAGAAAGGTAAGCATTCCGTTCCAGATTACCTCACGAAAACAAATCATTAGTTACACTGTATTAATGAGAAGTTAACTAAGTAATTACACAATACAGCTAACTCACAGGACTATATTTATTAGTGATCACAAGTTACTAACATAGTATGCTAAGTTCTCTCGGTTTTACACACCATTGATGTCATGGATATCAAACGAAATGTCATAAAAGCAGTGATTCAATAACGAGACCGGCTGGGAACTGGTATGATGAAGCCAATAGTTATGATGAATCGCTTATTTAACTAGCACAATGGTAGTTTTGATTCGTGCACGTCGTCATTGGTGTCATTCGCACTTTAATTAAATTAGCATTTTAAGATAACCTTGCTAAGTGATAACGCAGAGGTTAACTTTCATACTGCATTGCCTCATAGATATCAAAGAAAAAGTCATTCAAACAATGACTAATTTATGATAAATAGGAGTGGTATGACTGAGTTACTAGTGATCACGAATCACCTCGTTTAGTGTGACATTGGTAGCATTTATTCATATACGTCGTTACTGATATCAATCCAGAAGTCATTAAATGACTATTTCTGTGGTTACCGCTGCTGACCAATCACGCCTGGTTATTAGTGATCTCTAGTGATACGCTCAGCATGATGTTGTCGTATTTTATACAATGTGAGCATAAAGGATATCAAATGGAAAGTCACACAAACGATGATTCAATTATATTAACTAGGAGATGGTAGGACCGAGTCCCTAGTGATCTCAAATCACTTTGTTTAGTATAACAATGGCACCCTTGATTCGTGCAAGTCGTCATTCGTATTAATCAAAAAGTGATTGCATGAGTAATTTGGTTACTATTGTTAATGGATGATGCCGGGTCATTAGTGATGCGTTCCGTTCAATGTGTTCGTAATTTTAAGCTCGTTAGCGTCATGGATATCCCATGAAAGATAACAAAAATGGTAATTCAAATATTATAACTAAGATATGGTAGGGCTGAGTCGCTAGTAATCGCGAATCACTTTGTTTAGTATGACAGTGGTAGTCTTCATTTATTCATTTTCATTTCTATGAATCAGTTTTACTAAACTTACTTTTTCTGTATATATGCAGACAGGGCCGAAATGCTGGGGATCACTAGTGATTATGTGCTCTTCAGTGTTCTCTACTGAACTCCTAACATTCTCACAAAATTTTGCTTGTCTCGTAATTCGTAGGTTCTTGAAGGACGTTCGGCTTGGACTAAAGATACTCGCGCGGGGAATAGATCGGTTGGCGTTAGGATTAATTTGGGCGGGAGAACCTGCAGTCTGCATAAGCGAAACCAAGTGCCGCTGCAAACTCGGCTTCAGTGGTGCACCTGTTTATGCTTCGCAGAATTGAGCCAAAGGTGTGGTTGCTAGCAAAGGTCTGCCATTTCGTTTCAATCGTGGTGGTGAAAGCATTCCTAATAACAACACCTAGACGATGCTAAACATGGTGGTTAAGGGGAAAGAAAAAAGACGCTCGTAGCGCGCGCAGGAACTGCGTAGGTTTCTGGCGAGGGGGAAAAAAACTCACGTCGCGCCATGACGCAGCAGGCGCTTCTAGCAATGACCGTGCAGGCTGCAGCATGCTGCCGGCCGAAGTGCAAGTCGGACGTGGCAGGGGGCTCACGCCGTACCGTTTCTATCTCCTAGGTTTTGCTTTATGCCACACGCATTGTTTATTCCGTGAAAGACGACGACGAAGTTACTGTGCTCGGTTGCTGGTTTTCTTCTGGTGCTGCAGTTTTTCTCTATTTATATTATTTTCGTGCATTAGTAACAGGCAACGACGTTTGTGCTGAACCCTAAAGTCTCCTACTCTGCTGGGAGATCCTCCTCGCGGAGCTTGCCATGGAAGATATGGTCTTGCACGCGTCTGGCGGTCCGCATAGACCGCCCGCGGCTCGGAAGTGGCTCAGTTCGGCAGTAGGATCCGACGCTGCTGATTCCGAGCTTTCTGACTCAAGATCGGAAGATTCGGATGCTTTCATACCTGTCAAGCACTGCCGTCCAAGACGGACGTCTCCGGCATCGTCCTCAAGTGAAGGGACTATCATATACAGCACCATCAAGACTACAACAGTAGCTTTCATGCCCGTCGACGCGATGGTAAGCCTGAATGCTATCTCTCGACAGAAACTTAATGATTTCTTCTTCAAGCTTGCCCCTGGACTAATCCAAGAGGTTCGCGTGAACCCCTGGAAAAATGTCATTGCTGTTGACACAACTGATGACAAGATGGTGCAAACTCTACTTGGTTTGTCTGAAATCTGTGGGGTCCACACGCGTCCCTACATACCACAGGGTACAAATATAGCAGCTGGTGTCATGTCTGATGTGGACTTGGATCTCAAAGACATTTTTAATAACATGATCGTTTGCACGCCACCATGCAAAATAATTAGCGTTCGAAGGCTGGGCTCGTCAAAGTGTATGAAGATACTTTTCGCCTCTGGAAAGCTGCCTAGTCATATAAAGGCTGGACTTGTGCGCTATCCTGTTCGACCTTTCGTACCACGGCCTTTGCAATGTCATAAGTGTTTTAAGATTGATCATGTTCAGGGATTTTGCACCAGAGATCTGGTCTGTGCCAAATGCGGTGGGAATCACCATGTAGATTCCTGGGAAAGTCAGGGATATCGGTGCCCTAACTGTAATGGTGACCATTTGGCAACGGATAAAGAATGTCCCGCATTGAAGAATGAACTAAAGGCACTAAAAGAGAAAGCCAAAAAGAAGGCAGCAGGAGACGAAAGCTCCCGTCGCCGTAGTGCTGCCCCAGCGACTGGTATAGCAGCGCGTTCAAAGAGTGACAGACACAACGCATCGGAAAGTGGGGGGGCGGACTTTCTGCCTCTCAGACACATCGTGGCCAGCGCTTCCATCGAAACCGTCGGAACAAGTATCTACAAAGACTTCGACCACAGTGGGAAGCACTGCAAACACAGTGCTTAAACCGGTATCACCCAACGACGATGTGCAACTTGTCCATCTTCTGAAGATGCTTGTCAACGTCATCAGATCTCTAATCGCCGGTCGCCAGACACCAGCAGCGTCAGCAGCAGAGCAACTTTTGGAGGCCCTCGTTCCTGTCCTTGACGGTCTTCACTAGACGTTTTACCGGAAACAATTCTAACAGTTGTCAGCAGCCTCGCCCCTTTGTGCTGCGATGGAATGTCAGGTGGATGCGACCACGGCACGCTGATCTAGTCCTTCGACTCATCGCTATGAAGACTCCACCAGACGTTATAGCGCTTCAGGAAACTAGCGTAAGGAAAGACGAATATCGATTGCCAGGCTTCGTGGGTGTCCACAGTGACACTCGATGCGCGAAACCAGCTTATGGCGCTTTCCAGTGTGTGGACGTGGCGCATACGCGCAATGCTTCAAAAGCATCAGTGTACGTTCGTGCTGACTTGGACTTCGCGGTTATTGACACAGATGGCATATGTGACGATGAGTTTGAGTGTGCAGCTGTTATTGTGAGCCTCAGAGGTGTGTGTGTACGACGGTGGCAAGCATATACAACAGGCCTACACGTTCTTCCGGTACCTCGCTACTTGAGTGCTTAGTGTCTCAGTGTGGGGCATCGTTTGTGGTATGCGGATATTTTAATGCCCACCATCCACGATGGTGTAGCCGTCCCAAGACAATCGTGGGGCAGAGATTAACGAGATCATTATCAAGAACGATCTGCAAATACTGAATGACGGTTCACCTACATTTATAGGTAGAGGAAAGGAGCATTCCACTATATACCTTGCGATATCAACGAGAGATGTGTGCTTAGCCTGGTCATGTGAACCCGACTCGTGGGGCTCAGATCACCTACCCATTTGGTTAACACCAACACATACTGCGTGTCGCCAGGATGTCGTTTATAAAGTGACTAACTGGGACAAGTTCCGACAGCTGATCTCAGAGGCACCATCTCAAGACAGCTTATTTAAACTTACGAGTGAGTGCTTACGAAAAGCTACAGTACAACGACGACGGAGTATCGGCAAACCAAACCCCGATCTAAAGCTTTTGCGGCTCCGCGCATGTCGACGGCGCGCTTATAGACGGGCACAGCGCTCTAAACGACGCACCGACTGAACTATATACAATCGCATTGAAGCAGCCATACGGCGGCATACAAAACAGCTTCGTCACAAGAGCTGGGAAGCTTTGTGTAGTTCGTTGCATACTGGAAGTGGTTTTGGAAATGTATGACGCATACTGAAGGCTCTCCGCACTCCTGAAATCTGCAAGAATCCTACAGCTGCATTGAGCATAGCGACTGGCCAGTCACCAAACGTAATAGCGGAGGCATTTGCAGACATTTTCGTCTCTCCTGCATCCAGTGCCACCACAATTAGTGACCTTCCTTCTTTGACAAGTCACAGCACCATAACCGCTTCCTACGGTCCAGCTTGCCAGATGGACGAGGCAGATTTCACTCTTGAGGATCTGCGACACGCGCTGAGCCTCTCCAAACCCCGCACTGCTCCAGGCGAAGATGGTGTAACGTATCAAGCATTGCGGAACGTTGATAAGAGTTTTCATGACCGTATATTGGACGAGTATAATGAAGTTTGGAGAGCCGGTGTAATCCCTGCTGAATGGAAATCGTTCGTGGTAATACCAATTTTAAAGCCCGGGCGTCCTCCAAGGCACCTCAAGTCCTACCGGTCAGTATCCCTAACTTCAAATGTCATCAACTTAATGGAGCGAATGGTCTTGTTTCGCTTAGATGTCAGGATAGAGGAGCTGAATTTTTTCCCTGATGTCATGAGTGGCTTTCGTCACCGCCGTTCAGCTCTGGACAGCATATCAGACCTTGTCTCAGGGCTCGAATTTGCTAAAGGAAACAAGCTTTCCGCCTACATGCTCTTCCTAGACATACAGCAAGCCTTCGATTCAGTTCCGCATAAGGCGATTATTTTCGCTCTTGCCACCGCGGGAATTTCGGGTCGTCTGCTCCACTTTGTGCATAATATTCTATCGGAGCGCCGGATGAAAGTGCGTGTCGGAGGAGTAACTAGTGATCACCGAAATGTGAAGTGCGGTGTTCCCCAGGGCAGCGTATTATCGCCGCTTTTGTTTAACACCGTACTCGCCGCGCTTCTAAGTCGTTTGCCTCGGGACACTGACTTCCCTGTAAGCATAGCTGTCTACGCAGATGACATTTCTCTGTGGATAAGCGGCCCTTCGCACCTTTGTCCGCGGCTTCGTGCAAGCTTGCAAAGAGCTCTAAACGCTACTTCGGAGTACTTGGGTGAAGTTGGCCTGCTCATATCACCTGCTAAGTCGGCTGCAATAGCATATCACCCTAAACAACGCGCTCGCCGAACAATGAGCCGACTGTATCTTGACGATACGACTATAAACTGGGTGCGACAACACCGTTAGTTGGGGTTAATTGTGGATGATCGCATCTCTTGGCGTCCTGCTGTTAAATATGTACGACGCAAATCGCACTCCCTCCTTAAGTATATATGTGGCCGCCTTGACTGCTAGAGGTGCTGGCTGCGACCAAACAACGGCTCTCCAGGTGTACCAGTCATCTGTACTCTCAGGCATAATGTACGCATTACCAGTTTTGAATATACCACCTAGTTTGATGGCCCAACTGAAGCGAGATTATCGCGTTGCCCTTCGACTAATGCTTGGATTACCTCGTGAGGCACAATCCGTTGCATTACTCACTGGAGCGCATCAGTTACCCCTGAGGCTGCAAGCAGACCAGAGAGCTCTGTATCATATTGAGCGTCTGCACCGCGCATCGAATGGTCAATCGCTCCTTGATCGTCTCATTCACCGCCCGTTATCTCGCATGGGAAAAATGGGGGCATTGTTTATGAATATCACTACCATTTCTGAACATGCTGCTTCAGATACGTCTCCGCCTCCAAAAGATTTCACGAAACAAGTATTCCCCATTTACCTCACAACCCCTGACATGCACAAAAGTCTGATATGCCTGTTTCGGCAATATTCCAACTGGCTCAGTCTCACATGTTCGAAAAGTTTCCAGATTATCTTCAAGTATTCACAGATGCATCTGTGCACAACGACGTTCAAGGCGCCTCTGCAGCTTTTTTCTGCCCTTCAACTCATGTAGGGCGTATCTTTCAAATACCTCATCCAACTTCATCAACAACTGCGGAGCTAGCAGCGATTAATGTTGCACTGAAATACGTGCAAGAGGAGTTAACTACATCCAAGGTTGCCATCTTTACGGACTCCCGTGTTGCCCTTAGCAGGTTACAACGCAGTGAGATTGATTGTCCACTGGTGCGCAGCATTACTGACTCTGCGAGCAAAATTACATCACGTGGGGTATCTCTCGTTGCTCAATGGATACCTTCACACGCAGGAATCGCCGGAAATGAAGAAGCTGAGCGGCTCGCTTCAACTTGCGCTCATAACAACTGTGACTGCCCAGAAATTTTGTGCAAGCTTGATGACGCTCGTCTGCTGATTCGTCGCCACCTACTCAAGCAGCATCCAGACCAGCGCGTCGCAAATGGAACATTCCCGCCCCGTCTTCGCGGTCGAGGCTTGCCTCGTCGCGCTAGAGCACAACTACTCAAGTTGAGGGTTGGTTGCGTGAACGTGCACGAACGTTTATACAGACAAGGACGCGTGGCAAGTCCATTGTGTACGTGTTGTGGCTGCTGCGAGACACTTGAGCACCTTATATTTGAGTGTCCCGCTTTCAGTGCGCAGCGCATGTCGCTAGTGAGAAACTATCATCTCCTTGGCCTGCGGTGTGCGACACTCGAGGAATGTTTATACCCCAGTGGTTGTGCGTGTAAACGTGATCAGGCCCATCGCGCCCTACTTACCTTTCTAGAGTTAACCAACTTAGGTTCACGTTTGTAGCGTGAACATTCGATATTCTGTAGTAGCGTGACCTTCAGTGACCGGCCCTACTGTGTGTGATCTGTACTGTGTTCTACTTTAGTCTTTAGATTTGTCCTGTTGCTCTTCCTTTCCTCTTTCCTCCCCTCCTTCCTATCTCCAATTTCTGTGTTGCTGTCACCTCCCTTCAGAAGAGTAGGCAGGCGTTGTGCCCCTTCCGGTGGCAGTTGCCAGCCTGCTCCTCGCTCCCTTTTCTGTTAACTGTGGATGTGTGTTCAAAACAAATAATAATAATAATAATAATAATAATAATAATAATAATAATAATAATAATAATATTCCGTGTGCATGCTTAATTCTGAATGCAAAAGCTTTTAAAGTGAATAGCTCTATTCGTCTCTTATCCGCGATTTCGTGGTGGGTGGTGGTGTTTCTCACGCTTATAGCTTTGTCTGGTTTGGTGAAGACACAATGAAAGTTAGTGAGCCGATGTGACGCGGCATAGGTTGCAATTGCAGTTTACACTAAATAATTGATTTGTGGTAAAAATATGTGCCGCAAACTTAAAAATGAACTTTCAAAGTGATAGCTGTCGCCTTGTGTATACTATGATTATATGACTATGCTGTTTTTTCAGTGAAGGGTAGCGAAACTCAATGGGGGCTGTCGTTGCAAGGAGAGGGTTAATGGATATGAAGGAGGTTGGCGCCTAAGATTTAAAGGATGGTTGATTTTAAAGCGGTAGCTGCGCCCTATCACGTAGCCAAAACGAGTTTTAACGTTGCATTGTGAACGCTATTACAGCGAAGGTTTACTCCAAAGATTAATATGGCTGGTAGAGGCGCGTTGGGTTTTAAAGCGATAGCCCTGTCGCGGCCAATACGCAAAATTGACAGTCACTTAAAGCATCCTTACGTGATTTGAATGCGAAAGCATTATGACCTCTCAAATTGTTTGTGTCCATGATACGTGACGTCATACATTGCCACACGTGTCCTTCACAACTCTACCTAAATCCACCTTGCTCTAATTTGTACCAATCTTAATTCATCTTAATCCACCTTGCTCTAATTTGTACCAACCTTAATCCACATTAATCAACCTTAAGCCACCTTACGCTAACTTGTTCTAACTTTCTCTGTTACTACTGACGCAATACAAGACGCTGACGACGTCACTGATGATGATCTTCGGTACCCCTCGTTGCCTAGAACGGCGGCTTTTCTGCGCCATGGGACATATATATAATGCTTTCGCATTAATTTTTGTAGACGATAACGGTCCGTTCGCACGGCACGCAGTAAACAGCTTTCGCCCCTTTCAGTGCGATTCGTTCAACTTCGGTTCGCGGCAGCCCATCATACTAAGAGATGTTGCAGAAATGGTATCACGCGGCGACGAGAGTGAGCGTATATAGACCGTTTTTTTCGTAGGCGCCGCCATATTGTGAACGCAGTGGCGCCGCCTATGAGCAGCGCCATACTGGCTTGGGTGAAGGCGGTCTTTTGCATGGCAGGTATACGCTCAGCGGTAGGTTCTGGCGTTTGTTTTCGCGGTCGTGCGGTCTGTTTAGTATGACGTGCGTCTTCTACGTGGTAAACGGTTCTGTGATACGTGCTGAAGTGGTTTAATGCGTCATGGCTGGAATTTCTGCTTGCCTTAAGGTGGACGGAACACGCAGCGCGATGTGTGAGCGCATATTTGAGCCTATATACAATCAGCCTCGGATATCAATTGTGTGTTTCTGAATGTTCCAATAACTAATGTGACCTTATTGCAGTATTATCCTCTATTTCTAAGCTGCGGTTTAGGGGCCATGAAACATACGCGACGATCGTAACAGCGTGGGTAGCGTTCTGCTACGATAGGAGCTGTGCTGTTTGACAAGCGTTCAGACTGTTCGCTGCAGGTTACATTGCGTGACTACTTGGTTGGATGGATGAGGTTTACACCCATGAATAAAATAGTTTTGGGTAGTAATAGCAGCATACCTTACAGTCTGAATTAAGCTTGTCCAGCAAAGCGACCGTTTACGAACTGTGCGAGCGTCCTAAGCAGTAGTAGGTGCTGGATTACAGATATCTTTGTTCTATATAGCGTATGGTCCAAGCATACGGCATCAACGGTTATATATTTATAAACGTTGTGCGGCGTTAGCCCGTTTTCTCTTGCTTTTTAGAGAAAGGGGATGATAACCAATTTTCTTTTCGGTTGTGTTCGTTCAGTTCTCTACGACGCACTCACACGTATTACGAAAATTTTGCGCTCAAAAATAGCCATCGCATTCTTTTTATGCGAACCCTCTCATATATGGCTGTATACAGGCCAAAAAGGCAATGCCGAAGCAGACAGCTTATATATGTATCGTGCTGGCTCACCAACCACAGTGATCGCTGTGTTGAGCAGCGCCATGGGCCCCATGCAACAAGGCTAGCGTAGACATATGGTAATTTCAAGCATACTAGACTTGAAACGCGTGAGAATGATGCCGGTGTATCACAAATATTTGATAGAACCTACCGCTTAGATGTTTCATGGTTGCCTTAAGTTGGCCGTGCACGAGCATGCGCTCTTGTGTTTTGTGTTTTACTCCCTACGCCAATCGATCAGACAGTGAGCTGATTTACCATTTAATGCTGGTAATACAGAGACGCCGGTTTTGATTGTTGAATTAAAATCGATATAAGCAAAAAGTAAGCAACACATGCACGCACCGCGACTGATAATGCGCGTACACCGAGGCTGATTATGCGCGTCACATTTTTGCGCCCTCAAGACATATTTATGCCTACAGTCAGGCACGTACCCAGGATTTCTTTTATGGGGGGGGGGCACCACCTCCATCATCATCATCATCATCATCATCATCATCATCATCAGCCTGTTTTATGTCCACTGCAGGACGAAGGCCTCTCCCTGCGATCTCCAATTACCCCTGTCCTGCTCCAACCGATTCCAACTAGCGCACGCGAATTTCCTAATTTCATCGCTCCACCTATGTTTTGTCGTCCTCGACTGCGTTTCCCTTCTCTTGGTACCCATTCTGTAACCCTAATGGTCCAACGGTTATCTAACCGGCGCATTACATGACCTGCCCAGCTACATTTTTTCCTCTTGATGTCAATTAGAATATCGTCTATACCCGCTCGCTCTCTGATCCAAACCGCTCTCTTTCTCTCTCTTAACGTTATGCCTAGCAATCTTCGTTCGATCGCTCTTTGCGCGGTCCTTAACTTGCTCTCAAGTCTCTGCCCCATATGTCAGCACTGGCAAAATGCACTGATTGCAAACCTTACTTTTCAATAATAATGGTAAGCTTCCAGTCAGGAGCTGGCAATGTCTGCCGTATGCGATCCAACCTATTTTTATTCTTATGTGAATTTCCTTCTCATGATCAGGGTTCCCTGTGATTAATTGACCTAGGTGAACGTACTCCTTCACAATCTCTAGTGGCCAACTGGCGATCCTGATCTCTTGTTCCTTTGTCCGGCTATTTATCATTATCTTCATCTTCTGCATATTAATATTCAACCCCACTCTTACACTCTCTCTGTTAAGGTCTCCAATCATTTGTTTTAACTCGTCTGCATTGTTGTTGAATAGAACAATGTCATCGGGAAACCGAAGGTTGCTGAGATATTTGCCGTCGATCTTTACTCCTAAGCCTTCCCAGTTTAATAGCTTGAATTCTTCTAAGCACGCAGTGAATAGCTTTGGAGAAATTGTGTCTCCCTGTCTGACCCCTTTCTCTATAGGTATCTCCCTGCTTTTCTTGTGTAGAATTAAGGTAGCTGTAGAACCTCTGTAGATATTCTTACGCGAAGGACAAGTCAGTAAGACGAGAAACTATTTACAGATTATATTTACAACAACGGTTGCAGCGCTGACCGGTTAGATTCACAGCGCGAGCCCAGTTCGTTCTTCCTCCTCTTTTCTGGAGTGATGGCGCCTACGCGCCTCGTTCAAACAAACAAATACCACACGCATGTAGCAATATTTTCCAAGCTTTTTACGTAAGCGTTCTGTACTCCTTGATTACGTAGTGCATCTATGACTGCTGGTATCTCTACTGAATCAAATGCATTTTCGTAATCTACATAAGCCACATGGAGAGGCTTATTGTACTCTGCAGATTTCGCGATAACCTGATTGATGACATGGATGTGATTCATTGTAATGTATCTCTTCCTAAAGCCAGCCTGTCCCCTTGGTTGACAAAATCCAGTGTTGCCCTTATTCTATTGAATATTATTTTGGTAAATATGTTATATAATACTGGGAGCAAGCTAATGGGCCTATAATTTTTCAATTCTTTAACGTCTCCTTTTTTGTGGATTAGTATAATGTCTGCATTCTTCCAGTTTTCTGGGACCCTTGCAGTCGATAGACACTTCGTATAAAGAGCCGCCAGTTTTCCAAGCATTATGTCTCCTCCATCTTTGATTAAATCGACTGTTATTCCACCTTCTCCTCCCGCTCTTCATCGTTTCATGTCTTGCAGGGCCCTTCTGACCTCATCGCTAGTTATAGGAGAGTTTCTGTATCCTGTTCATTACTGTTTCTAGGTAAGGTATCGTGACTCCTCTGGGTACTGTATACAGGTCAGCTTAGAATTTTTGCGCTGCTTTTACTATATCTTCGAGATTGCTGATGATATTATCCTTCTTTTCTTTTAGTGCATACATCATGGTTTGTCCTATGCCAGGTTTCTTTTTTACTGATTTCAGGCTGCGTTCATTTTTTACGGCTTCTTCAGTCTTTCCCATGTTATATTTTCGAATATCAGTTATTTTCGCCTTGTTGATCAGTTTTGACAGTTCCGCGAATTGCGTAACGCTGTGGGGCCGCCAGTCCCGTACAACCGCGTAGAGCGCAGGACTCTGCAATTCTAGACGTACTGTGCTCACCGCGAAAGGTTAGAAAAACACCCACATAAGCAGAGCAGAGAAGTGGCTACGTGAGGCGGTTCGACCGATAACTGTAGAAGCGTCATTCAAAACAAGTAATTGTTCTCCACTTCCGGCGGCGTTTTCTCTACTTCCTTTTTAAATAAAAAGATGTTGATCCATAAATAATCTCATAAACAACGGTTAACTTTTTTATTATTCGCTTTTGCTTGCAGTTTGGTTGTTGCCTTGCCTCTCTCCCTTAGTAGATCGCTTCATTTCTCAACTCCTCGCGATTTTTGTTTCCAGTTGCCAATTTTGCACGAAAAGTGCTATACAATTAGGGAAAAACAGACGAGGTAACGGGCGACAGTCATCTTGCTTATGGGTTTAAGGGTCATTGCAGGGTTTCATGATGGACGCTCTTTCACATTATTTTATTTCCCACCTTATCTAACCCTATCACGTATACATGGTCCCGGGCATCTGCCAGCGTCGCGGCGAGCCGTAACTCAAGGAAATAAGGAAGCAAAGGGAAAAGTTAAACGCAATTGGCGTTTTCTCCGGCAGCAACTCGTTCCATGAGAGTACAGACCAGCTGAGTAACAGCCGCATGTCTCTCCTGGTCCCAGGATAAGCCTAAACAAAGAAGGTTGAACTAACAAAAGCAACAGCTATACGCGTGACGGTTGAATAGATGGTGACAACTGAACGCATCTCTAGTTAATCGCGCGGGTGCGGAATCTATGAGAAAACTGTCCTTCACATTACAAGAGATGCCGATAACTACCGCCATCTAAAAGGAGTGAAAAAGGCAGCATAATGCTGACCGATGAACAGCTGCCAAGTCTCAACATTGATCTGGCGGCGCTTTAGGAATGTGTGAGGAGTGGTGGCGTGGGTGGGGAGGGGGGGTATGCCACTTGATTTCGGGGGGGGTGGGGAGCCCGGGCCCCCATGGGCCCGCCCCTGGGTACGTGCCTGCCTACAGTAGTTACCGATGCACTGAAAGGCTTCCCTGACGACCTTATATGAACGGACATTGCGTAAATTTCACAAAGTAAGATCTAAAATATCTCGAAATCGTTCCGCAGCACGCGACAGCAATACTTTCAAGCAGCGCCGCGCCGGATCGCCCAAGCCAGAGAGGAGGAAAGGCCCTCCTCGCGCCCTATCCTCCTCGCCCAATAAAACGGTCTATACTGTTACAGTGCTCACGATAAAGTGAGACCGCTGATCCGGCCTAAGCGGCCAAAAGGGCTTAGTATGCATGCGCTACTGCTGCTACAGTGGGAACGCGCCTTTGCCGATACCGATGCCATAAGAGCTAAGCAAGCGCTATTCTGGCGTTGTTTCCGCCTGGTTGGCTTCTATGTATCGAGCAGAACGATTGATGTCGCTTGTCAACGACGGGATGACGCTCGGCCAGCGGCGGTGCGGATGGCGCGAGGAAAAGAAAGAACCTGCGATAGCATATACAGGGACGCTACCCTTCAGTGTACGTAAACCCAAGCCCAGATTCCACTCAAGCTCGCTTAGGAGTAACTTAACTGAGCATGTGTTGGTGGGCTAGTTGGTGCTCGTGTCCCCCTTCTTCGTGTGTTGTTTTATTCGGCGCCGTCCTTGTAATCGCTTAGGAGATTTGAGACTGGAGATTTGGTTTATGGTAATGGAAAAAAAATCACTATAAGTAAGCCACAGAATGTCCATTCCTCCGTTAATCTATATCAAATCCGTAGCCATGCCACATATTTACCACATGAAAACTTTTCTATAAACGCAAAGGAACATTAGCATCACTTAAACACTACGTTGGACCTGACGTAAAGCTTTCGTTGTTCTACTTCCTATATAGTAATAATAATAATAATGTGGGCCATGTGGGCCGGCGTTGGTTTTTGAGGCATCGGTGGAACGATAACTGGAGTAACGGCGGCTACTTGTGCGTACGTTGGTGGGGCCCGAGGGGTTAGAGGGTCCGTGTACGCTGCGCCAGCCATGGACGCCAATTCCTCCTTGACAACGTCTCGCAGATTGGTATCCGATACATGAGAAGGCATAGACCCTGCGGCGAAGCCAAGATACTGTAGCTCTTCGCGAATTATTGCGCGGATCATTGCTCGTAACGTGGGGTCATCGGCGGTAGTGGTTGCAGTGGTGTCTGGCTGCAACCGTACTGATTCGAGTTCGTCGAGGCGCTGGCAGGTAGTGACGATATCAGTGACGGTAGCGGGGTTCTTGATGGCTAAGGCATTGAATGCGACCGCGTCGATGCCTTTGAGGATATGGCGAACCCTGTCTGATTCGGTCATGGCCGTGTTCACGCGTCGACAAAGAGCAAGCACATCCTCGATGTACGAGGTATAAGATTCCCCGAGTTGCTGCTTTCGAGTGTCAAGCGTCTTTTTTGCGAGGGCGGAACGAACAGCCGGTGTGCCGAAGATTTGGCGGAGCTGCTGTTTGAAAGCACTCCAGTTCGTGAAATCAACCTCATGGTTGAAAAACCAAGTCTTCGCTACTCCTGTGAGATAAAAGGCGACGTGACGTAGTTTGGACGCGTCGTCGCAAGGGTTAGCCGAACTCACTCGGTCGTAGTCGTCCAACCAATCCTCGACGTCTTCACCGCGAAGTCCAGCAAACAGATGGGGATCACGCTGGTGCCCACTGATAATCCAATACGGAGAGGCTGGGGTAGCCGAGGCCGAGATGGTTGAAGTAGAAGTGCCCGTTGGCTCGTCCTGCGACATACTGGCGGACAGCTGGCACAATCGGCGACCTGATCGAAGCGCCAGGAGGTTCAGCGGGGAGTCAGAGGACGGAGGACCGTAAAGCACACTCCACCACTTGTGATGCAGCAGTTATCACGACGTTTATTACGCATCGGAGATGCGGCGAACCGACCACGCCCAAAGCACGGATCACACAAGAGCGAGCCCCACAAGCGATGAAGAAGAACCCCATATGAACCCCACATGATGATGATCATGTACAGATGACAATGTATAGCTTATAAATGCCCACACTAATAATAATAATAATAATAATAATAATAATAATAATAATAATAATAATAATAATAATAATAATAATAATAAGGATAATGGATGTCTGCCGTAGAATTCCAGCGTCGGTCATCAAAAGAACGCCACTGAAGATGTGATAAAGCGGACTCAGGACTGCGCAGCTGCAGGAGACCTATTCGAATACGCCCTCTAGGTTGCAGCAGGTGTTCAACGGTGCTTACGAAATCATGATGACGATGATGATGATGATGATGATGATGATTATGATTATGAAGCAGCAGCAGCAGCGGCAAGCAAGCAAGCAAGCAGCGGCAGCAGCAGCAGCAGCTGTTTTATGTCCACTGCAGATGACGAAGGCATCTCCCTGCGATCTCCAATTACCCCTGTCGGGCTTGGACAAGCGGCTGTGACAGTGATGTCACGTACCGCACAAGAGTGACAGACTGTAACCAACGATGTGTGTGCCGTGTTATGTGCCCTCTATCTCTTCTCCCCATCTTTCATCCCCCCATCCCGCTCCCATGTGTAGGGTAGCAAACCGGTTAGGCTAAACTGGTTAACCTCCCTGCCTTCCTTCTCCACTTTTTCCTTCCTGTCCTGCGCCCAGCGATTCCAACTAGCACCCGCGAATTTCCTCATTTCATCGCTCCAGCTAGTCTTCTGCCGTCCTCGACTGCGTTTTCCTTCTCTTGGTACCCATTTTGTAACCCTAATGGACCAACGGTTATCTAACCGGCGTATTACATGATCTGCCCAGCTCCATTTTTTTCTCTTGATGTCAATTAGAATATCGTCTCTACCCGTTTGTTCTCTGATCCAAACCGCTATCTTTCTGTCTCTTAAGGTTATGCTTAGCAATCTTCGTTCCATCGCTCTGCGCGGTCCTTAACTTGTTCTCAAGTTTCTTTGTCAGTCTCCAAGTCTCTGGCCCATATGTCAGCACTGGTAAAATACACTGATTGTACACCTTCCTTTTCAATGATAATGGTAAGCTTCCAGTCAGGAGCTGACAATGTCTGCCGTATGCGATCCAACCCATTTTTATTCTTCTATGAATTTCTTTCTCATGATCAGAGTTCCCTGTGATTAATTGGCCTAAGTAAACGTACTCCTTCACATACTCCAGAGGCTGACTGGCGATCTTGAACTCTTGTTCCCTTGTCCGGCTATTCATCATTATCTTTGTCTTCTGCCTATTAATTTTTTATCTCACTCTTACACTCTCTACACTCTCTTACACTCTTACACTCTTACACTCTTACACTCTCTACATACAAATCGTATGCACTGGGTTTTCTTTGTCTAACGTAATTGCTCTTCTTTAAAGAGATGGTGCATGATAGTAGGGACGGCCTGTACATTTCACTCAATAACATAAATGAGGCCAAGCTGGATTCACTCGAAATCAGAATCAACAGCCAGCAGTCACGCGCAGCAACGCCTAGCTCACAGTATTAATTTTTATATATATATATATATATATATATATATAGAGAGAGAGAGAGAGAGAGAGAGAGCCAGCAGTTTCTCTGGAAAGGCGAAGCAGTATTAGTGATAGCGATGTATACGACAATCACACGAAGGAAGATTACACCACAGAGAGACGCCATATGCTTGGTGGTGTGAGAAGACTCAGGCCGTGAAACTGAACTGTGTCCTGCTATGAGGTATTGTAAATACTCATATAAGGCCATCACATCAGTGAACAATTCTTCGAGGTCACCGAAAGTTTCAAGTGCAACTGGTAATAAAGTTATACATACATACATACATACATACATACATACATACATACATACATACATACATACATACATACATACATACACACACACACACACATATATATATATATATATATATATATGAACATGCACTTGTAGTGAGGACGCACGTACGAAAAAAAAACTATGCTTTATTTCCTACGTTTCTACCGAGGCCCGGCCTTCGTCAAGGAATATATGAAACGGTAAGGCCTTCTTCTTAAATACGTACATGGCATAGGGCCCCCCCCCCCCCCCTATGCGCTTATCCCCTTCCAAGACACATTATTGCTGTAAGGAGCTGAAAGCTGGTCGCCCCCCCCCCCCCCCCCCCCTCCCCGGTAAAATGGAAAACTCTGCGCCTATGCCCCGATCCCCACTTGCTCGCACTTAATCACACGATCTCCAACGTTGCGCGCGTGGAGGACGGCGCGTACCAAATAAATATCCCTCTCACCCTCACACGCTGTCGCTGACGCGCAGGGCGCGGTCTTATCGTACTTGCACTTCATACGGAATTACCTCTTGGCAATGCCTACGGCGAAAATTCATCTGAAATGTCCATATAATTGCCGTCGCAATAGATACGAGACGCAATCCCGTGCAAACGTTCACAAAAGAATATGCAACTCGTGTTTCACTGTGCACCAACTATATGAGCTATAGGCGACAATATATATATATATATATATATATATATATATATATATATATATATATATATATATATATATATATATATATATATATATATATATATATAGTTGCTTAGGGAAGGACGTGCAGACGAAAACGCCTTTCTTTTCTGACGTTTCACATATATATGCATATGTGCGTGCGTGCGTGTGTGTGTGTGGAATGCCTTTTAATGTAACTAGCAGCCGTAGTCGGTGCATACATGATGATATAACAACAGCTTGAACCGGTGGCGCTTCTTCATACGGGCATCGACTGATAGCTACGTTCTTGAATTATTGAAGCTTCAAACACTCCACTTTATTTTTTTTTCTTTGTCGCTGCGTTCCTTGCTTCGCTTGTCTCGTTAGCCGCCTACACTGAAGCGTAGATGCAAAGACTTCCTTTCTTCGGCCTACCGCGCTCGTACACGAGGGACACTCGTATATCGGCGCGAAGCGAAAGGACCCACTTCTCCTCTCATCGTACATGTATGCGAACGGAAAAAAAAAAAAAAAAAGACTAGTACGTAGCCCACGCCCTGGTTCCCGCAAGCAACACTTTTTTTTTTCCTTCTTCAGCTGTATCGTGATATCCAGCTACGGCCGCCTGAACGTGCGATCGAAAGGAGAGGAGAAACAGCCGTCGCTGACGAGCCGGCCACCTCCGTCCCACTTCAAAGCACAGCGACGCACTGCAGCTTAGCCTCGAGGTCTGCTGCGCTCTCGCGTGGTCTTCGGCGCCCGAAGGGGGTCTGGCTCCATCCGACAGTCTTTCTTTCTTTCTTTCTTTCTTTCTTTCTTTCTTTCTTTCTTTTTCTTTCTTTCTGTCTTTCTTTCTTTCTTTTTTTTCTTTCTTTCTTTCTTTCTCGAGCTGATTTTTAAAGAACCGCCTGCGGCCGCAATAGCGCTATTCCGCCTTTACAAGGAGGATGGATGACTCGAAGTGGCTAACGTTGCTTGGACGACCTATCGCAATGACCACTTAGGTAATTAACAAAGCTCCGCTAATTAGAATCATAATTATTCACCTTACGACATATATTGCGGTTGCGCAATTTAAAACGGGCTGTATCGAAGTTAGTTTAAGACCTATGTAGCGCTGCAGTTTTGAGATGCACGCGCGTCCAAAATATCTGCCCCGAATTATGAGCACACTCCGCAGCGCCAGTGCACCCTGTAGCACATTTTGGAGACGGTTATCTTGAAGTGCGGGAATTATTTTGTAACAACCGCATTTAATTTTTATTTATTTTTTAAATTTTTTCCTTTAAAATAATCCGTCTCGCCGACTGGCTCATCCGGACACTAAAACTGAAACAAACTGTTAAACAACAACAACAACAACAATAATAATAATCCCTCAATCAATCAAAGAAGTTTATTACAGTAAAGTGCTCAGGAACAACCTCGATGGTCTTGGTGTGGGCGCACAGGAAGAACAATGCAAGTTCACACGCACATACAGAGATACACACGCACGCATACAAGAAAAGAATAATAATTTCGCGAATTCAGATTTTAACAGAGCATAAAATGTGTTCAAAAGGGGAGAAACAGAAGCAAAAGGGGAGAAACAGAAAGAAGGATTACAGAATGACGGAACACACAACAGATATGAGAGTTGTTGTCCAGTTATTGAAGTTCCTCTGCAACTCCTTTCAGGAAAATATCAAAATTAGGAATGAAGGTATCCAGGCACCCTGAATGGGCGTTATATGTCGCCTGCACTCTAGACAGAGGATCACAAAAACCTGAAGGCTGAAAGACGCGCTGTTTCCATCTGCCTTTCTGCTGAATATAAAAGCGCACATTATAGAAACCAAGTGGGAGCAGCAGATTTTTTCACATTTATTAATTTGTGAAGAAAAAGAACATCCGACTTGTTGCGTGTACAGGTGAGGGTAGGTAACGCGAGTGTCTGTGTTGGCTCTATGGAGAGGGAAGGCTTTTGATAGAATCGATGTTTATGCACATTTTCGAGACGTTCACAATTTGACCCACAAGTGCCGCCCCAAACCACGGAGGCGTGCTAAAAACTGGAAGGCATGCGCTCTTATATAGAGTTACAAATCGCCCAGGTTGTTTGAAGTCTCTCGTCACCCGACAGACTGTGCCGAGAGTTCGACGTGCACACTGTTGAGCGTGGGGCGAGAAACTCAGAGAGCTAGCGAAGTACACTCCAAGGTCTTTTGTTCTCTGAGCTCTTGGTAGGAGAACGTCTTTAACGCTATAGGGAAGTAAAGACCTGTTATACTTCCGCGTGAAGCTTACAACTTTC